>NW_027175920.1:3227500-3827500 GCF_023055335.1 Clinocottus analis
GAGCTTTCTACATTATCACGTACATGGAGTTAGTCTTTTGGTAAACCTCAGAACTTCCCTTTAATACAACAACACTCACAGTCGTCTAACTTATCGCACAACAGTCAAGTAGCATTTCCGGAAAAAAAAACACATCCCTACGTATTTAAACGTCAATCAAGTCTAATGATATAAACTTCCTTCACCAATTCAACTACTTGCATTGTCGCTCTTACAGGCAAAACTATCACCAAGAAGGTACTTTTCTTTTTTTTTTCTTTTTTTTTTTTTAAAGAAGCTGCAAAGAAAAAAGGTTCACGTTGGATCAAGGAGCTCAGTAAACAAAACAAACAGCAGAAACAATAACTTCTCATTCAATAGATCCGTAATCTGATCCTTTTATGGGAAGTTTCCTCATGAAAGGGGTTAAATTCGAGACCATCCATTGGTTGAGTTTATAAGCAGAAGAATTGACTTAAAGCTGCTCTTATTGGCTTGGTGGAGACCAAACGCAGAGCAACAAGAGTGAATATTGGATTAGAAACACAACTTCAATCACAAAGCCGCTCTGTTTCTTCTGAATTTAAACAAAGTTCACTGAATAAAATACTCGTTAGGTCACACTAGCAATTAGAGATGAAACTGGTGAATTAGTCAATAAACCGATCCAAAAAAAAGCAATAGTTTAGATAATTGATTAATCACTTTGATGTTGCAGCTTCTCAAAAGTCAATATTTGCTAGTTTTCTTCTTCTATGATACATTTAATGTGGGTTCAGGTTTTGGACGGTTGCTCGGACAAAACAAGAAGTTTGAAGATGTCATTTCATTCTTGTGACTAAATCATTTTCTTTTTTAAACAATGTATTCAGTCGTGGCTAAAGACCATTAGTTGCATTTTGTTTTCCAGATGAATTGACTTGGAAACTTGATTTTTCAGATATATTGAATTGTTATATTGTTTTAATAGTTTCACTGGAATTGAACCAACTGAACACGGTCTCCATTCTTCTACATTTAGCACCAAATGACACGTCTTTACATCTTTTCCAGCAGGCTTTCTACTCATCTACATCTTTCCAGGAGCCTTCGAGACGAGTAGAATAAACTGTTACCGCTTCGCCTCATGAGAGGAAGACCCAGAAGGGATTGTGTGTTAACGGGGTTGTGCAAAGTGAGGTAGAGTGAGCGCACAGTAGAGACGGCGGCGTGAGGCTCTGATGTTTCTGTGCAAAACGAGCCCCATCTGAGACACGAGCTGGTGGTGTTTAACCCTTGTGGTTCCTGCATCACTCTCCTCCCTGAACCCCTTTTTGCACATGTACAGTAGAGTGGAAGTTAGTACGCTTCATGTGCTGCTGAAAGAGTCTTTCCAAACACTCGCTCTTTTACTGGAAGACACTAATTCATCTTGCAGCAGGTCTTATATTTTTGGGGCGAGGGCTACTAATGCACAATCGGCAGCATTTCACCAGCAGAGGGTCCCACTCGGTTTTCAATCAGGTCCTCTTTGGTTTTCTGGATGCGGGAGAAAATCTTCTTGAAAAGTTCCTTGTACTCCGGCTGGTGAAAGTCCTCCATGTCCGTCAGAGCGGGACAATCGAGGGCAAGGGATGGAGTCTGGACCTGGACCTCCTCCTCCTCCTCCTCCTCCTCATCATCCTGCGTCAGCCCCAGGTGGCAGCGCCGCAGCAGCTCGTCGTACTTCACCTGCAAGGCGCTGTACTGAGCGTCCACCTCGTTGAGCAGCGAGATCCCGCGGTACTTCACCACCTCGGCGCGGCGCACGCAGGAGCACTCGTGGTTGTAGACCCTGTCGGGGGTGTCGGGCACCTGCGTGGCCTTCATCAGCCGCTCGCTGTCCCAGCGCTTCAGCACCCAGGGGCTCCTGGCTGCTGCTGCCGCCGCCGCGTCCCCCTCGCTCTCCTCCTCCGGGTGCAGGAACATGGCGCCGGGCAGCAGGCCGTGGATGACGTCCGGCCTGGCGGACCTGGCGGAGGAATCGGCTTTCCAGAGCTGGCGAAGCTCCTCGGCCTCGCGCTCCAGCTCCGACACTCTGACCTGAAGCAGAGGGCGAAATAGAGTTTGCGCTGTTTTTAGACCCAACAAGTGAAAAGTGAAAGTATCCTGGCGCTGTCCACAGGTGACAAGTCATCAGGCGTACCCGACAGCCCTCCATCCCGGCCAGCTGCTGCTCCAGCGCCGCGTTCTCGGCGGCGAGCAGCTCGGCCTCTCGCTCCGACTCCTCCCTGTGAGCGCGCTCACCGGCGAACTGAGTCTGGAGGCTGCGGAGGGATTGGCGGAGAGACGCCTGCTCCTCCTCGTGCCACGACGCGTCGGAGGACTCGAGGCCGTCCGAGGGTTCGTCAGAGTCGTACCTGCACGGAGAGACACGGGCGGTTAGAAGCGCATGCGTTTCATAAAACGTGTTTTTGTGGCCAATATGAGGAATGTTAGAATTCAAGTTTCTTCCCTAATTTTCCATGAATTCAAAATAGTTCAGAAATGGTTCCTCCAGTTGATGAAGACCATGTGATGCGGTCAAAATCTCCGAAGCAGGCGAGTAAGTGGACTTTGAGTGGATGTTGCCTTGTCGACTTTGATTTATGACTTTAATCACCGCCAAGCGGGCTGATAATTTGTCGTCTCTTTTACAACTTTCGCTTGCTTGCTTCATAGAACGGGCAAAACAAAGTGAACGGTGGCGAGCAGCGCGTCGTGGAGCTGCACGAACCAAAGGTCACGAGCCGGGTTCGAACTCACAACACCGCGGATGCATAAGGTGATGATGACATTACACACAATACATTAAATCAAAATGTATTTAAAATGTTGTTTTTGCAAATATGTACCCGATACTATACTGTATCTATCTATCTATCTATCTATCTATCTATCTATCTATCTATCTATCTATTTATCTATCTATCTATCTATATTGGATATATGTGTTTTTATTGTTAAAAAACACTCGCAACATTAAATAAAGACGGTAATAATAACAAAAAAAATCTAAAAACAAACAAACCAAAAATAAAAATATCGTCTTCCACAATGATGTCTTTCAGCTCCATTCCAATTGGATATGTGTGTTTTAAATTACCGACATTTTGGAAATACAACATAAATCCGGTCGGCGTTTGACCACTAAAAATACAAAAGATAAGCCGAACGAAAAGAAAACTGAACAAGGAATCAAAAACTTATCAAATTAGATTAGAAATCATCTGAAGAATAAATGTCAGCCTCGTAGAGATACTGAGACGCGTCCTCGCCCTCCAGCTCAGACTTTGACCTCTTCCCTTCCAACCTTCACAGTTCACCTGTTCACCCGTCTGATCGGCGTGTTTAGAGCGAGCGGTCCTGACAGCTTCACACAAACACACAACAGCCTCAGCGGATGAAGCCGTCACGGGGCGGTCCGGGGCCGAGAGGAAGCGGCCGCGGCGTGAAGCGATCAGGGGAGCGGCGTGCTGCGAGGTGGCCGCCCGCCAGCGGGGAGGATTAGCAGGAGAGCTGCAGATAGCGGGACTCAGTGGAGGATTTGCTGCTTCCCCTCTGGAAGCTTACTAAGAGCTTCTGGATCAGTGACAAGGCGTTTAAGAGCGCGCCACTACCTGGTTCAGGAATACGTTCACAACAAACCATCTTGAAACCTGTTTTTGAGGCTCAATGCATCCACAAGAGACGCTTGAGCTCAATAAGTCCAGGCCCGAATCACGAGGTGTCATTGTTTATGGAGGTTATTAATTGTGGGTGTCAGTCCATCAATCAGCAGTTATTTGGTTGAGAGGGGTGTCGATCTTTTCATTTGAAAGAGAATATGTGTATTTCCTGAATAATATTCAGTTCATTTGCTTGTTTTTCTCCAACAAGGAGTCCAAAAGCCAAATTTAAAAGAAGCAAATCCTCCGATGGAAGAAGACAAATAGAGCGAATGTTTGCTTTTGATAAATGACTTTGACGAGGAATTAATTATGAAAATGATTGCAGATTCATTTTCCGCCTCGCTGTCGATTGATCGACCAACTGACTCAGCAATAAACTCCTTTTATTTCATTTAGTTCGACCTATAAAACTGAAATAATTGTGATAAGTGTCCATCAAAAGTTCCACAAGCCTGATGCCACGTCTTGGAAGTTGACGGCCTAAATTAAAAGCCCCAAAATATTGACATCTCTGCTGTTGTGAGACGGAGGAAAGCAGCAATCAGTCCGATAACGCATCGAGTGTCTCCTCACCTGAGTGTGTTCTGCAGCTCCGTCAGGCAGGAGACGCTCTGGGAGCCGCGAGGCGGCCACTTCTTCTCTCTGTGCGGACGCTTCGGAGGCTGAGACGGACTCAGCTTCAGCTCCTCCACCTGATGCTGCAGCTCCTCCACCTGCGTCTGCAGCAGCTCCACCGTCTCCGTCAGCCTGGCCAGAGAGCGATGAAGGTCCGCTACGTTACCAACCAGGGACATTTGAGTGAAATGAAGGTGCTTTTCCCCTGATGTCTGGTCTTACCCCTGGATCTTCTGCTGCGCCGTCCTGCTGTCCAGAACCAGCTTGCGGTTGCTGAGCTCCAGCTCTCGGGCCGACACGTCCAGCTGCTCGTACACTTTAGCGTGCTGGTCGTTGACCTGCCGGAGGAGGTCCACCTGCTTGGTCAGGTACTGAGGAGGAGACAGAGGGGGGAGGGGGGAGGCAGCATGAGTGACGGGACAGTCTGTTGTGCATCGTCATCTCAGGAGGAGTTTTTAACAACGAGACACCCGGTCTGGTATTGATATTTTTTTTATATCAGTTAATTTAGGAGTCACACTAAATTAAAATACAATAAAACGGTATTCATAAAGCACATTTCATCCAAAAAGATAAACGGAAAAATACAGCCGAAAAAGAAACATTGAAACATAGCAGAATTTTGTTTTAAATGATTTTAAAAGCAAATTCACACTAAATTTAAGGTCATAAAGGTCCCTTTTCTGATTATTCTAAATGGCAAAATGTTACGTTTTTACTACAAATCATTTCAAATATTGACAATTAAAAGAAATCCATAGTAAGTGGGTCAAACTGCCAGCAGGATCAAACGTTTCTACATTGCTGCTCATACAGAAAACAAACCCGTATTACTATGATCAGTTAGACGTTTTATCTGCTAAATATGTGTTTTCTCATCATAAAAGACAAGATAAGAGCTAATTGTACATTCTTGTGTCCCACTTACACCTGCATGCCTCTAAATCAGTGGCTCCTTTAAGTATTTCCTATTTCCTTCAGAACAAGTTATCTTATCAGCTGTTGCAGCGAGGACACTTTGAACCTTTTTTCTCATGCAATCTGCTTGCTGTCAATCAACTGAGCAAACAAAAAACTTCACAGTGGAAACAGGCTTGCAGGTCAATGTCAGACTGAAAATAAACAGTTAAACCTCAGCGCATACTTTGCACTTACGTTAAAAACGTAATGCGCTGCTTCTATTTGTTTACATTGTTTACAAGTAATGCCGGTTTCTCACGCGTGAGCTTTTCATTCCGGTTCAGACTGACAGTAAAAGCAGGTAATCGACCGGTCAAGAGCAGGATTCAAACATGTGACGTCACAAGTATCCAGTAAAGGTCTTAAGAGATTAAACTGAGTGTCAGGAGTGAGAGAGATTTAGTGCCAGACGAACCTCCTCGACCAAATTAAAAAGGTAGCAGTCCTGAAAAACAGGAAGCTAAATATTGAATTTCTGTAACTTAAGTTTGAAATAATAATGATTCGGTTGAATGTTGAGATCCTGCATGCACCTCTCTTAAATCATATAATCACAAGTAATATTATTGTAATTTTCTTAATTTATCGACTTTTATATTATCTAGCAAATAATATATCATGATTGAATTGGTTATGTTTTCCATAATAATGTTAATATACCAAAAAAATCTACCTCAAATGTTGCATTACAATGCACAAGCTGGTAGAGAACTGATACTTTGAAATATTGTAAACACATTAAACCTTGTTGACATTGTTTTATTTATGGTTTTACATTAAAAAACACTGTTTTTTCAATGCACTGCTTAATGAGCGACTCTAGCATCTGTTTTGGGGAGTTTTCAATAAATAATAAACCAAATTCAACCCAGAAAATGAACAAAACTTCAGCAACATGTAGGGCAGCTTGTATGTTGACAAGTCCTCCTCCTCCCAAAGGGGAAGCTACACCTTTGCGTAAGACTGTTGTATTCTGCTTTTAGGCCATTTTGAGTCTTTTCTGAAACCTGCGATGGCACAACGTGTAACAGCCATGCTTCATGAACCCAGCAGGTACTTCTGTGTCAGTCCCCTCTCGTTTCTATCTTTCTCCGGGCCCTCGGAGGGAACACACGAAGCCGTACGGGTGCGCTTTACCTCGATCTCCTGCAGTTGCTCCTGGTTGGTGGAGTACATCTGCTGCAGCCCTTGCTCCAGCTCCCGGTTCCTCTCCAGGAGAGTCTTCCCGAGCTCGGCAGCCAGCTGCAGGTCTGCAGGGGAGACGGAGAGAGCGGCCGTCAGTGCTTCAGCGCTCATAGCTCAGTCCCACTGATGGAGACATGCAGGACTGTACAGCACAAGCAGCTTTGTGGGGTTTTGTTGTTGGTTTGGCAGAAGTCCAGTAACCCACTTTTAGCCATAATTATATATATATATATATATATATATATATATATATATATATATATATATATATATATGAACTAATATGTCTTTAGACAAGTAAGGACTGCTGGTTATTTGTTAATGGGCCTATTCATTTTAATAATTACCCCATATATTTATTATGTGTCTTTCTTTCATATACCATAAAACATGTTAAATCAAGCAAAAAAAGACACAATTCTTCAAATTGCAAAAGCAAAACCACAAGTTTCAGTGTAAAAGCATGAACAGGATGTTTGAAGTCAACGCCACTTCTTCATTACACACACAACCTTTTTTTCTTTTCCTTTTCCCCTTTGCCGCATATGTGAGGGTCCTGCTGACTGCTGCCTTTTCCTGCACCCCAAGGTGCTTCTTTTACACACACACACACACACACACACACACACACAAAACAGCTTGTCGAGCCAATAAAACACCCGGACTGAAAATATTACACATTACAGGTTCAGAAAAATCACGTGGAAATTCTTACACATTTAACCTCCCGTGCACCAGCGGGGTGAAATAGTGAGTTTGTAATGCAACACAAACATTAAATGTTTTTTTATTGATTTACCCGTTGATATTATCAAAAAAAAAAGATGCATATGACTCAATGAGGTTCAGAGACAAAGACTGAAAAAGGAAACTGTACCATGTTCAAGGTCTTGCTTGTCATACCACGGTTCCTCCTCCTTGATCTCAAATTCTTGCTCCACAACCATGTCAGTCAACATCTTGGCGGTTCAGACCCGTCACACTCTCTGAGGATGAATCCGCGTTTCACGCATGACCGAGGCGGCGCGCGGTGCCCGGCTCTCCCGCGTCCTTCCTGCCGCTGTCTGCACGCCTGCACCCCGGCGCCGGTGTGCGTTCATCTGCAGGCAGACGGACAGACAGACAGACACAGCTCGCCGGTGCTGCGCTGCGAACACGCTTCCGGTTTGGAGTTTTCAAAATAAAAGCAGCCAACCGCTACTCTCCAGATTAAACAACTCCTGGACGCGTGAAGTTGTTATAAAAAAAAAAAATCAGATTTAATGTCGAGCGGTTCTTCGAGCTAACAGCAAAAGCCTGGGTTCCCTCCAGGCTCTCCGGCTTCCTCCCAGAGCCCAAAGACATGCAGCTGAAGCTAATTGGAGACTTAAAGCAATGTCAGTGTGACCAATCAGAAGTCTATCGTTTGAACTGTAAACCTTGTGTATTTTTTTAGACACAAATACAGCACGAATCAAACTATGATAGCGTATCTCGACATATCATCCAACAGTTTGCATTTTGGCAGTTCGCCGACGTCTTGTTTATTGTGTAGTAGTTCGTGCTTTTATTTTGAAGATTATATGGCGTGGTTTCCGGTTTAGACCTGCGTCTCTCATGAGTTTGACGCATGGTTTGACCGTCAGTTCTCCACACCTGCTCCTCTGTCAGGCTCGCCCGGTGGAAACCGCAGCGCACTGAGTCCAGGTGACCGCAAGAGGGCGCTGCTGTCACCAACACACACCTGCACGGATGGCGAGTGACATATTTACAGGAGGAGGGTCTCCATGTTTGTTTCTGCCAAGGACGAGAAATATATGTCAAACATACAGCAAAGCTATTAGCAGATTACAAGAGCTATATACTTTTGAGATTGGAAAGTAATATTACACTGCAGATTCAACAATTTAAATAGTATTTGTCTATATATATATATATATATATATATATATATATATATATATATATATATATATATATATATATATATATATATATATATATATCATTTCTATATACGTATTCAACCATTTTTATGCTCAGAAACTATTTCAACACTGACATTTGCAGCGATTAAGCAAACTGGAAGGCCAGAGTTCTTCCATGACATGACAAACATGTCAATAGTTGAGTCATCTTTCTCTGAAATAAGTTGTTTTTATTACTGTGAGGGGACGGCGTCCAGTGATAGAGGCTGAGCTGCTTTTATGAATTTTTCTGAAGTAATTGAAATGTTTGGGCCTTTAATTCTCTGGCAATAGCACAGCTTACGGAGGCGAGGGATTTAACACATATTGTACTCTTTCATACGACATTAACATCAGAATGATCCACAACAATCCAAGATTGAAGCGTATTATAAAACACAGTCTGCACTCTTTTCTGTTCTTGTGTAGTTTTCCTTCTTATCTTTAAATTTATAATCCAACACTCTGTTCTTTCTCTCACAAACTAGCAGTAAACACCCTTTGGCTACGTTATTTCATGCCCAACGCATTATTTCAATCAACATAAGCTGTAAACTGCATTATGTTGATGTGCATTTCCACCACTAGAGGGCAGCGTAGCCTCATAATTAGATGAATTCCCCCATTCAGCTCAACATTCCCAACATATTCAAACAAAGGAGAGATTGACAGTAAATCATTAATTTCATTACAAAATAAATTAACTGATTATTATTATTTGTTACTGTACACCTGATCGGACCACAGAGTTTTGATCCACAATACAGATTTAGTTTCTTTAGAATGATGATGAAATTCTCCATGGTGGATCTTTTGTCTGAGGAACATCCTGCCAGCTCACGATGAATGACGATGGCCTCAGAAAATGATGATGATGATGATGATGATGATACAGCATCAACCTCTTCACCCTCCCTTCTCTCCCATAAATTCATGTGAAATTAAGTGTTCAGTTTTATCAGCGTCTAGCTCTAACCTTAAATCTCTAGTTAAATATGTAAATGTGTGTCTGTCCATGGTGCAATTAAATCATCACATTACAAGGTGTCACTCGATGTGTCGACAGATTGTGTAAGTGTTTGCGGGGCCGGAGCAACCACATCCACCAACAGGAGCCCCGGGGCCACGCCATTCAGCCGGGTTGAAGATGAGCGGCTGTAACATCAGTAAGCTTTTCCTTTCAGGTCCCTCTCCTCTCACATGAGCTCTCCACCCTCAGCGTGTCCCCTCTCTTCCTCCGGCATCCTCCTGATTTCTCCGCCTCATGTTTTGCGTCCGTCAGCGAGATGAGAGAACAGGCAGAGCAGGAAGAGAGAGCTCTCCGCGGGGACTCTGCTTCTCAGAGTGATAAAATAGCTGTGATCTTCTTTTTTCTTCTTCTTCTTTCCTTTGCAGAATCAACACTCTGTGTGTGTGTGTGTGTGTGTGTGTGTGTGTGTGTGTGTGTGTGTGTGTGTGTGTCCCCTCCTCCCATCTACATTTACACCCGTGGCCTTTTTTTTGCTTTTATTGATGCTGTATTGCCTTTTCATTTTTGATTTCATGGGGTGTGAAATGCAAAAAACGACAGAATGGGCCCCCGTGGGCTCCTGTAGCCCTCCTGTTATTATTTCATCACGAGAGGTGTGCCTCAGATGCAAAAGCAGGTAACCAATCAGGCTTCTCCCTGTGGCAGCAAAGGCCTCTTAAAGCATCTGCGAGTGAAAGGATGTCAGCTAAACGAAGGGAGGGAATGGAAATATTACAGGGAAGGAGGGAAGAAGGGAGAGAGGGAACAGGATGATTACCACTGTGCCCACCAGCCCAGGCGCTGACATTAACGGGCAGCGGCGACGTAATGATTCGTTAAAAGACAGATTTGGAGCTTTACTGATCTGTTTCCATACCAACTGCCTCAGCCGAGCCGTGCACGGGTGTAATGGGATTTGCAGAAAGTGCTTCTGGGTATAACTTTGACACACACACTCACGCACACACTGTACATATGACACAACCTCAGACTGTGTGTGTGTGTGTGTGTGTGCGCTTGTTTTAAGCTAATCTTCAAAGCTCTTACATTTTGCAGAAATCCATCGCGACAGGCGGTGATTTTAATTTGTCGAGATTTGAATTTGACTGATTCTCGTCCTCTTCTTTCATGTTTTTCCTCTTTCACCCGTCGGCCCCTTTTGTTCTGGACGTGCACGATATACAAACAGTCAAAGGATGGGGAGATACATGCTCGCATTGAGAGATGAGCCGTCGTGTTACCCTGACAACCGGGCGTTTGCACAAAAAAAAAAAGAAAATCAGCGTGATGCCAACTCTCATCCAGGATCACATATGGGCTCGTGCAGACAAAGAACTTGGCAGGAACAGACACACATGCTGTCTATACTGTACGTGCACGGCGTCGCTTTATTACTGCTGTCGTCCATGTTGTTTACACGCCGAATGCAATAAAGAGGAAATTATGAAAAGATGGAGAAAGATGATGATAACAGAAATTGGATTGGGGTTAAAGATAGCACACTGTTATTACTGAACACCGACATCAAAGGCCTCGATGGCAAGGGGAACTTAAAAAAAAAACAAAAAAAAAGAGAGTTTAATTTCCCAAGTAATCTCCCACCCCGGGGCCTGTGGGTAAAACAAAACTCTGTGAAGTAGATGACTTTAGCTAATCTCTTCCCGCACAGCTTCAGGGGATCACACGGGCACAGGGATGGAACATTACACTGCTGCCTGCAGTTTGGAGCTCACACTTTATGAAACCAGGACGTGTCACTCCTCTGAGACACGGAGCATCGGTGGTGCGATGCTGACCCCAAACACACACCTTGTTAACCAGCATCCGAGAGGAAAAGTTAGCTCGAAGGGATGAAAAGGTGGCAAAAGAGTGACTGACAGCGGCCTCCTGCTCCCACGCGTTCTATCTGTGTGTGTGTGTGTGTGTGTGTGTGTGTGTGGATCAGAAGCGACGCCGCCAGTGTTGCATCAAAGCAAAGGTGCTGAGACAGCAGACAGGAGGGATGATGGATGGTGTGCGAGTGTGTGTGAGACAAGATGCCCAACTCCAGTTCCACAAAAGCAATCCAATTAAGAGATGGAATTATTAATCAATTTGTCAGTCGACAAGAGTATTAATCCGCAAGTATTTTATGAAAGGTCATTTTTAGAGATCTTCTATGTGGACAGCGGCGTTGGAACCATTGGATTGATTCCATATATTCTTGTTTCCTCAAAGATGTATCCTAATAATTGATGCTTTTTCTTTTTTTTTCTCCATCACTTTGGTTTATGACCATCTTCAGCCGTCCATCCATCCATTTACCGCTCCGTCTCCTGGGGGATGTGGAGGCGCTCCCAAGCCTGAAGAGATCTATACGGTCTCTTCAGCATTTCCTGGATGCATGTCGGGTTCTCCTATACGTTCTCTACCCTCGGCCCCGATGCCTTTCCGTGGAGGTGGTACTGCGCTAATTAAAGCCGGGGTAGGTAATATTGAGGAACTATAAGAGTACGATGGATTTTTAAAAGCATCCAAATAAAAAAGCCCAGCTTAGTGTTTCCTCATACTTTCCCAATGAAAGTAATGAGCAGCACTAGCTTGAAAAGGCCCGAAATCGAGCAGGAAAGTCACCACGTCGTCAACACCGACAGCCCGTCCCTTTAGGCTCCGCCTCCAGAAGCCTCATTGTGAACGCAATCGATGAAGATGGCTGTTGTTAGCACGCAGCTTGTCGAGCTGGCAGCTTGATGAAGACTTCAGTGACGAGCAGCGAGCACGCGGGCCGAACACGAAGGCAGGAAGCTGGAGGAAGTGATCACACGGGCTCATGACTGCAACAGCACCAGAAACCAACTCTTTGTTCCTTTTTCTTCTCCAGAGCATTTGATTTATTGATGGCCGTCCGGATGTTATGAGGTTTTCAACAAATATGACACAAAAAGTAACTTGAACAATTGTTAGCGACCGCACCGTACGCTTGATAGTGAACGCGGTAAACATGATAGTACCGGATGATGTCACGTTTTCAGGACTGAAATGTGGTGATTTGTCGCTTTTACTTCATCTCCTATGATAAAGAACGCGATATCACAAAATTGCATCGCATTTAATACACTAAAATGTTCAAGAAAATAAATCTCTGTGATTTTTGCTTAACTCTGCACCTTGGTGGGATTGCATTTGACACACACACACACACACACACACACACACACACACACACACACACACACACACACACACACAGAAAAAAAGCTGAGCTGACCACTTCTCCCCAGCAGTCGCAGTCCAACTGCTGAGTGAAGACAAAACGTCCTGGCAGCCGGCTTTAGTTTTTTATCTGCGCTGATCTGAAATGCTTCTCCTTGGATTTGCTTCAAATGCGACATTTCAAAGCAAAGCACTGAGGCAATTTTGTCAACAGCCATAATCAAAATGTGTGTGTGTGTGTTTTGGAAGAGCTTTTGTCACCCTCAGCCAACAATCTTTGCAATGCTGATTTTATTTCACAGCCAGTTCCTGTTTTGGATGTTTCCTCGCAAAGCAGATTATGTTGATCAGTTTTACAAACAGGAAACGCAGCCGCAAGAGAAATAAAGGGACGTGAGCGGCGTTGGTAGTGGTAACGGAGACAGACCAACTTATCCCTGATGAACAGTTTGGACCTGTTACATGTTAGTGTGACAATATATTTACAGGTGACTAAGTAAAGGAAAAGACAATCGCAATCCCCCTCTTGGGGGTAAAGAATGAACGATTGTTATATCAAACTAATCACAGCTTGTTTAATGAAAAAAAAGGCCTAAACTGTTGGATTTGGATGTATTGAACACCATAAGTAATATACAAGTGAAATATATGGTTTGATACATGAACATATTCAAATGTCACAGATGTGCGAAAATGCAAATGTTGGAGTCCTCGCCTGAATGTTCTCTCTGCTAAACCCTCTCCAACTTTGTTCTGTTTCACTTTATCAAAGTCAACCTTTCCAGAGAGATTGTTCACATGTTAAATGTTCACATGTTGAATGTTCACATGTTGTGCTATGGTTTGGGTTAGAGTTGGACCTTACAGCTGCTTCATTTCAAACAAATAATCATCCTGAAAGTGATTTTTTTCGAGGCGGACATGAAACCTTTTCATTCATTCCTGTGTGTCATCTTCATTTACTCTATAGACTGACATGTACACGTCTGAACAAAATGTGTAGCCTTCTATCATAATCAAAATCATTCAAATAGCCCTAGTGGTTGCAGAGAAGCACCTTTTTTAGTTTGGGTAAACAGTTTTCGAGGAAAGGGCCTAAAAATAGTTGGGTTTTCAAAAGGTTTAAGTTTCTGTAAACTCGGCGTGATGCATCATTCTATCAACATCTCCCCATCTTGATGATGATGATGATGATGATGATGATGATGATGATGATGATGATGATGGCGAAGTGCTGTCCAACACTCCGAAGCCTCCCACTGATGTCGGGTTGGGCACAGATCCGGTGACTTTGAAGATCGAAGCCAATAATTCAGGTCATTTTCATAATTTCAGCGTCCGTGTTCAAAGTGTTTCTGAACTTGTTCATCATGTTTTTCACTTCATGTCTTTGTATTCAAACATGCAGCAGATGGACAAAGTTGTTGTTTTGCAGTTCACAATTAGTCAAGTCTTCACTGTTGGCTCTGAAGTCTGGATTCAAGTCCAGGTGGGGACCTTTGTGCGTCACATACTTGTTTCGCCCTGCAGGGTTTTATATGTTGGGCTTAGTCATCTCAGCTGAAGCGGACGTCCACCGAGAGATTATAAACTGAAATGTCTGACTAATACACTTATTTTAAGGATCTAGTCTCACGACGCATAGAGCACAAAGTGGTCGGACTCACACGGACCTTCACAAACCTCCAGATAAGACTTTGGGGGCAACGCGACCATTTTATGACCTCCTGGGTTTGTGGAATCATTCACATTGCTGAAGACACAGTCAAGCATCCACATGTGATAAACAACTTAAAGAAACCTTTGCTTGATATTCTAGTCTCTATATTTATACATCTACATACACATCTCAAACATCAGAGGTTATAAAGGTTATGGGTAACCGACTGTTCTGGATGCAACTGTGATATAATCCACATGATTCATCATGGAGCTACGATCATCCCACAAGAGGCGGATGACAAGAGGAACAGCTGTCGTCCGCCCATCAGAGCCAGCAAATGTAAATAAGTTTGATGTTTCAACGCCAAATACCTTGAAGTCACATGATATCATTATTTCCCAGTGTTTTAGAGCTAAAGATCTAAATAAAATTAAAACTATAATATATAAATGTGCTTCGCCATCTTCTCTGGTGTTTCTCAGACTCTCACTGTCCTTTTCAACTAGTTCATCATTATTCATTATATTATCCATTCATTCATTTAATTTCATTGTTTATTCTTTTTATTCTGTTTAATAGTTAAGCTGTTCGTCAAATATTTCATTTCGAGAGAATTTCATCATTTTATTTGTGTGTATATGAAATAAAGGGCCGCGAGAGGAACTCTTTAGTGACCATGATATTAAGATTTAATTGATTAAAATCAAGTTTTCCACAATCATGTTATATTCTGTTAGTTAACCTGATGGTGGTCTATGACGTAAGCTGAGTACATTCATTATTTTATACTAATGTATGTGTTTATGAATCATAATTGAATCTCTGATGATAGTTACATACATTTTATATTAATTAATTATTATTATTTCTTAAATCTGCTACCAGCAACAACACCACACGTGTGAGTGAGATAAATACGAAATAGTTGTATATTTTCTACCACATCTTATATCTTGGAAAGCTTGTTTATCATCAGCACGTGGGACCCACGTGAAGCCATGAGGGATGTTGAAGTTTGCCCAGAAGCCAAAACACAGACTGGATTACTGAGGAGAAAACAATCATGTTCATTTGTTCACATACATCAACGTCTCCGTTTGACTGTGAGCGGGTGTATTTAGTGACATCCATCATCTGTCAAATAGTCCGCATAGCCCAAATCTATAAGTGATTAACCTGCAGCAAACACCATCTAATTCATCAGCGATTAATCAGCCAGCTGACAGGATGGAGAAAGAAAGTGTGTTTGTGAGAGATAGAGGGGAAGAGAGAGAGAGAGAGAGAGAGAGAGAGAGAGAGAGAGAGAGAGAGAGAGAGAGAGAGAGAGAGAGAGAGAGAGAGATGCTTGTGGCAAAACATTTTTTGCGGAGCTCAACACGATTTCAACCAGAATTGGATCTCTCTCTCTCTCTCTCTCTCTCTCTCTCTCTCTCTCTCTCTCTCTCTCTCTCTCTCTCTCCTTCTTTATAGTGCCGCACCCTGTCCTCTGTGCGTAAAAACCTCCCACGTACACCATCATCACCATCATCATCATCATCACCACACTCTCCACGTTTCCTTCTTGCAGCGGGAGGATAACGGTTCACCTCGCGCACGGCTCGGGCACGGAGATGGGAGCTCAGCGGAGGCTTTTCCGCCTCTGACACGGACACACCGGGCGGGAAGGATGGCTCTGACCAGCCGGGAAATGTTGTGCTTGATCGGAACCGCCTGCCTCTGGCTGCCGCTGTTGGCGGAGGTACGTAGTCCTGTCCGATGATGATGTTATGTTGTTGATGATGATGATGATGTTGATGATGGGGATGATTTTACAATGTGGCCTGATTCTTCCTTCTTCTTTTTTTCCTGACCCATGTCCCGTGACAGTCACGCTTTGATGACCTGGCCTGCATTTGGCATGCCACCTCATTTAGGCCGATAATTAGATCAACAACATGATTGATACGCAATTAAGGGGCAACGCAAACACGTATTTGAGAACATGACCCGTGCATGTGTATGAAAGCGCCAGTGATGGATGTCGGGGTGCGTTTCCAACAAAAGCAGGTGCAGGTCGGGGCGTTAGAAGAGCAGCAGACGCCTCTAATCCGTTTTTCAGCCAATTAATGGCGCAGTCAAAGCGCATTGTACAATTAAGAAGGCTCACACGCGCGCACATACGCGCGCACACACCCAGTCATGCATGGTTTCAATCACAAGCCCTCCATCTCCCCCCCCCCCCCCCCCCCCCCTCGGCGGGGTATCATGAGAGGAACCCGCCGGTGGCTCCTCCGAGGTGGGAATGAACCCTGCACGGGGCCGCTGGAGCTTGTCACAGCAGATCCGTCTGCTCAGACATGTCGGATCCCAAAACTAGTGAAGCAGGTGTTGTCAGATGTGGGTCAGAGCCCCCATTGAGTCACAGCTGGTCAGGTTCAGTCGTTTAACGGACCAAGTTGCGTTTTAAAGTCCTTATTTCATATTGTAGTCGCAGAACAACAAATGAATAAAGTAACCATTAATACTCAAGTTGATTTGTTGTATTTCCCCTCATGTGGTGTGTGTGTGTGTGTGTGTGTGCTGAGCATACGAGCTGTACAGAAGTCATTAGTGGAGTATGTGCAGGGTTTAATTAAACCCCCTTACACTGCAAGCAGCCGTGCATGTAGCACAAATAGCACACTGCACATGAGTTTCAGCTTTTTCATTTCAACTTCATTAGACAAATCGTTTCATCAGGAGAAGACTGAATGCAGAAAGAGGCCACGAAACATCAAAGATGTTCACAATACGATGGAAAAAGGAAGCCAAACCGTGGGAATCCATCCAGCGCTGCCCGGCAGTCCTCTCTGCAAACTCAAACTCAAAAGTCTGACGATATCTCCGTGTTAGAACAGTTAGTTGTAGTAAGATGAAGGCGCCCTCATGGCCGGATCTATTGGGGGCGTCCCGGGGCCCCACACGGGGCCCCGCATGCCGATACACGTGTGAGAGGAAAACATTTCAATAAATATACACAAATCCAAATACGAATCAGTGTCAATCTAAAACACAAGGGTTTAGGGTTTGGATTATAGGATGATGCACACGGTTTGGTTACATTTAGAAAAAGGATGTTGGGTTGCGTTCAAATAAGCACTTTGTTTAAAGAAGTCCCATATGACATCCAGAGCTTAAATATTGCAGCAATTTATGTAATCATATCGTTCCGTAATGTCCACCGGAGCGGAGGAGGAACTCGCTCAGCCTCGCCGAGTGTCATTAAGCGTCTCTGTGCTTTTAGTGCCCTCCAGTCTCTCTGATGTGCCTCCATATGCTAGCGTTGACGCTGTCCCCGAGCCCCAGCGACACTACATAGTGACGCCACAGGGCTTTGTCACTGGACGTAAGCAAATGTACCGACTTGGTGCACAAAGACAAACGCTGTCCTTCATCGTGTGGAGATACTCTTGTACAAAAGCCATCACGGAGCACCTGCTGAAGCCGCTGTAACATTCCCCCCAACCAGCTGTCTCCTAGATTATTTACTTGTAATCTCAGCATAATAAGAACATTCTGTTAATTCTCAAATCTACCAAGTTGCAAAATGTGAACAAAACGTGTTTTATATATTGTGCATGATGTAAAATCCTTAACTTAAAGCACCTCACACAGGTTTGGGGTCCTTTCAGGGTTAAATCTAGCGGTGGTCCCCAAATCATAAAAGAGGGAAATCAACTGAAGACAAACATGAGAGCTGACCAGACTCAACCGACACAGTTTTGATCATTTAGCACTAAAAAGTTGGACGATAAGCATCAGCAGACATCTCCCTCAGAGCAGAAATGGACTGCTGCTCCTTCATTTCGCTCCGTCCACATCTCCAGGCCCTGCTCCAGTGTGTGTGTGTGTGTGTGTGTGTGTGTGTGTATTTGCATGGCCGAGCACTGGACGCAGCTGTGTGAGCGTCATAACTGATTACCGCTGTAATCGAGCCGTGCGATGGATATGAACGGAGATATCAGCACCCGTGTTCGCTACCACAGGTCACCTGTTCCCGCTGTAATATCATTAAGCCGAGCCGAGAGACACACACCGCAAAGTGTGTTTCATACATGTGTGTGTGTGTGTGTGTGTGTGTGTGTGTGTGCGAGGGTGGGGGGTTGTCTGAAGAGCAGAACTCACCTGTGTGAAGGTGAAATGTGTCGTATTTCTCTGCCCTCACAGCGGCAGCAGAGTGTGTGTGTGTCTGTCTGTATGTGTGTGTGTGTGTGTGTGTATGTGTGTGTGCGTGTGTGTGTGTGTGTGTCCTCTCCTCTTCTGCAAGGTGCCCCACTGCTTTGTAGTGGTGCAAGCTGATTTCCAAAGAATGAAACCGACACTTTTGTCAGATATTATCTGATACTGTCTCGTAATATTAGTGTTTGTGTGTGTTTTATAGTGTGTGTGTGCTAGTGTGTGTGTGTGTGTTTACACTGTACGCCACGCTCTCACACCTGAGCTGCTTGTACCTGTTATATGTTTTTACTTTGACTGCTACTCCCTGCTGTTAATGAATTAACTCATTCACAAATGCAAGTCAATTGTGAAAACACACCTCAGCTTTCCGCCTCCTCTTCTGGCTCGGACCTGAGAGAGTATCTCTCTTTTAAAGAGGGAAGTAGAAAGCATCTTTGCCGAGGCTGAAGCCGATTCCCGGGAACAGGAAAGGTCAATGACATTTTGGCTGTGCCAGTTGGGAGCGAGTCGGCTTCAACCTTTAAGTGGCCTGCAGAGCGCATGTTTCATCTCCATTCGGTCGCACTTACACGGTGTCCTCAGCGGAGCGGCGACGGCGCCGCTCGTTTGTTCCCAAACGCTTCAAATGAGCTCGTAGATGTACGAATAATCTGTCAGGAGCGAAGGTGGAGGGACTGGACTGCAAAAAAAAAAAACCTGTGCGACCGCGTCGGTGTGCAGGAAGTGAACTATCGACGCTGGTTTCTTTTAACCTTCTAGTCACCAAACCTGTGAGCAGAAGAGAGGAGGCGGAGCAGTGGACGGTGACACGGCACATTTAGAGGGCAAAGAACAGAGGCGATTAGTTTCGGGGGATTCATTTCATTTCATTCAAGAGTTGTTGATCCACAACGTGCCGAGCCGACAACAATGATTTGACAGCAGTTACCAGTTTTGGACAAACATTTGCATCGTGAATTTCAATTGTCACGAATATTGAGGCCTCTTTTCTCTCCATAATTTCATGACTTCATGTTCTGGGGATACTTTTTTTTTTTCATGATAATCTGCTCATTAAAGGAAGAGAATACACAACATGACGTAACCCCCTGACCTCGGCAGTCTCGTCTTTGTTGTTAGTCTGCCTTTGTTTCATTACGTTTTTATTGTTCTTCTGCCTTGAATAATCCCCTTGATGCTGACAGCGTGGTCTTCTGTCTATAACTCGCCGCATATGTCTTCCCGTCTGCAGGTGGTGGCCGAGGACAGTTACTTGAACGAGGTGCAGAACTCAGGTGAGTGGGAGGCGATGCTCCGAACACAGCAATCTCCTCCTGTCTGCGCGCTGTAAATCAAGCGTCCCTCCATCCGTCCTCTCCTCCTACACCATCTCTCCCATTCTGTGTTGTTTCTTCCCTGCAGTTTATCCTCCCATTCTGACTCAGACGCTCATGAACCCCCTCTGTCGACGCCTCCTCTCTCTATATCCTCCTCTCCGCCCTGCTCCCACACTTGGTCCTCTACCTCTCCTCTTTCCTGCGGCCTCCGCAATTAATTCCCCTCTTTTTTTTCTCTCTTCATCCCCCCTACATCCCTACAGAGGAGTGGAGGCCATGTTGGTGTGAGGGGGGTGGGAGGAGGAACTCCTCCTTCTTCGGCTCGTTCCCATCGCGGCAAAAAAATATGGGCTTTGACAGCCGTGCACACATTGACAAAACATGTTGTGCAATTACAAACACACCTCTCGCCGTCCTGCTGAACCAGTTCGTTAATGTGGAAACCACCTCCAGGCGCTCGCTAAATTAAAACAAAAAAAAGATTGGCATATGGATAGCAAGTATGAAAATTCAGCAGAAAATGCTTCTCTGTTGCAACGATTGCCTCCAGCTCCTCTTTTGTTGCACAATATTGTATCAAAAAAGCAGGTTAAACAGAGAAAGAATGGGGCATTTCCCCCCCCCCCCCCCATATTTATTAAAATGTGTGTGTTTTGTGTCTGCGAGCGCCCGCCCCCCAACACAGCCTCCGAGTGTGAACCGTGTCAAATACTCATTGTGGCTGGGAAATGGATTATGGGTAGCGGGGAGACTGAGTGTTCCCATGGCGATGGGCAGAGTACCGTTGTCGTGGCAATGAGGAGGGTGTTGTGTGTGTGTGTGTGTGTGGTTGTGAACACTGCGGGTGTTGAGAGGAATAAAAGAATGAGTGAATGAGGCGACATGAACAGTATAGTGAAGAAGAGGTGAATTCATAAGTGCTGTGAAGGTAAAATAAAAAACAAAGAGACATTTTAAAATGTCCTTTTTGTCCCTGAAGATGGAAATGACAAAGTGAAAATGTAGCAATGTTTTTTTTTTTACTTTATTAAGATTGAATCAAGCTGACTAGCGTTACAGAAGAAATACACATTTTATGTTTTCATAAAAACAAAAGCTGCATGAACACTCACATGACGCGTTAGTATTACTGTGACCAGATCCCTGAAACTGAAGCAGCTAAATAGAAATCAGCCATTGTTCCTTCCTTTATTTACACATGTGCTTTTTCCTGCTGTGGCATGTCATGATGTCTCCAGCGACTCACTGGACTCTGACCTCCAGCATGTCAATATTTTCACGATTGATTCATCATTTAAGTCGCTTTTAAAGCAAACCTGACATTTGCTTGTTCCAAATGTGAGGATTTGATATCATAGACTGCTGATCGGAAGAATGTTTTCTGTCACTTTATTAAGAAAATGATTATCACTGTAAAGTCAGCACATGCTTATACTTCGTAAGTGGAAAAGATGTTAAACTCAGAGGCTTGTTAATGAGTTTTGATCAAATATTGTACAACGTTTGATGCTTAACCGTCCACCAGAAAGCTCCAGAAATAGATTTGTTATCAAACATCTTACATGTAATGACTCGCGGGTATTCCTGTTCAAAAAACAATCATTATGTATTTTTTTACAGCTGTTTTGTAGTCGTTTCTCTACTAATCATTCTTAAATATGTGTTAAAGAATTATTAATCACCACATCGGTTGTGTTTTAGTGAATATCACAAATCACTGGAACTTCCATTCACTCTTTACGTTGGACGGGCACGATTGTCATCGGACCCGAGTTTGAACCGTACTCGTTGTCACAGGGGTTTAAGTACGGATGCAGCTCTTCAGTGAAGACGCACTGGGGGAACGAGTAAATGGGCGTTGCGGTCTGCGCGTCGTAGAAAGAAATCTGTCCTCCGTCATAATCCACGAACACGCCGACCCGCTCCACTTTCCCGAAGCGTACCGGCTGGTTTGCAGAAACGGGGGCTTCAAACTTATCCTTCACAAACTGGACGACCCAGAGTCCATGCGGAGGACTTCGCCCAAACGCCCCCTTCCTCTGGAGCGACGCCGTGGCCACGCCCAGACTCCATTCGGTCTTTCCGCCCACGAAGACCTCGAAGTAAAACTTATGCGACGAGAATCCCCTCTTCCCCAGAACTGCCAGATTTGCGGTGAACATTTTTGGGTTGGGGTTCATGTTTTTTTTCAAACCAGAACTCGTCCCGAATCTCACTTGTTTCCCGTCATCGGATAAGACGAGGCGAGGGTGAGCTGTGTCAGGGTCGAGCTCGACGTCCACTTCGTACTGCTGCATGAATCTCAGCGTCGCTTTGTTTGACGCGTCTGTGCCGTCGATGACCTTCTGTGTGTCTGAGCTCATTTTATTCACCAGCATTCGCAGATGAGAGACCGAGTCGCTCAAAGCTTTTTGCATGCGGCGAATCTCCGCTTGTCCATTCAAACTGATGGAGGACAAGTCCATTGTGTGTGAAAGGATGGATGGGTTCGGAGAGCTGTGGAGGAAAGGAAGGTCTCCCGTCTGTTTCAGCTCCTTTAGCTTCATCGTCGTCTCCTGCAGCTCGGTGATCTCTCGCCTCATGTCGCTAATCAACCCGGCTGCTTCTTCTTCTGACGCTTTCTGCTTCTCCTCGATCGCCTTCACGAGCTCCGTCCGGCTCTTCTGGATCTCGGAGACCAGCGTCGCCAAGTCCCGCGCGCTGTCGGCGATCACGTCTTTGGTTTCCGCCTTGCTCTGTTCCACGGACATAATCACTTCCAGGACCTTCTGCAGCCTTTCCTGGATCATCTGCTGCACTTTGGCCTCAGTGTTCCCCAGCAGAGCCATCCTCTCTTCGTAAAAACGCTTCACAGACACAACGTCGTGGCTCACGTGGCTCAAGCGGACGCAGACGTCGCACACCAAAGCCCCGTCGTTCCTACACAACATCGTCAGCAGTCTGGTGTGATCCTTGCAGATCTTGTCCTCCAGACTCACGATGGGCTCAACCAGCGTGTGTCTCTTCAGGCCGGCAGCTCTGTGGTGAGGCTCTAGATGGACGTCGCAGTAGGACGTCAAACACTCCAGACAGGATCTGACGGCCTCTCGCTGGGTGTCAGTGCAGATGTCACACAGCACCGCGCCACCACCGAGAGCCTGCTGTTGGTCCGGGCTCCAGATGTGAGGGTCGGCCGGTTGAAGCGTCATGAACTGCGACGTGAGCTCGGAGATGAAAGTGTTGACCTTGAGGTCCGGCCTCCGAACGAAACTTTCCTTGCAGACGGGACACTGGGTGGCTGGGATGCCGTTCCAGTAGGTCGAGATACAGGACATGCAGAAGTTGTGACCGCACGGTGTGGAAACTGGGCGTTTGAACACATCCAGACAGATGGGACAAAGAAGCTGCTCCTCTGATAGAAGACTGCTGCCGGACGCCATTTCTGGAAAACGAACAAGGAGCATCAGATAAACGAAGTCAAACGATTCACATAAACACAAAACTTGGAGTCAAAGTTAATTTTTGACCTCAGAAACAACACGTTTTATTTAGTAGCTATGGTGGAATGCCATCTTAAATGAATGTAACTTACTGGTATCACATAGAGTGTGTGTGTGTTTGTGTGTGTGTGTGTGTGTGTGTGTGAGAGCACAATCTCATATCTATTGAGAAATGTGAAACCTGCATTGTTTCCCTCCATGCTTGCCAGGTAATTATAAATGAAAGTATGCAGGACACACCCCAAAAATGAAGATGAGTCATCAAAAATACTTTAACAGAAAAGAGAGAAGGATATTTAAATCAAAGCACTTTAATTATAATTTGTCATATTCCTACAGGACACAGAAAAGTGTATTTCTATCTTTTAATTGACTACATGTCCATATCAAAAGGGGAAAACTGATGAAGATCAGGTGATATTAAAGATCACTAATAGGAAGTTGTGTTTAGATCTTTTTCTCCAACACATTTTTCAGCATTTCCCAACAAAACTTCACTAAAAACAACGAGTGCAACAAAACTACAACAGATTTCACTTCTTCTGTGTTCAAAAGGAAAGCTCAGCTCAGTGAAGGTTACTTACGTCTGAGGGTTTTGGTCTGTGGAGGAGAAATGACAACGAGGAAGATCCTGTTTGTTTGCAGGAAGTAATGTTGCAGTGTTTCTTTCCCGTACGGCGTTTCTTAAAGAGACAGACACCTTGTTGAGGTCGCCTGTGAAGTCAGAGGCTTTTTTTTTTATTTTAAAGGTTTGGATCCCAACGTGTGATGTGTTATTTGTTGTTTGAGGATACCTTACGAAACAAATAATATAAAAATAAAATACAAATAACTAAAAATAGTGTTATTAGGATGCTTTATTACATTTTCATCAAGCTTGCGAGACAGGTTTCATCAACATTACAGATCATACAGCTTTAAACAGTTTTAATTATATTAACGAGACATACACTTTGTGTTATCATGAAAACAAAATCAACACAAGAACTTACATGATCATATGTTTCAGTATGATTTTAGCTGTGATTATACAGTGAAATGTCAAAATGTCTGTTTATGCTTAAAAGGATAGTGTCATTGTCATTTTAACCTTTGCATTGTGGGTTATTTCCCAAGCAAAAGTGTTGCAGACTTTTTGCCCGTTGTGGTTCAAGCATTTTATGTTTCTTTTGCTAAAACAAGCCCTAATCACATATGCATTTATATAGCTGGGTGGGTTGAAGTCGACTAATTACACATTTGTTAAAGCATGAGCGCAGATACCTTTTGACGACATGTTAGCTTTTCTATTTTTAAAGACTTATGCTCAACCATCCAGTCGAGAGCTCTGGAAATTAATTTGTTCAACCACAATGTACCTCCAGACAGTCATATTTCCTCCAATTATAAATAAACATAAAAGCATTTCCTGCAACACCAAATGTAAACAACACCCATACATTTTAAAAAAAGGTAGTTAACTCTTTTTTGTGTGTGCAATTAAACACATCAGGTGCATTTGAGTAAATAACCCATTAAATTAATCCGTACGAACGACGGGAACAACTATCATCGGCCCAAAGTTTGAACCGTACTCGTTGTCGCACGGGTTTAAGTACGGATGCAGCTCTTCAGTGAAGACGCACTCGGTGAACGAGTAAATGAGTGTTCCCGTCTGCACGTCGTAGAAAGAAATCTGTCCTCCGTCGTAATCCACGAACACGCCGACCCGCTCCACTTTCCCGAAGTGCACGGGCACGTTTGGAGAACTGAAGGTTACGCACCTATCATTGAGGAAGCAGATGCACCAGAGCCCACAGTGAGGACCCGGAGCCACCGGCCCCTTCCTCTGGAGCGACGCCGTGGCCACGCCCAGACACCATTCAATTTTCCCGCCCACGAAGACCTCGAAGTAAAACCGACGTGACGAGAAGCCCCTCTTCCCCAGAACTGCCAGATGCTCTGTGAACATATTCGGATTCGGGTTCGGGTTCACCCACGAACCTAAACTCATCCCGTATTGCACCCGTTTCCTGTCATCGGATAAGATGAGCAGAGGGTGAGCTGTATCAGGGTCGAGCTCGACGTCCACTTTGTACTGCTGCATGAATCTCAGCGTAGCATTGTTTGACGCCTCTGTGCCGTCGGAGACCTTTTGTGTGTCTGAGCTCATTTTATTCACCAACATTCGCAGATGAGAGACCGAGTCGCTCAAAGCTTTTTGCATGCGGCGAATCTCCGCTTGTCCATTCAAACTGATTGTGGACAAGTCCATTGTGTGTGGTAGGATGGATGGGTTTGGAGAGCTCTGGAGGAAAGACAGCGGGTCTTTAGTCTGTTTCAGCTCCCTCAGCTTCATCGTCGTCTCCTGCAGCTCGGTGATCTCCCTCTCAATACCGCTAATCAACCCGGCTGCTTCTTCTTCTGCCGCTTTCTGCTTCTCCTCGAACGCCTTCACGAGCTCCGTCCGGCTCTTCTGGATCTCGGAGATCAGCGTCGCCAAGTCCCGCGCGCTGTCGGCGATCACGTCTCTGGTTTCCGCCTTGCTCTGTTCCACCGTCACCTTCATGTCTCGGACCTTCTGCAGCCTTTCCTGGATCATCTGCTGCACTTTGGCCTCAGTGTTCCCCAGCAGAGCCATCCTCTCTTCGTAAAAACGCTTCACAGACACGACGTCGTGGCTCACGTGGCTCAAGCGGACGCAGACGTCGCACACCAAAGCCCCGTCGTTCCTACACAACATCGTCAGCAGTCTGGTGTGATCCTTGCAGATCTTGTCCTCCAGACTCACGATGGGCTCAACCAGCGTGTGTCTCTTCAGGCCGGCAGCTCTGTGGTGAGGCTCTAGATGGACGTCGCAGTAGGACGTCAAACACTCCAGACAGGATCTGACAGCCTCTCGCTGGGTGTCAGTGCAGATGTCACACAGCACCGCGCCACCACCGAGAGCCTGCTGTTGGTCCGGGCTCCAGATGTGAGCGTCTGTCACTTGAAGAGACATGAACTGCGACGTGAGCTCGGAGATGAAAGTGTTGACCTTGAGGTCCGGCCTCCTTTCAAAAGTCTCCTTGCAGACGGGACACTGGGTGGCTGGGATGTCGTCCCAGTAGGTCGAGATACAGGACATGCAGAAGTTGTGACCGCACGGTGTGGAAACTGGGCGTTTGAACACATCCAGACAGATGGGACAAAGAAGCTGCTCCTCTGATAGAAGACTGCTGCCGGACGCCATTTCTGGAAAACAAACAAAGGAGCAAACTGTCACATGCAGACACGGAGTTTAAACAGTGGAAACTGAAGTCAAATTTACACTTTTTTTTCTGTACCCTGAAGTTCAAACCTCCAAAACAACTTTCCGTTTAGTGTTTTAATCTTAAATGCACATGAAGCTGGAAAATTAGTTCAATAAATGACCGGGGGGGACTCTTTTTTTTATAAAATATTAATTGTGAGCAAAAACAGCACCGGTTCCACTTTTTACTTTGTGAATATCTGCAAAGAAAGCATTTTACAGTCCGGGCAGATCGGGCTTTAGGAAGCTGCGATAGGAATTTCTTCATTCTTTTATTTAATGGAAAATAATTGTAAATTGTTGCCTGAGCAAAGCATTTTTTTCACGGCTGAAACCTGCATTGTTTACATTCATGTTTATTAGTTTGCTGTCCCTGTGTGGACGTTACCAACACCACCAATAGTGTGAAACCACCTCAACACCATCTGTACCTCATCAAAGATCAAAGCTCCTTCTGATGGGACGCCTTCAATGTCCCATTACAGCGTCTTAAGCTTCAGTATTGTGACATGGAAGAGTTAATAAAATATGTGGGTTAACTTATGGAAGGTTTAATTAAAATCATCAAACACTCTGGAACAGAAAAAGATAAGGACTTAGATTGTAATGCTCAAATATGTAGATATGTGTACCCTTCTTTTCTCTACACCACGTGGCTTGAAGGCTGAAGGTCACAGTTCATTCTTTGAAATCAGCAGTTGAATAAAGCACTACCATATAATACAATAATATCTGTGAAAAGCTCCAGAAAGGCTAATAAATGGAGCTTGTGTTGAGTTTTTATTTCCCTCTTTGAATCTCAACCTTTGGGCGACATTTACAAAAAGTCCTTAAAAGGACATTCAGGCCAAAAATGCGATCAGCTGATGAAGACCATGTGATATGAAAGTTACTAAAAGGACCTTGTGTTTCGATTTGGTTCTCCTACAGGACGTTGTTTCTGCAGCATTTCGCAACAAAACAGCGCGTGGAACAAAACTACAACATCCACACAACATGAATTTAACGTGTTATGTGTTTATAGTGAAGGTTGAGCTCAGTAAAGGCGACTTACGTCTGTGGGAGTTGGTCTGAAGAGGAGAAATGACGACGGAGGTCGGTCCGAGGTCCAGCTGGATTCGCAGGAAACAACTTTGCTTTCAGTTTCTTCCTGCATGAGTTTCTTAAAGAGACAGTGTGCACATTTTATGTCTGTGACGTCAGCGGCTTTTTTTTTTAAAGGTTTGGACACCAGTGAGGGCTGTTTTTGGTCCCAATGACCGAGTGTGTTTTGTATTATTTATAGTTTGAGGATAGATTTCTGCATTTCTGCCTGATTTATTTCCGGTTTCTCTGACTTTCTCTCTGCTTCCTCCTTTTCCTTTTATCTTCTTCCAATTTGGACCCTGTGTGTGTGTGTGTGTGTGTGTGTGTGTGTGTGTGTGTGTGTGTGTGTGTGTGTGTGTGTGTGTGTGTGTGTGTGTGCGTGTGTGCGTGCATGTGTGTGTGTGTTTGCCTAATGTAATTTTGTGTGTGTGTGTAATTGCAAAATTTTAATTTAGTGTGTGTTTCTGTCCTGGGCACAATGCAGCATCTTAGTGTGTGTGTGTGTGTGTGTGTGTGTGTGTGTGTGTGTGTGTGTGTGTGTGTGTGTGTTTGTGTGTACGTGCATTTGTTTGTGTGCGTGTGTGTGTAATTGCCACATTTTAATTTAGTGTGTGTTTCTGTCCCGGGCACCGTGCAGCATCTTAGTGTGTGTGTGTAGGTGTGTGTGTGTGTGTGTGTAGGTGTGTGTGTTTGTGTGTGTGTGTGTGCCCCTGACTGAAATGTAGTGTGTGTTTCTGTCCCGGGCACTATGCAGCAGATCTGTGTGTGTGTGGGTGGGTGTGTGTGTGTGTGTGTGTGTGTGTGTGTGTGTGTGTGTGTGTGTGTGTGTGTGTGTGTGTGCTGGCCGTGAGGGTTGCACCGTGTAGATAATGTTCCAGGACGGCCAAGCTGTGTGTCTTGAAGAGATAAGCCTGCTGGTTACTGAAGCACCTCTGCCATTAATCATAGTTTAGTAACTGCTTGGCCTCAGAAACCCGTAAAGCTTCAGTGTGAGCAGAGAAAGAGTGAAATCCTTCAGAGAGAGAGAGCGTGGAGGTGAAGATATTAAAAACTGCTGGATGGATTTAGTGTTCCCAGATGATGAATCTTAATAACTTTGGCGACTCCCCGCTTTTTCCTCTCGCGCTTTCGTCAGGTATTCTGTTTTAGACTTTCAGAATAATTTCAGGATGGATTGCCACACGATGAGGTGCCTCATTTACAGAATAAAAATGTCCTGTAAACAAAGAGACAAACGCTCTCCATCCAATCTGCCATCCTGATTCCATATGAACTGATTCAAGTCGACCTCGCAGTGCATTAGTGTGCCTCTATGTGTATCTCTCTGCAAGTTGAATGATGCCATATAATTCCTTTTCATTAATACTGGATGCAAGTCTCTATTTGGCCGCAGCATATAACCTGCTCTATATTTTGTGGCCTAATTTTGCTTCAATTTGACGTCGGTGGTTTCCCTCTCCGTCTGTCTCGGCTTCGCTCACACGTTCCTCCTTCTCAGAGAAGATTTTCTGGAAGTGTGTGTTCGGCGTGTTGAGTGAGGGGCCGGTTTAAGGTTATATGGAGATTTCAGCGCTTCATCGTGGATCAGCGGGGGTAAATGCATTAGGGAGGATCCTGCTGTGGCAGCGGCCGCCATGTGAGAGTCATCCATGTAAGCCTTCATGCTCAGATAAAATACAGACATGGGGGATAATGTGAGTTGAATAAGAGCAATTCCACTCCTCTTCCTTCTCACTTCTCCCAAACTTTCCTCCCCTCCTTTGTATTCACATTGTCCTCTCTGACCCAAATCCTCCTCCTTTCATCCACAACATCTCCTTCTCCCATCTCTCTCAACATGCACTCACTCTCTCTCTCTCTCTCTCTCTCTCTCTCTCTCTCTCTCTCTCTCTCTCTCTCTCTCTCTCTCTCTCTCTCTCTCTCACTCTCTCTCTCTCCCCGCCCTCCTTCTCTCCGTGCAGTGCCTCTGTCCTGCTCTGAGGGATTCACAGAGTTGGGCTACTACAACGGCACCGTGTCTCAGACGGACTCTGGCGCCCCCTGTCTGAAGTGGACCGAGTTTCCAGACTACGTCATGCAGTACCCGGGCCGAGGGCTGGGCGACCACAGCTACTGCAGGAACCCCGACCGAGAGTCCAACCCCTGGTGCTTCTTCAGGCAAAACTCTGGAGCCATCGGGTGGGCCTACTGCGACTGCCACCAGGGTACGAACACAGAGCGGCAGGGATGCGCTTTGACTCCATATCTCTTCTTTAGGACAGTCACAGTGCTTTGTGATTCAGAATAAAACACACAGATACACAACAAAAGGCTAACTACGGCTATTGAAGAACAGTAAAATGCACCCATTAGATTCATTGAATTGTACTCCACCAGTTCAACCAATTCTATTTTTAACAATCTCAGGACATTTTTTGAGTTTTTCTTCTGCTGTCCTCTGAAATTAATTCAACTGAAACATTATGAAAGAGGACAATCAACATTTGGTTCAATTACCCACAACTTGGAGACACATTATGCTGCTTTCGCCGAGGCGCAGACATGCCAAAAGGATTTATAAAATGTCAGAAATCTTTGTCACAATTTCTGAAGTGACGTCTGCAAATTCATTGCAACCATTCTTAACCCAAACATTCAGTTTACAATGATATAAAACATGTTTATGCTCGATGAAAGACTGAAGGTGCACAAATCAAAAATGTTACTATTGGATGAAATGTGTGCAATGTGGGATTGTTCAAAGTCATAGAAAAATATCTCCAACTCTGCAGTCCCACTTATCTGATTTAATGCATTTTCTATAATTGTTTTTGGTTATCTGCACAAACTCTGCTCTTATCAGTCTTGTTTCCAGCAGCAGCTGTTTTCAGCGATGAAAATAAAACAGACATCGTGAAGAATTTAGCATGTAAAGAGCCTGAGATTTCCTTCGGGAGTTCATTTCGATCAAAGCAAAGCTAAAAGAAGTGTCATAACAGCTTGATTATATATGTCATGTTGTGTTTACAGCTCGTTCTGCAGCCCTGAAGTGACCAAAAAAAACCCCCAACATATTAATGAAGCTTTAAAAAATGAATAGATTATGAAACCGTGACACTGCTGGTGGATATTTGCTTGTTGTTTTGTGAACCGTCTCGTCTCTTTCTTATCTATTTTCTCAGGTGCGGCTCGTCTGGTGGGCAGCACCACCTCCGGCACCGGCCGGGTGGAGGTGTACCTGAACGGCCAGTGGGGGGCGGTGTGCGACTCCCACTGGTCCGACAGAGACGCCAGCGTGATCTGCAGGCAGCTGGGCCTCAGGTGAGAGGAGACGAAAAACATCCTCATTCGGAACAATAACGTTCCACCGCATTTTCACACACCTGTCCTCTTCCTCCTCCTCCTCCTCCTCCTCCTCCTCCTCACAGCGACATCGGCGCGGTGCTGCAGCCGTCGCAGTTCGGCTCCGGCTCCGGCCTCTTCCACTACGAGCGCCTGGGCTGCCGCGGAGACGAGAGCACGCTCAGCGTGTGCCGGAGCAGGACGTTCGTCACGGGTGACTGTAGCCATGGAAATGAGGCCGCCGTGGTGTGCGCGCCACCGGAAGGTCAGCGGGACTTATGGTCATGATAATAAAAAGAATAATTTGAGGGAGAAGGCTCCGTTTGACCTCTATGCATGTCCACATCCGCCCTCAGGCAGCGGCCCTCCGCTGCGATTGGTCGGAGGCGAGGAAGACTTTGAAGGTCGGCTGGAGGTGTTTCACTCGGGGAGGTGGGGCTCCGTCTGCGACGACCAATGGGACGACAGAGATGCCGAGGTGGTGTGCAGACAGCTGGGTTTCGGGTACGTTTCACACCGTCACACCGGGTTAACAGATACGTGTGTGTGTGTGTGTGTGTGTGTGTGTGTGTGTGTGTGTGTGTGTGTGTGTGTGTGTGTGTGTGTGTGTGTGTGTGTGTGTGTGTGTGTGTGTGTGTGGTGACCATCTTGTAAAGACGACCCTCACCAGCGCCCCTGAACCACGGGCTTCACACAGTACATCATGTAAAGCTGTGGAGGGTTAAAGGATATGGACGAAGCCAACAATGTGTTCATCCATCTCAATACTCGTGTACGTCTCCCACTGAAGTAGCTATGTGTGTAGTTGTAGTCCTGTGTCGGATGTCCCTGCAAGTTTTTATCTTTTTAAAGTTATAGTTCACTAAAATCATCAAGTTAGAGTGAACATTTCAGTCAATAGTTGAGGCCAAATATGGCCTGTTGTTGCCGTTTGCCTTTGCCTCCAGATGCTGGGTGTGGATCTATTGTTCGGTCACTCTGAAGTCAGACCTTCAGTCTGAATCCGGCCTGTGGCGATCCAGCAGCGGGGAGCGCGCTGGCTGAATTTGAGTAGGTTGGAAAAAGGGAAGTCGTCCTGCTACGGCGCTCGCAGCAGACGAAGCTGCTGTACTTTGAAAAGTACATGTAGTACCTGTAAAACAGTAAAACAGCTGGACGCTGTAGCTGCAATCACTCAAAAAGGAGCAAACCAAATGCATTTGTTTGGGTCTATTTTAAACTGCGGATTGATACGCATCTCGGAGCTGTAGTGAGTGTTTACAGCCGCGGGACGGTGCGCGTGGGATTGTCTCAAAAATAAACTGCGGTGGCCAGTTTTCCTCGCGATGAAGAAACATGTCATCCAGCGCAATGCGGTGACTCATTGATGTGTTTTGAACAGTTAGCCGGACAACAATGGAGCTCTGCGGCTTTGACGTCACACATGAGATTTGTTCATCTCAATCGGTGTCGCATCTTTTGATGGAATTTGTTAACCATACAAAGTACAGAATGTCAAGAGCTGTATTCTGCGGGGTATACATAAACATGAGCAGGAAACAGCATGCATAATAGCCCCACTATGAATTTGTTTGTTGTGTGAGCTCGGTGAAATTGAGAATGAGATGCACTTTTACTGACCTGTCTACGAGAACACAAGGGATGGACTCTGATGTAAAAGTACCTCCATTTGTGTGGATTTCTGTTGTATTAATCTACCTTTAAAAAAAATCTGCGTTTTTATATTTTGACAGTGGTGGCAAAGAGGAACTTGAGAGGTAATGAAGTCAGCTGGTTTGAACGTCTGCAGGTGTCTCCCTCCTCACCGTGTGTGAGACGAAGCATCCCTGACAACTTTGAGTGTCAAACAACTGTTGTCCTTGTAGCTGTGAAGGGAGAGATCTCCTTCAGTGTTCAACATTAGGTTGCATTTCATCTCCTCTAACACAGTGGGACATCTCACCGTCTGTGTTTGTGCCTCTGAATAATGGATGTTTTGATGCTGATGCGCTGGTTCTCACGCTCACAGGCACCGGCGGGTTTACACTTACAAACATTATGAAGTGATTCGATTTTTCCCACCTGGATAGGTTATTTGTGTCAAACATTTACACACTTTTTACGTATTTTTGACTGACAGCCGAGTCATACTTCGATGTCAGTTGTGGTTTACATGATGGGGAGGTGTTAGCTAGTCTCATTGTACTGAATAGACATGCCCGTGAGTTTAAGATGATGGAATATTTTAACACATTACAAGAAGAGAAGAGAGATTTGATTTTTTTTTGCCACGACAAATGTGGTCCGTGAAGTCTGAAGCAGCAGCACATGGACCCACAAAAACACACATCACGGCTTTTTGTAGCATTTCAGCATCAATAAATAATCAGCACTTAAACATCGTTGTGGGAGCTTTTCATTATTCATTTGGATGATTTGATTTATTTGGGACATTTTAGAGTGTTTTCTTTTGCTCTGAATAAGAACTGGGAAACACGACCTCGGGTTTATAGTAAGTAAGAGAGTCAATATGCACCGGAGAAGGTTTATGTGTGGCCGTGCTGATGTCGTGTCATTTTGTTGTCAACTCTTTGCCAGGACATTTTCCACAGACATTCCCGACACGGGTGAGTCTCTGACTTTTCCCTCTAGCACCACCACGAGGTGGAAAATTCACGTTTTAAGTGAAATATCTGGAAAGCTATTCGATGGATTACCATGAAACTCCATCCACATGTCCTCCTCAGAATGACATGCAATACATTAAGTGATCCTTCAACTGCCAACCTTCAGGTCTCAATTAAAATAAATAAAAAACACACAGTGCACGTCTGTGTTGCAGGGGTGTGGCCAAGGCCTGGTCGTGGGCTCACTTTGGCCAGGGTTCAGGCCCGATCCTGCTGGACGCGGTGAAGTGCACGGGAAACGAGCTCTTCCTGGAGCAGTGTCCCCATGGCGACTGGGAGCAGCACAACTGTGACCACATGGAGGACGCCGGCGTCTCCTGCAGCCCGTACACAGGTACGCCTACAGCACGCGCTCACAGCTCACCGGACACACTGCGGGGCTTCAAGCTGCTATTTATAGCCGCTGAACATCAATAAATCACGACTGCATGAAGCAGCAGCATCCTCTTAGTGACTATAGCGGGATTTATGGCATCTGAGGAGTAACATATCTACGGGCATGAAATAACAGCTACTATCCATCAAAGTAATTTAAGGTTAATAATTTATTCAAAACGATAAATCAGTGTTCGCGTCCATACAAATATAGTCTCGCCTCTGGTTTGCATAAAGGATTTTCTGTCAAATGCATCTGCTTTACATACATATATATACATATATATACATATATATATATATATATATATATATATATATATATATATATATATATATATATATATATATATACACACACACACACACACACACACACACACACACACACACACACACACACACACACACACACACACACACACACACATTTGCATCTTTAGAAGAGCCACGATATGAACCTGTTTCAGATGGAGTGGTGCGTCTGGTTGGAGGAGACAGTCCCTGGGAGGGTCGGGTGGAGGTTTTCCACAACAGCGACTGGGGGACGGTGTGTGACGACCACTGGACCCAGCAGCATGCAGAGGTGGTCTGCAGACAGCTGGGCTACAGGTACGGAAACAGATGTACTGAAGGACGACGGACAAATTCATATTTGATGTTTGAAACTGATCGGAAGAGGTTATCAGCCATATTTGTGTAGTTAGTTTAAAAAAGGAAATGAAACACATTTAGAAAAGTCAACAGTCATGGTGGTCGGGTTGGTTGTAGATATTTTAAACATTCCTCTTTCTTTCGTCCGTCATGGTTTCACTTGTTTTGTTTTTGAAGCACAGTGGCAATGTTTGGACAATTTAGACGGACAGCATAAGGAAAAAAACTAAAAATTGGAACATTAAGATATGTTAACATGTGGAAACCCCAAAAACAAGGTTGAACCTGAAAAAAACACATTAGCTGGTCATCAATGAAACCTGAGAAGAAACCAGAAATCATGTAAATGATGATGATGAGGATGACGATGCTCATGAAAGGATGAAAGCGAACAGAGATGTGACTCTGCATGACTTTCCATGTGTTATTTTGACTATTTTCATCTAGTAAAAGCTCAAACTTAAAAGACTACAGGTGTCCACAGTACAAAACATGAACCTCTCCTCCACCTCAGAGGTCACGCCGAGGTCGTATCAGACGGGGCGTTCGGCGAGGGCGTCGGTCTGATCCTCCTGGACGACGTCCACTGCGAGGGATCCGAGACCTCCCTGCTGGACTGTCCACACGGGATCTGGGGCCGCACCGACTGCTCGCACGGCGAGGACGTCGGCGTTCGCTGCAGGAGACGAGCCAGCCAAGAAACCAACGAAGTGCCGGTTATCTCACCTTCCACGGGTAGGAGAGGAGATGAGCGTCGAGGCCGCTGTGCATATTTATTTAGAAAAGAACAGTGCGAACTGAGCTGATTCACCTCTTTATTATTCTGTGTTTTAATTACATTTGTCTTGTCCGTGCCAACGGCGTCGGCCGTGTTACATCTTGTGAGTTTTTGGTCATTTGAAAGGCAAATGCAGTGAGAAGAACAAAAAGAGGGGAAACCAGCAACAAAAACAACAACAGCAGCAGCGTTGCACTGCACTGCAGAAGTGTGGTGACTGTGCTACTGCAGTCCATCCTGTGTGAAAAGGGCAAGCTGTCCCTGGTCCAATGCCAGGCCAGGGAGCTGTTTCCTTCACTTTATTAAACCCTTGCAGAAACTGCGTCACACCACTTTGATAATAAGCAGGCGAAAGATCTTTCTATCTAATCTCTGAAAGGAGGAGAAACCAGTTCTGTCTCCTTTTGCCACGCCGTATCATTAGCTCCGTGTGAAAACATCCGTGTTGTCCCCCAGTCCAAAGAGTTTAAATGCCACATGTTGACAGCAGACAGAATAAAAGAGGTGTTTACTGGGTCTCCTGCAGACACTCAGCACATAAGAATGAGAATAGAGGCGGAATAAAGAGGCACCGGGCCGCAGATGACAATAAACACCGTCGGTTGGACGCATCTGTGTGTATCGTGAAGGTGCACCGACGTGAATGTGAATGAGGGATGTGTGTGTTTCTTTCCTGTCAGGGCCCCTGGTGCGTCTGGTGGGCGGCGGCAGCAGAAAGGAGGGCCGGGTCGAGGTGTATCTTCATGGTGACTGGGGAAGTATTTGCGACTCGGGCTGGAACGACCTGAACGCAGCCGTGGTGTGCAGACAGCTGGGACACAGGTTTGTATTTATATATATGTGTGTGTGTGTATGAAAGAGAGTTACTTTTAGATCCTCCTCTTAACCTTTTCTTGGCTTCCTTTCAGTGGTGGAGCGGTCGCATCCGGAGGGTTCGGCCAGGGGAAAGGGCCCATCCACCTGGACCAGGTGAGGTGCACGGGGAAGGAGGAGTTCCTGGGAGAGTGTCCGTCTCTGGGTCAGAGGCTCCGGGGCTGCAGACGCCGGCTGGACGCCGGAGCGAGGTGTGACGTCGCACCGCGGGGGTCGGCGGTCCGGGCCGAGCCACGAGAGCGGAGGAGCTGCGGGCTGAGGAAGCTAGTGGAGGAGGAGAGCAAGAGGAGGAGCCAGGGGGAGGAAAACGTGCTCAGGTAGGATTCAGGACCGCAATGGGTAAAACCCACATCAGGGATGTACCCCCTGTAAAATATTACAAGTACCTTCTTGGTTGAAAAAAAGATGTAATACACGGAACTGTGGCATCAGTGTCTGATTTAATACAGAATATATTATATTTAGTTCATGAACTTACACTTATATTGTATTGAAAATGTATTAATTAACTACCTGCAAAGGTATTACGAATGGATTTTACTTTAAATCTCACATAACCCCATTTAAGAACCACTGACCTACATACGCCTGAGGATGCAACTAACGATTAATGTGGATTAATGTGACGATCAATGTTTCCCATCGCCCCGAGATGACGTCCTCAAACGCTTCAAAGATGTTCAGTTCGTTGTCAGGGAGGCGCAAAGAAACCAGAAAAAAACAACATATTGATTAATTGATGAAAACGTTGCAGCTCTAAATACACCTCTGGCTTTGGTGACGTTTTTAAAAGCATGAATACTGTAATAAAATAGCCGGAATAAATACAATGAGCCTCCACTGACCTCCTGCGAGTATTTGTGTAGCTTGCTGCCTCCCAGTTCCCATTAAGCAGAACACACATGGCAGCTTCATTAAACACACATAATGTCTACTCAGCATAAACAGCAACACAGTGGTTTCTGCGGCAGAGGAGTTGAAGAAAAGAGCAAACTGCCTTTCAGAAATTCAAAAAGGACGACAGGAGTTGTGATTGAGATGTTCTCGCTGCTCTCCTCAGCACCACGTGGCCGTGGCAGGTGTCCGTGTGGCTTCAGTCTCAAGAGGAAGACGGCGACCCGCTCTGCAGCGGCACCCTGATCGGCCCCTGCTGGGCCCTGACGTCCGCCTACTGCGTCAGCAGGTAAATGTCACGCCGATGACACGCCGAACGCCCGGACGGACGCGTGGACCCGCCTTTACGTTCCCCCCTCCTCCCTGCAGGTTCAGCGACGCCCCGTCCAGGTACGTGGTGCGCGTCGGGGCCTCGGCGCAGACGCTGGTGCCGGAGCAGGTGGTGGTCCACCGGAAGTTCAAGGGTCAGAGCGGAGGTCACGACCTGGCTCTGCTGAAGCTGCCCAGCACCAAGGGTCACTGTCTGACCTTCGAACCCGACACCAACGCGGCGTGCCTCCCGGACGCGGACGCGGCGTCGGGAGGCACCGCCCCGTCTTCTTGCGTCGTCATGGTTACAGCCGGCTGGACAGGACCTGGTGAATAATTTGTGTCTTTAAAAAGATCAAACGATACTCTAGGAAGTATCTGAAAATACTGTTTTGGAAGATTTTTTATCTAAACTTGATTTCACCATCAGCCTCAGCTGCACTTTGGCTGGGTTGCACCAACAAGGATGACATTAATACTGGTCTACAGTTAATCTGGCGTTAGTAAATCTCGGATTAAACTGTTTTATATTTAGTCAGAGATGTGTCGCACATCTTAATTTTAACCCTGGATTAGTTAAACTAGTTTGAACCATGGTTAAAACAGGATTAGTTTATGTTCAACGTCTGCCATGATGGAAAATGTAGATAAACCTCCTCCAGAGGTGGTTTAAATATGACTGCTAATCCAGGTTTAGTCTAGGTTTAAAATAACTGGTGCAACAGATTTGATAATCTTGATTTAAATGGAAATTAAACAGAGATTACCAAACGGTTAGATTTACCCGGGATTAATTGTAAACTAAGGTTAAACTAGGTTTAAAGTTTGGATTAAAAGACAAACCTGGTTTAAACCTAGTTTAAGAGTTAATCCTTGTTGGTGCAACCCAGCCTTTGTGTTTAATGCTAACGAAAGTTAGCGCGCTAACACACGAAAGTAGTCAAAGTCGCTCACTTCCTCTGCTCATCCTCTCATCCTCTCATCCGTCCTCTCCCGTAGACTCGGTTCTCGCCTCCTGGGTCCCTCTGATGTCATCGTGGCAGTGCAAGAAGCGCTACGGCGACAGCTTCTCCAGCCACGGCACGCTGTGCGCCGGCAGCCCGCCGGACACCAGCCTCCACCGCGACGACAGCTGCCAGGGCAACTCCGGGGGCGGGCTGGTGTGTCAGGCGGAGACGGGCCGGTGGGTCCTCACCGGGGTCGTGGCCGGAGGTTACGGCTGCGCCGGCCCCTCGTCCCCGGCGCTCTACACCCGGGTCAGCCGCTTCAGGAGCTGGATCGAGGAAGTCACCGGCGTGCGTCCGGACACGCGAGAGGATCTGACGCGCGCTGACAATGACGAGGACGACTACTCCAAACACGCACACGGCCAACAAGAAACGAATGAAATCAATGATCTCAAACATAAACACAGCCGCCGCTCACACGCCAGCCAGCACGTCAACACACACGCACATCGTGTCGGGGAGGCCGACGCGAACACACACGCGCGCACACAAGCGCACGCTCTGGTCTGATGGAGGCCGTGCCATTGGCTGGACCATCTGTGCCATGTCAACCCCCCCCCCCCTCCCTTCCTCTCTTAAAGAGGGTTGAAAGGAAGACAAAAGTAAACTTTAAAAGAACAGAAAGATGCTCTTAAAGTAGGTCAGTGTCTGCTCATGTTAAATCTGAACTCGGTGTTGTGTGTGTGTGTGCGCTCGCTAATCGTCGGACGAGTCCGGCAGCGTGGGGCCGGGATGGCGTGGAGTGTGTGTGTGTGGGTGGTGTGTGGTGCTTTACATGTGAGTTACAGCCTGTTGAGAAGGAGAGCGACGGCCGATGGGGTCGGCAACGTTTAGGTTTGAGCCCGGCATGCCGATCGGGGCCTTTCACTGATACTGAATACAAAAAAAAAATCAGCATGGCATGTATTTTAAGGACAATAGTGTTAAAAAATAATATTCCGGGGCTATTTCTGAGATGTTCACACAAGAATCTATGCTAAAATTCACCCTTTAATGTGTGTCTTCTGTGTCTTTAACAATACAAAGCATCAAACTAACCACCAGAACATGTAGAATGAAGGCTGGCTGTGTGTTATCTTTGTCCCTACGAGATTATTAACGTAGATTTGACCCCAAACTCCTGCATCAGATGTCACACTTCAGGGCTCAGGGCTCGTCTCTTCAGGCTGTCGTCTTTATGCGTTTACTGGTGAAAGTGCTGTTTAGACCTGCGATTAAGCTATTTTACTGAGGGCCACACCGGTTATTCTTCATGTTTTTAGTGTATTTATTCCCATTACCAATGATGGACACACGACTGCTGACTATTTTTAATCAAAAAGTGAATTCAATTTTTTTCAAGTGTGGAAGCGGCAACTTGTTTTCTAATAAGCAAAAAGTATTAAAATGATTATTAATGGTGAATACATTGTTTACTATTCATGTAAAGATCATCTTTTGAGTTGCCAGACTTATAATCAACATTTACTAACTTCTGCTTTTGTCTGATTCAGAACAAAACTTTGTTTTTAATAACTTATTGACATTAATAACGGCAGGCTGGATATTAGAAAGTAACACACAAACCGACAGCAAACCCAAAAGCAATAATTTAGAAACCATTAATAAAGTCATTACTTGCATCTCCTATAATCCCTTCATAGAGGAGGTCTTATTAGAAAGTTGCAGCATTCAACATTAAAGTCTCGATTAAATCCACACATAACGAATCAAATCCCTTTTTCTTTGTGTCTCTTCTCAAAACTGTTCCCTGACTTTCCAGGAAACGGTTGGTTCCCATTCATTTCACATGAAACCGACTCTTGAAACTTGAATCCATCACAGTAAATGTTCTTTTTTTTTTTTTAAATTTTCTTCTCAAAGTCACGTTTTTGTTAAGCATAAGTTTCTCAGATCAATTAACCGGAGAAAAAACACTCGACTCATCTCTTTTTTCAAGGTGAAAACTATGGGAAAATAGACACAACAACACTGAAACAGGAAATCATCAGCAGTTATATTAAGTGTGCATCATTTGTTCAGGGGCTAAAACCTAAAACCACCGGTTTGGTCCTTTTAAACTGTACAGAAAAACCCTTTTCAAAGCCATTGGAAGCCGTCGTCTTTTTGTACCGATTCCCGCCGATGGCTCTCGATAGTTAGCCGATAGATGACTAGATAGCTGCTGTTCCTGAGACTAGATAGTACGTGTTCCTGCATTCATGCTTGACTGACTTAGATAGACGAACTCTTAGTTAAATGTTGTCTGTTCCGTTGTGTTATAAGCAGATCCGACCACAAGATGGCGACATTGTTCTATTTTCGGGGCCCACCGGTTGGACAACATGGCCCCCGCTGTTCTTTCTTTTTGATACTAAGTGTTGGGACTTGACTTTGTGCTTTGATGTACTGTGAACCATTGTGTCGTGAAGCATCTTGTAACCTGCAGCTGCTGTTTTTCTCCAACACGGACCCGGGCCCTGTTGTTATAACCTGTCGTTATAACCCCCCTGAACGTGAACTCCATCCTGTCGCGGCTCCTTCCTGCCTGAGAATCGATGTGTCATCATGCAGAAACCCTGTAGGTTAATGTAAATACTGTACGTGTGTGGCCCGGACGACGAGGGTGACGCGTTTGAAAGGCCTCCTCTGCCCGTGTTGATAGTTCCTTTGTGTAATGTGCTGAGTCATGGTTGAGTATTAAAAGATAAACCTGGTAAGAACAAGCCCTCGGTGTCGGTGTGGCCTATCTTCTGCATCTCCACTGACTAACCTCTGGTCTCGGTTCGGTGACGGCGAACCCGCCACACCAGGGTGATGTTGCGTAATGTTCCGTTTTCCACACTCAAAATACATGGATTGTGTCACCAAACAGATTGCCTCGACAAAAGCTTTATTGCCTTTATGTAAATGGAGAGCAAATCTGCTTAGCGGCTGCTCTCACTCATGAGCCGTGGTAATCTTTTCTCTTGTTTGGACTGGTTCCCCTCTGAGACACAACGGGATCAGAGGATGCCCCTCGCTGCAGCGGATTGGCACATTTTTATAGAAAACTGCAGAATAAGTGATTTGTAATGAGCATTAATGACTCTGCTGTTGGGACGCGGATAAATGTTTCCAAATCTGATGGAAAATATGGTGAAGATATCTTAAAGACGGGCTGCAGTTTATGAATATAACAAAGTACTGATGTTGGGACGGAAAGTTATTACCAATATGTAGACTGTTTATTGGAATTACTCAGCATATTTATAGGTTTTTTGGGGGGGGAAACAAATCATTTAGGTTGTTGAATGTGGAAAAGTATTGCCAGAGTACATAAACACTGATGCTGTAGGATGTTCATTGTATTCTTATCTATATTATATTTTAATTATATTTCCTACTTTTTTTGTGACATTCTTATGCCAAATTATTAAACCTTTTTCACCATTTTTTTCTATGCACACTACACCACAACTTCTCTAAGACATGTTGAAGACGATGCGCTGGCATTTTTTATGACGAGCAATCACATGATTCCAATATAATTTTTTCATGATTATTTATGCCAACACATACATTTCCTCTTTATTAAACACTCTGCAGGAGCTCTGGAGGACCAGACAAAGGTAAGTGTTACTTGTCAATCAAAGAACGGTGTAACATCATGTTAACCACCGTGTGATCACCCAAATACATAAAAAACTGTCCAGAATTGGACAAAGTGTGTAATATATGAACACAGAATAAAAAGTTAAACAGTAAACTGTTGAGCAGCCAGTCATAACTCTCTCATGATACATATTTCACACTAATTTATAACGCATTTCTTATGACATGGTATACTATACTTTTTAAAATATCTTTCAACCACATACTTTGTCGCGAGGTTTTTATTGATTTCTTACTATATAATTACTTTATTTGCTTTCATGAGTGTTTTTATGACTCTTTTATTTTGACAACATAAATATTCCTTTTTATAGAAAATGTGAACCTATACTATGACTTTTGTTATGACATACTATGATTGATTATGTTTTATATATGCCTTTGACTTCTTCATAAATGTTTGACTATACAATGACTTCTTTTCCAAATACCATAATAGGATTATTTTATGACTTTACGATACTATACTCAGACCTTCATATGTTCTTTTTCTTATAGGACACATACAATAATATGACTTTTATTGAAAATGTTAATAAAAAGAATCCCCTCAATAAAAATGAACACACACACACACACACACACACACACACACACACACACACACACACACACACACACACACACACACACACACACACACACACAGAGCTCCAGCTCGACTATTTTTCACCATTGGGTGAATATTTATGAAACTAAAGACATTAATATTTCCCTTCGTGGTCTTGTAAATCAGTGCTGTGATCCTGACTGAACACCAGAGCTCTGAGTCTTTAAATAAATATGAAAAGGAATAGATGGAAATATTGGGAAAGACTTAAGTTTTTTAGTTGAAAGTTTAATGAACCTCAGAGTATTCGCTGTGGCTTTTTGCAGAGGTATGAACATCGATGCCAATCTCATATCTGTGTTGTATTAATATTCTGCAACCAGGAGGCTGTGGAGAATAACTCCACCTTCCAGCAGCTACACAGCGAACATCTGGACAAGAAACAGTTTGCAAGTTCACCTCTGCAAGAAGTAAACTTTATGTTTTATGTTGAGGATTTAAATTATTTATTCAGTGATATTTAGAGATGCTGATCAGTGGATTCTTTTTTTGTTTTATTTCATCTTTAAACGGAGGCCGGCTAGCTGTTGTGTTCAGCTAACCGTCTCCAGACTGTCGCTTCATACCGAGTGTACAAACAGAGGTATCAACCTTCAGGAATTTAGCATTTCACCCAAGACTACACTTCAAAGAAAATGACTTTTCTCATGAATTACAATTAACAAACTAAACCAAATTGCTTAAAACCTGAGAATTAAAACTCAACTGAAGTTGAATAGTTGAGAAAAAAACAGACAAAACTCCTCAGTGGAATATTAGAAAAACCTGTCTGACTTTACTGTGGGCCAAGTTTTCAAAAGAACGGTTACGTATTAATTAAACCTTTTCTTAAACCGTTGGAACCGGCACTTTGAAAACCTCTAGAAACAGAAAGGCTTCATCTATTGTGGGCCTCGTTTCATAAATACACATTTTCATGTTTTTGTGAGTCGGTGCTGCATCTGCTTATGCTTGAAAACATTTAAGTTGTGAGAAAAAGGAAGAAAAAAAATAAAAGTGAACACGTCCTTCACAACCTTGACAAAGTCAAAAGTAATTTAGATTCAGGAGGCTCGCTCCGGGGCATCTTTTCTTCTAATTTTATTGACACGAAGAGCCGAAGGTCAGAGTGCTAACAAGACACATCTCAAGAGTTTCTCCCTTTTCCTGTCTTTTTAGAAAGTATGTGCGAGTCCGAGTTAACCAACTGCTGCGCTCTCATTAATCACACAGAAAGCAGAGGAACCAGAGGGAGCTGTCCTACATCCCATGGACACACACACACACACATTCAATCCTTAAAATAACTGGGCCCCATCATAAATAACACCAGAAAACCTTCTTTTATTTTTTAATAAGGCTGCAGCATTACTCAACACTTCACAGCGCTCAATCCAGCTAAAATAAGAGCAGCAGAAGAAAGAACAAAGAAGTGGTGAGACGGCGCGATGCGCGAGCTGTTGAATGGATACAGCAGTGATTGTTTCATCCTCTCCGTGTGTGTCCGTGTGTGCGTTACTGGCCCTGGAGGATATGCAGCATTTTTCAGGCTTAATCTGACTTCATGTGATGATAGACGCACGGTGGCGTTCGGAGCATCCAGCCAGCCGTAGAAACACGATGCAGTTTAATGTGTTTATTTTTACTCAAACATCGTCAAATCAAAACCTTTGTTCCTCTAACAGCCGGCGTCTTGATGCTAAATGCCACCGGAGACGAAATAGTTTAACTAAAATTGGACCGCGTGAGCGGATATTCAGCATGACCAATCAATGTTGCAGTGTTACATAACCAGAAACGTGTGTTGCATATCTCTATTAGCTCCATATTTGGTGAGTTTCAGGTTTTCTGACTCCGCTGATGAAAATCCTGAAATCCAAGCTGAACAGATCAAAAATGCAGAGGCCAAAAAAGGTATGTTGTCATTTTGAGGATACATTTTTTTTCCAGCCCAGACTGAACAGGTATGTAGAGGAGTGTGAGAGAGTTCCTGCAGGTTGTTTGTTCAGAGGACGGATGGAGCACATGGAGATGAGACGTGGAGAGAAGGCGTTGGAGGAAAATAAACCAGTCGAGAGAGAGAGAGGAACCAGTGCTGAAATAGTATTTTTATTAAATACTTTTAAGATCCAATTTTTCGAAGAATAACAAAGCTATGATGAAGACCAACTAACACTCAGACAAACACTTGATAGTCGTCAATTCATGGTTGTATTTCATTGTACATCATGATCATGCAAAAAAACTCCAGCATCCATGTGAAGGCTGGGGGAGAAAGCGCAGCCCAATAATATATCATTACAACGCAGGGAAAACGCTAACATCGAGGGCCTCATACCAAGCTACGGCTCCTGAATCCTTTTTTTAAAAATTTTGCGTTTTTTTTTTTGTGTTTTTTTGTTGTTGTTTGTTTTGTAATATATTTTTCATGTCACCTATTCAACATTCTGGATGGAGGATATTCTTATTTCAAAAGATGCAAATATCATATATTAACACTAGGCTCCATCCTTATTCAGGTAGGTACATGGTAGAAATGTGTAACTGAAACATGCATATAACTAGGTCTCCGCTCTGGTTCAACAGTGTAGGTCACACAAACCTGCACACCCACACCAACTCGTCCTCTGGCTTTCACAACTCCTCTCAACTGAGCAGGCACCTTTTATACCCTCTTTTTGGGGTAGATTACCCTTTTAAAATAATTTAGTCTTGATCAAGCTATGATCACTCAATCTGTAATTTGTGTTGTCTTTGCTTCCTCCCTCTTTTCCCTTTTTTTTCTTTTCTTTTTTCAATGTACATCTTTTCCTGTGTACGAGGGAGAGTGCAGAACTCCAGCTTGGCAGATCGGCAAATTACCAAACGACAAGTTAACAGCAACAGCGACGACAACGAAAAAACTCAAACCAGTAACACGGGAACAGAGAAACGACAGAGAGCGGTACAAATAAACATCTCAAGAGCAGGAGGGGGGCTCGTTGGTACATGGAGGGCGAGGGGGAAGGGAGGGTATCTGAGTGAGGGGGCGGGGCTTAAGATACGACCGTCGAGAATGGATGGAGACGTTTAAGCAGCACGGCAAGGGTGGCACCTTGGTCACACAGCAGTGGTGCAGATATGTTACAAAGCCTAAACACACCACCAGGCGTGTGTGTGTGTGTGTGTGTGTGTGTGTGCGTGTGTGCGTGTGTGCATATGATATAAAGAGACGGCTCACAGCATTGTGGGATCAGGAGTTAAGAACACTACGATGGAGGTCTTCACGTTGAAAAACGATTCTTGAAGCAAAAAGGTAAAAAGGTCAAACTATATTTGAACCGGTTTATTTTATTCCTCGTCCCTAAAAACAGTTTTACGGCCACGGGATTAAATCTGGTAGCCCACACGAGTGTTTATTTATTTTGTCGTCAATGATGGAGAGCTACCGATATTTTTTTTTTTTAAAAAGGAAGTACTTTCAGGAGTAGAATTAAAACAAATTATAATTGTCGGAGGTAAACGTAAACTAGGCCGGGGTCACGGAGGTCATGGGGCGGTTCCCGGATGCACAGGATGAGTGTCTCTTAGATACATGTACATATATTACACTTTTCTACATATATCTATACACACACTGTATTTACACAGTGATTATAAACAAACCAGGCCCTTGCAGAAAGCAGAGAAAAGGAGTGGGAGGGTTAAAAGATCGTTTAAGAGGGAGAAAAGAGGAGAGAGTGGGGACGGGTGAATGAGGGAGAGCGGACGGGCAAACATGCAAAACGCAGACGCCTTTCCCGTCCCGCTCTCTCCCTCCACTGCATACAGACGACACAACGTGTTCACACGTTAGCTTTAAACTTGCACAATTAAATCCCTCTTTTTTTTTTTGCTTTAAAAAAAAGGAGCCTTGAATATAGGATCATTCAGACAAAGAAGAAAAAAAAAAAATAGGCTTCGGTCATTCACAGAAACGCAAACGGAACAAGGACGTTAAAACACAACAGAAACACGTAACCTCAAATAAAAACACCGGCCCCTCCCAACAACAACAACAACAACAAGATTTTCCGTTTCGGTCGGAAAAAAAAAAAAAACAAGCACACAAAACGAAAACACATAAAAACACATAAAAAGCCTAAAGTTCTACACTTTGGTGCTTCATGTTTTTGATATCAAGTTTCTCTCGTCATCAAGTTCTCTGACTGAGCAGACTTGATTTCCCCCCCCCTCTAGAATTCAGATGGGGAGCTCTCCCTACATCTTTACACCAACGTCCGGGTAAACGAGCACAACACTTTCTACCCGGTAATCCCTAGAATGCCAAAACATGTGTCCAAAATCTCAGCTGCTTAAACCTCACGCTCCCTTCTGTTCCTCCCTTATTAGATAGTGAATATAAATGCTTGGTTGGGTTTTGGTGGTTTTCTGGTACATCTAGTCATAATTTACACAGCATATTCATAACTCATACTCATTAACTGTCACAAGTTCAACTGTAAATCCTCTCCTCACGCAGGACGTCTCATGTCGCGCGGACAGAAAAAAGATGGCTGCCGTGGGGAGGGATAGAGGGCAAAGACTCGCCCTCCAATCAGGCGCCAGATGCATGCATCATCCCATGGGGGCGGTGTCTTGTGTTCAGCCGGCCCCCAGCAGGTCAAAGGGGGGACAGGATTGGTTGGTATCGTGGAGAGGGATGCGATCTTGCCCGGCCGGGCTCCTGGCACTAGCCACTCCACGCAGAGGACGTGCCTCTTAAAACACGCTCGCTGAAAAAAACTGCCCCCCAAAACACACACTCCAGTAGACTGGAGGCTCAGGACCACTGGAGGGGAGAGAGGAGGGACAGGCCGGAACGTCAATTCAGAAACGAGACAAACTAAATGTTAAATGTATAATTGAATTGGTTCAGTGTAGCAGGTGGAGTACTAGAAATACGTTATTCAATGTATACTAGTGCTTGCTTTTAACTTAAAACCACTTAATATAGAATGTGTATGTGATTAATTAAAGAATCTGTTTAATTACTCTGATAACAAATGGCTGTATTTGTAGAAAGGGGATACCAGCTCAGTGAAACTAGACGTCCGCGGGTCAGATTTGTGTCCAGTGGCGGGAAACCAAAGCGTTTCTACTCAGTGACTTTCGCAATGTGTGCGAGAGGAGTACCTGATCACTGTAGTGGTGCAGCGGGAGCTCCGGAGCAGTGGAAGTGAACGTTGAGCCACTTGCCCTCGCGGCGATGCCACACCCTGGTCTCCTCCGATTGGCTGGACCGGGGGCGGCCCGTGGTGTCCACAAACTGTGTGAGCCGGATGTAGGCGATGCACGCGGCCTCCTCGCCAATCAGGTGCACGTGGGGGTTGAGCAGGGTGGTGTGCACCGGCTTGCTGTTCTTGCTTAGCACTGGGTGGAATAAAGAGAGACGCACCAAGTAAAATACCACACGGGCTGGAGTCTGAGGGTTTGAACCGTGGTTTTGAGTTGCACTTCTTTCCTGTATGTCGTGTTTTTGTGGTTTAACTGTAAGGAACTTCAAATCCAATTTATTTATATTATAATTGTTATCTAATATGTTACGATTAGCTTTAATTAACTGAATATCTGTTAGTTCACAGTAATTAGCAGATGGAAGAAAGATTTACTTGATATTTCCGAAAAAACTGACTATTTTCTGGTGAGTCGAAACGTCACTAAAAAATTAAAAAAAAACTCAAATGCATTGTGTTTGCATTATGTGTGCGTTTGTGCGCGCATATGAGGAGACTCACAGTTTTCAAAGTAAAACTTGTGGAAGTCCATGCCCTCCACCAGGTTGCCCAGAGCTTCGGGTTCAAAAGACGTGAGTCCAGGATCACAAATCCTCCTGAGAAAGAGCGGCGAGAAGGAAGGACGAGTGAGAAAAGTAGGACGAGAGAACGGAGGAACACGAAGGCAAAGCGCCAACATAAAGACAACTCTAATGAATCCTGTTAGAGCATTAACTTGATTTGACGTCTTGCAGAAAGCACTGAGTCACTTGCTTTTCCTTATGCGCACTCACGTGTAGGCATCGAAATCCCCATTGTTGATCGCTTCAATCAGCTGCTCCGTGATCTTGATGATCTCCTGTTTACGAGCTGCAGAAAGAACAAGAGAGACACAGACAGACGGACAGAAAGACAGACAGGCGGTAAATGGTGAGAACGCTGTTAGGAGGCGAGACAACAATTAACTATGTGGTGGTTTTGGCTTGATGACATTTTCGCTCATCACTTCCAGCTCCTGCCTTCCCCTTCAGGCTCTCTGCGTCTGTGGCTGCAGCTCGACTCTCCTCTTTAACCTCATCACTCAGTCACAAGCAGCTTACCAACTGCAGCTCGACCTCATCACTGTCTGTCGCTCTGCTTCTCACCTTCTGCACGACACAAAAACTGACTAAACACTTGTCTCTGCTGTGTGAGCACACACTGCCACCCAAACAAAAACATCCCACTCGTAAACAACACAGGCCGAGTGAAACAAACACAAAAGTACACTCAAGAACCACTTGCTTGCTTTTTCTAGGGCTTTCAAAACACAGCGTTTTCAAAAATAATGACGACTGAGCAACGTCGCCATGCTCACTATCCACTGAGGCGTGATAGAACGCTCCAGAAAAAAGACAGCAAGTGGACTTTGAGCTTAGATTAATACAAATTAATAACCAACCATTAACTAACTTCTGCAACTTTTCAGACTTAGAACTTAAATGGCATGATGTGGGTTTATTTTTAAAGTATAGTTAAGTAATGAATTAATAACAGTTCATATGTTTCTAGTCTCCCACTAACAAAGCCATAGTGGTGGAAAAGTGTTCTGCTATTTCTATACATTTTCCCCGATCTTAGGAAACCGATGCTAGAGTAACTTTTCCACACATTACAGATACAATTTAAAATGTCAATGAAAACAAAAGCAATATTAAAAGAGAAAATGCTGACAATATTCTCCATTTCTCGTCCCATCAAAAAGACCAAAACCAAGAATGAACTGATCTGAACAAACATTATTCCACAGATAATAATTCCAACATTAATGAAAACTGGCACTGTAGATCATTTTTGACCCAATGCCACACAAACTGTCCTGCTGCCTTAAATACTCAATAGAGCATGAAATGTGTATTAATCCACGGCTGAAAATAGTCCCCAACAAATGAACTACTAAATCCTGTTTCAGCCATGTTTTCCCAAAAAAAAAAACACAGTGCCCAGCTGTTCCAGGATATTACTTTACCTTTGTATAAAAATATAATTTATTTTGAAGATGTACATATTCATTGCTGTTTTCACAGACATGGAAGTCAATAAGTATTGAAGCCAACTGAAACATTGTCGGTATTGGTCTTTTGGTGGAACCATGACTGGTGCTTCATATACACATCAAGCACCAGTCTCATCCTTTTCTCAAGTGATTGTCCTTATTTTGGTCATTTTCTTTATTCCTTGCAGTTAATATAAATTTACTCTTTCGGGACCTGAACATGTATCAAACCAGCTGTTATTGGTCCGATACATGTGGAGTTATTCGCCTCATTTCAAGTCTTAAAAACGGAAGAAAATGAACCAAAAACAAGTCAAACGTTTTGAGAGAGTCTCCAGATTCAAACCCCCACAAATGACTCGTTATGACATTATCTGCAAGCATTTCTGAGAAAACTTTCATTTCAGAGATGCAAGGTTTTTAGTGAGCAAAAGCTACAGTGATTGGACGACAAGGAATGCTTTAGTCAAGTTAGTCAAGACTGCTCTTACTCTGCTTAGTGTTGCTTAGAGCAGCGACAGTGTTGCTCCCTAGCGGAGCGGCAGGCATGGAGGACTGTGAGTACTCAGAGTCAGGGCAGGAGCTGTTGCCCGTGCTGTTCCATGCCATGCGCTTTACTTCATGCGGTGGAACTGAAACACACAACGGATGGTCAACAAACAGGAAACACATGGGTGGATGACAGAAACGTACATGTGATCATCCACACACACAGACTCAAAACACACACACACACACACACACACAGATCATGCAATAAAATATGTGACGAAACCGAATGAGACAAAGTGGATGCGGGTCAGTGTTCAGTAAGGAGTGAGACAAACAAAAGAGTTAGTGTGGGTTTCTGACAGACATGCAGATGGGTAACATGAGGACGCGATGGCAGCTGGAAGCGAGATCAGCGGCGCTGGTTGTGATGCTGTGTGATGTGGAAGTCATTCAACTGCCCGCTCCGCTCACGTCAACTGGGCTCTTAATGCTCATGTACATTAACAAAGCCTCGTCCGACGAGCTGCAGCACCCGGCGGACAGACAGGATCGAAGACGTTGTGTGCCATTAGCTCAAGTTATGCCCGTGTGGAAACCTTTGCGTGTTCGGGAAGTACTGAATGGGAGTGGAGGAATCGCATAGGAGAGGAGGAAAGAGGACAAGGAGGATATTAGATTGTCCCCTTTGGTGCAGGTGTGTCTGACGAGAGCAGGAGGACCAGAGGTCAAGAGAGGAGAGGAGAGATTAGAGCGTAGGAGGGCAAAGAGGCGGGGTAACGACAGTGTCGGAGAGAGAAATGGAGAATACATTAGAGAAGATTAAAGAACATAACGGAGAATAAAGCATCAAGAGTAGAGAGGGGAATGGAGGAGAGCATGTGAGGACAAAACCTGATGCCCTGCGGGGTGAACGGTTCCAGTAAAGTCAGACAGGCTGAAGGGCCTGTCAGACTAGGAGGCCGGTTTAGGACACACAGCTGCAAGGTAAGCAAGGCCTGTCACATTAGGAGGACAAGGGAATAGATGCTGTGATCACCAAAAACACACACACGGACACTCTCACACACACACAGTCACACACACATTTCAGGGTTCCCACAGTGGCCCTAATGAAGCGTTTCTTTTTTTTCTAGGCGTCTGTGACCTATAAAATTAGTCCTTGTCGTTTGTTCTGCGCGCAGTGACGTTTAGTCCAACTAGTGAGGCTCAAGTGAAGATTATAATAGTACAGTATTAATGGACACAACTGGAAATGACAGTCTGCAATCTGTGTAAAACCAGTTGTAAAATGAAGAGACTAATTTTTGTAGATTTAGCTTAATGATTCTGATAACACTGCACTCAGATTTTTAACATTTTACAATGCTAATAACTGTTACATTTGTAAAAGGCAAGGCGGTGTTTTCAGATTTGTAGCTGTACCTGGCCAAGTTTTATTGTTCATTGACTTTCACAGTGAGATATACAGAGTTTAAATTTAGGAAAACGACATTGGTGTTGGATCAGATAAGCTTTTATTAAACTGTTGCAATTTTGATACCATGTGTTACACAGGTTTGGTGCACAAAAAAAAAAAAACATTGGCAACTCAAGAATTTATGTAATTGATAAAAATGTAATCCCATAGAAAAAGTTCTACTGTAAATTGGTACCATCTAAATGTTAAGCTATCAAATACATATATGGATTCCCTGAATTGAGTTGTTCAAATTCTTAAAACATAATACCACTAATACAAATTCCTAAACCAGTGGGAACCCTCAAAAACAGCTTGGTGGATCAGAGTGAGGAGGCTCAAAGATGTAAGATTGCCAGTGACTACAAAAAGCCAGGGTGGGAGTGGGGGTGAGAGGGGTGAGGGGAGGAGGGGGGTGTTAGGTCCTTGCCAGTGGCGACCGTGTAGCTTCTGGTTGCCATGGATAGACTTACTGGCAGGTGAGCTTTGAGGTGAGGGCAGAAGTGGGGGCATCTCCTCTGTGGCGCTGCTCTGACTCTGCACCGAACTGTCCGCTAGAACACACACACACACACACACACACACACACACACACACAAAACGCAGCCAGACACACAATAAAATACATTCATATACACACACACACACAAACATACATCACAGGCACAGTCAAGAGTGTGAGAGACATGTGTTGCGTCTCCGCACGACTGCCAGTCAAATGCACACACTTTACTAGATGGGAGAGAGACAGAGAGAGTGGATCAGAACAGGAACTAAACACTTGACCACCGTTCCTACCTTTCATCTCCTCCTCGTCGTTGGTGGTGTTGCTCTCCGTTGATCCCTGGAGTGCAGAGACGAAAAAAAGAAAGATGCTGAAATTAACATGGCCCGCTCCGAGGTCCAACATTCCCGAGACCGGAGCAGCCGGGGAGACGCTCGGGCTTTCACACGGACAGACGCACACATCTCACCTTGACTCCATCAGGAGGGTTGTGCACCACGGTGCTCTGAGATTCCTGCGATGCAGAACACGAGTTAATCCAACACGTCAGAACCCTGAACCAGTGCTTCTCAAGTGGGAGCCATACCTCAGCCGTTTGGTCTCAACCCAACACTCATTCATAGAATCGGAGGTTGGACTGGGAGAAGATTCATTTTGGGCTACAACCAATGATTACTTTCATTATCAATGTTTATACCTAATGCTCCTAATTTCCCAAAGCGGTATGTCATATTTTAATTGCTTCTTTAGTCTGTTCCGACTGTGAAACCAAACAGTGTTCATGTTTCCTATCATAGAAGGTTAAGAATATCACAATAAAACATGTTCACGTTTGAGAAGCTGGAACAATTTATTGATTAATTGATAGTCGCAGATTCATTTTCTGTTGATTAACTTGTTGACTTTAACTGGAATCACACTGATGACATCATGAAGGGCTTCTTAAGCTTAAATGATTAAATTATGGAGAAAAATGTAATTAAAAGCCAAGTTTGGTTTCATATTTATCTCGGGCTGCAACTCACAATTATTTTACTCATCGATTTGTCTGCCGATCTCTTTCATGATTTAATTTTCCTCTTTGGTTTACAAAATGTCAAATTTTCTCACAATTCTTTTTTTTATCCAACTGAAAGACATTCTTTTAAAGATTAGAGAAGCAGAGAAAAGCAGCAAACCCTTGAATAAGAGAAGCTGCAACAGGAGAACCGATTGCATTTTTCCTTCCTTCATCCATCAAGTTAAACAAAATCTAAAAAGTTGCTGATTCATTTTTAGTCTGTTTACTAATCAATTATTTGTTTCAGCCCTCGTTTCATCCGATGTAATACATACAAGAGGGACGCAGTACTTTGAATTAAGCGTCAATAATTTATGCTTTTTAGCATACGTTTGCAACTATGCAAGAATCTAATATTCTGATATTGATTTCAGTCATATAACTCAGACCCACGGCCTTCTTTGGGGTTCTGCACCACCAGTTGAGAAGCAGACAGTGTAATATGTATCCATACTGGTACAATATGAAATATGCAATGCATGCTATTAAAGCATCCTAAAATGACAACATGCTAGTACTGGACGAGAGCACGATGAAAAGACGTTCGGCAGTATTCTGAGGATGTCAATGGGGATGGTAATGGTGACGATGTAAACAGGGTGGAGGGAGAGACATGGTTGGATGTTAGGCTAGCTGTTAGCAGGGCGGTGTTGACTTTAGTGGGGAAGGGATAGCTGGTTAAGCATGGGGGATCAGCGAATACCACAGAGGCCATTTCAGGATGAGAATAGATTAGACTTAGATATCATCCAAACCAGGACAGTTATCTTTGCTGCCACTTCAGAGGCATAACACCATGTACAGTTCATGCTCTTTAGAAAACCTAAAAAAGTGCACATGTGCAGCCTAAAATTCAAAGTGACAAGCACTTTGAATAAATACAAAAGTTTGACATATATGTGCAATTCAGGAACACATGTGCACCTTGCAGGGTAGGAGGCGGGGGCATGGGGGGAGAAAAATGGGCAGAGCAGGGTATTGCTGGGTCAAGGGATGTTACAGTGCAACATATCCTGTGCGGTAGACGAAGGATGCCAAGCAGCAACTATGACGATGGATGAGGCACAACGGGCAACTCGGCAACTACTAGTTAGGGTTAAGAGGCGGGAATCCAACACTGCGGCGGCCTACTGTACCATCTGGGCGTTGGTGGCCATGTTGGTGTCTTTCATGGCATTGATGGCGCTCACTATACTGTTCTTACTGTTGTTGGTAGAAGGCTGGGACGAGAACGCAGACACCCAAAGTGAACACATACGTTACACACACGCACACATGTCGATGCATTAGAATTAGACCTTTTAGGTGAAGAGGAGAGCGGGAGGGGGGTGGGGGGGTAATGTTGGTCGAGGCTCCCAGGCTGGTGAGAGCTAACAGGGTAAATGAGAGGGCGAGTGCCACAGAATGGCCTCTAGATCATCCTTTTAACTGCCTCACTAACTCTCTATGCCTCCGCCACTTAACTGCACAGAGAGACCCCTGGGGCATGGGAGAAAGAGAGGGGAGGTAGGAGAGAGGAGAGAGGAAGGGAGGGAGACGCTAAATGGCAGCAGAGGATGACGGACACTGCTCGGAAAAGAGAGGAGCAAACCTCCGACTAAGAATAAAAGATGAATGAATCAAACCTAAATGTGACTGAAATTGGAGGAATAAACATTTAAACCGAGTTTCTCAAACTTGGATGAGCTAAAAAAGGAATGAGATCTAAAAACAGGTCACAGAAAGGTTGAGAAACCCTGCGCTGGTGCATAATCCCTTATAGAAAGGAATGGGGAATTTAAGCCAAAAGAAAACTGTATTTAAACTGACAAAATAATTACGGCGTGAAAAAGATATTCCTCAACATGATACCAGGAAGATAATGTGAGCTTGAGAATGTCACCGAGCGGTACAAAAAAAGAAGACAAGGCAAAAGAAAAAGGGGGTCAGCTAATGGAGGAGAGACCGGACATACTATAGGAGAACAAAAGAGGGCAGCGAGGTGACGGGACAAGCTTACCTTAGCAGAATCCGACTTCTTGTTGAGTAAACTTTTGCATGCTGTAATAGAAAGAAAAGAATAAGGATGATAGAAGGGAAGAAAAAGGGGTTCATGTTTACTGTTGCAAACAGCTTCAAAGCCAATCCATCAGCTCTTTTACAGCTTTTAATAGAAATCTACAACTTAAGCAAAAACCTAGGTCTACAATTTGTCATATCAATGCAACCTCCATAGTTGGGTTTTTAAGGCAGAGTAAGTCTAGATGTTCCCACAGAATAAAATGCATTTAATGGATTTCTCTGGCATTTTTTTTTCCTTTGGCTGTACAAGCTGCTACACTCTGCAAAACCCATTCTCCTCATAATCCATTCATTGCCATCTGGGGAAAAAAAAAGTAACCTGAGAGCAAAGTAAACTTCCTAAATCCATTTCCTGTCTGAAAGACCCCGGTAGATCTAAAAAGAGAGTGATGGTCAGACTCAAACTGCCGCCAGGATTGACGCCGATGAGCTTGGTTAATGTAAAAACATTGATTTCCTTTAAGGGCCTCAGTCACTTTTCCCCTCAGTCTAAAGCTCTCAACTGTCGGTTGCTTCCTTTTCTCTAATTTTCTATTCACACACATGTTCCAAAAAAAAAAAATCTTATCTTGCGTTTCTTACCTTCCAAAACAGAATAGGAGAAGGAAAGAGGGGGACAGAAGGGAGGGTTGAAAAAGAGGTCTTAGTATTTCAATACAGGAGTGTGGAGATAAGGGGCACAGCATTTACAACAGCAAACGATATCAAGTGACAACTCGTGGCTCTTTAATCTTGGCTGTTGTGTCGACACGCAACTTCTATCTTGGGCCGGTCATGCAGCATTCAAAGAAAATAAATTATATCTAAATATAAAAGAAACAGTCTCATTCCTCTACCAGGAAGAAGAGAGCGGATTGTTCAGTGCACAAACATCCGCTCTCAACGCGGCTAAATCTTCTACACAACAGCCATCAAGGCGCCAATTGTGACAGCATGGGAACACCACCTGCACATGCTCTCTCAAATCCGTCATTCACGTCCTCCCGAAGAGAACGATCACCAATTTCACATGACATGATGGGTAAAGTCAAGATGACCCTCAGTGGGAGGGGTGCACCACTCGAAAGACACATACCAGCTTGATGATGAACAGATGAGGACGGATTAGAGAGCATCTCAAGTTTTATCTCCCGAAAACAATTTACGAGTTATAACCACATGAAAGGCAAACATTTCACAAGAAACCTACAGAAACGCACATTACTGTCACATACTTGCTGTAATGAGATTAAAAAAAGGCAACATCATGAGGAAACTGCTATGCATTGTTTCAGCCATACTATACTGAGCTCTGCAAGAACGCAGTTATAGTATACAAATAAAATACAATCATTTTGAAATAATGAGTGATGGAGGACCAAAAGCCCCACCAGAAAAAAACATTGGGTTGGACGATTAAAAAAGGAGGAGCGCTGAGGAGTCCAATCTGGAATGATGACGTCACACATGAGTTACGAAAACTTACAAAACAGTCGACTTGGTCCAGTCCTCGTGAGGAAGCCCCGCGGTCGGAAGGGCTATAGCTGACAATCAAACCACCACAGCGTACCAATCACACATACCAGCCCTTTCACCTTTATCCTAGCTACACACAGATCCTAGTTTCCTATGGAGAGATTCATGTACACTGTAGAGCAAAGAACATTTTCACGTCTGAAAGAAGGCGACAAGAAATCCAGTCTGCTCCACACTGTCTGTTTCTAAAGTACTCATCCATGGAGCCACCATCGGAATCGCCGACCTTCACCACCCGGCAGATTGAGAGCAGAGTCTGATTTTAGTACTTTCAAAACAAAAAAAGACACCATCCTTCTGTTCATGGAGAATAAAGTGAACACGTCAGTGGGTGTTTGACAAACGATGGTTTGTGGCATTCCTTCAAAGAGACATTAAGGCATTTTTTTGAAAGTACTAAAACAGTCCTCAGGAAGGGGGAGATGAGACTTGGGATGCCTTTTACCTGAATGTATTCACCTGGAAGGCTGCACAACGGTGATGGTTTCAGCATCAGCAGCAAAGGCGGCACCCCCATCCTCCGCTTCAGTCTAAACATCTCCCCCAGCTTCTCAACATCCGCCTCTTCCCTCCCCACCAGACCCAGGTTCGACGATGGCAGCACGCCAACCCAGCTCTTGCCGGCCCCCTGCAATGTCAGTTCCCTGCCCCAGAAATACATGCCCCTCCTCATCCCCTGCCCCAGTCTGCCCTGTGCTCAGCCGGGGGGAGAGCACAGGGGTGCATGGGGTCAGCTGGAAGTCAGGATGGAGCTGGCTAGAAGTGATTACATAACTAAGTTGGGAGATGAAATGGGGGGTGGGGGGGGTAATGAGGTCGAGGCTGAGTGATGGTGAGGTTTAAATGTAAAAAAAAAAAAAAAAAAAAAAAAAAAAGCACTTTGGAGTGCATGTTGAATTGAATCGATTAGCATTAAGTGATGCTGATGTGCATGATTGTGTGTATAAAATGTGATATCTTTGCAAAACAGCAAAGACAACAAGTATCTATGTGACCCTATATTAACAGAAATGTGTGCGAGTATGCATGCATGTGTGAATATCAATGAAGATGTGGCCGAGTCTGCATGCAGGAGTGTGTGGGTTAGAATGGGGTCCCACCCTGTCCTATGAACCAAAGAAGTAAGCTGTGTGTGGAGAGGAAGTGGACGGGCGTGTCTCTGGGACGTACCTTCCTGAGCCAGTGAGGCCGTGGAGGAGGCGGCAGCAGCAGAGTTGGTATGCTGCCGGCCCACTATTGGACAGAAATGCTACAGTTGGGAGGTGCTAATCAAATTAGACTGCTCGATCTCGCTCTGTTCAAATCGTGGGCCTAGAAAGCTACAGGGCGTGCTGGCTGCAGCCCAGACGCATCACAAGGTTTGATAGAAAAGGGCTAAAGCAAAGACGTGCACCCTTGTGGTTTCCTAGGCCCAGGGTTGAAATCATTAGCCATCGATTGGCCAATTACTTAGAGGATGAGAACAAAGCTTCAAGGAAAACAAGTCACTCTCAGCAGACTGGGATAAAAACACAGAATCTTAGCAGTCACCTTGCCCCCAACATAAACATATCTAAAAAGGTCTAATTCCCTCTCAAACATACAAAAGCTCCACGGGCAGCAGAAAAAGAGACACACACAAACACACACGCACACACACACAGGGAGAGATACATTAGCATGAACATAACAGCTGCATATAATCTGGTACATGAAATAATATCACGTTAGCCTACGCACATATATCAGGATAAAATGCTCTCATTACCAATTCATTGTTTCTACTATGATTCTAAGGACCTTTCAAATCAATTTGAATGTTGTAAGCAAGTATAATCCTGTGCGCACACAACATTGTTATTTTGAGGATGGGTGTGTGTGGTGAGGGGGTTAAAAGAGGTGCAGAGGACTCTATCCACTCTCCTTTCGCCTCCCCCTCTGCATGCGCTACGTGGGAGGCTGAGGGCGAAGGGCACACCCACCTGAGAAGTTTCTGGACACCAGCATGGTGGTGAGAATGGCTCCCTGGAGGAGGAGAGGAAGGAGGAAAAAGACAGAGAGAGAGAAGTGAGGGAGGTATAATGAGTGCAAGGAGTTTTGTTTTATTTAGCAGGATTTCAGTTGTTCTTCACTGCTCTGTCTTCATCTCTAATGGGACAGTAATATTTTTATCCCTCTGCTTTTTTAACAGCAGCGACTTCATCACAGCGTCGTTCTTTTTAAAAGCCAAATCCAGTCAAGGCTGATTCTTTGTTCTGTCAAACCATATCTTATATCAAAAAACATGTGATGTATTGTAATAATGGCGAGATGCTTTGTTAAATGGTACGTCTTCACATCTTCAAGTCCAATTACATATTCTTCTATCCAAACTAATTGAAAAAACAAAACAAATTACTTGGCATGTACGACTATGTGAATGCAAACTACAGCAACTAGGGTTGGGTCGTTTGAATGTTTCAATACTGCTGCTGATACGAAAACAACGTTCCTGTGCCCATGCCAAAGCAATATCTCACATTGGGAAGTATAAATACATTTTCTACAAAAAATAAATAAATCAAAGAATGAACCAGACATTTCACCCCAGCTTTCAGTACTCAACAGGTTGTGATACTTAATGCTAGGATATCAAAAAGTAGGGAGATTAATTTCTAACTGGCAAAAGGCAGGTTTATTAAAAATAAGCATATTTACAAGTCGAGGGGTTCTGAAAACAGAAAGGCAGCAAATCAAAGTTGAAGATGAGTACCTTGAGTTTTCGACGAGCGTTGAACTTGCGGAGACACTCGACAGTTTCCTGTCTATGCATCATGGATGCCACTGTAGAGCGGTGCTGCGGGAGAAAAACACAAACAATTAAAAGACAAACTGGATATGTTTGCACAGAATTGTAGTTACTTGAATGTTATAATACAGTAAATATCTAATTAGTGTCATGTGACAATGTTTTGAATCCAGATCTGGTTATGCACACATATTTGTAACATTCAGTGTAATTCTAATAATTCTGAGGTGTTTTCTATGAATACTTACGCAGATCCAGGGGTGTTTGAGGGCCTGATCGGAAGTGATTCTCTTGGCTGGGTTAATGGTCAACATCTGGTTGATCAGGTTTTTCGCCTCTGGTGTCACTGTGTCCCACTCAGGTGACGGGAACTGGGAGAAATTATGAAAGTACGTGCGACAGTTGGGAAGGAAGGAAGGAAGGCGGGAAGGGGGATTGGAAACAATACATGTTTCCTGAAAGACTCGTTAGGAGTCTGCATATTTCTGGCTAATCAACAACATCTGGGGATCAAGTCAAGATATGAGAACAAAACTGCTAATTGTTTTTGGATCAACAGGAATCAAGCTTCTGTTCCAGATTTTTAAACCATGTTTTTATTCAGAGTAAATTCCCTACAAATAGGCTGAGTGAAACTTCCCCAGTGACTCTGGAAGCAACGTGACTTGATTATCCAGAGACTGAGAAAGGAGGATACCCCCTTTTCTGGTTCTCTGTCTCTCTCATACAATCTCTCTCGCTCTCATCCACACACACACACACACACACACACACACACACACACACACACACACACACACACACACACACACACACACACACACACACACACACACACACACACACACACACACACACACACACCTCTGCAATGCGTCAGGGAGGCCCAGATAGGATCAATAGCTCTGGACCAGCTCTCAATTGGACACTATTAAACATTCAAAAACTGCTTAGCAAACCCCTGCACTGCACCCTTCACAAGTATACACTGAACACACACACAGACAGAACACTTACATCGTATGCCCCAGCTTTGATTTGCTGATAGAGTTTGTGTTGATCTTCATCCCAGAATGGAGGATATCCAACTAACAAGATATAGAGAATAACACCTGACAGAATACAAAGTGAGAAAAAGAGATCATGGTACATGTTACAGTCGAAAATTAGGAAAGGCAACTTGATTCATTTAGCATATTTCTTTTTAAGTAAACAAATTATGCGTCACATTAAAATGCATGCAGCAAAAAGAAACAATAACAATATAATTAATTTAACACAGCAAAATGCTTTTTTTTCGAGAGAGAAAGAGACACTTCACGTGAGGCTAAATTATTTTTTTCAAAAGTTAACCTGCCTCAGATTCATCATTAACCATTTACTTTAAGAAAAAAGAATAATCTACCTTCAAATGGTAAGAAATTGGTCAATTTGACACAGTCTGACGTTTGTGTCCCACCATTGTAAAGCAACATGCGGATTGCAACAAGTTTTTAGCCCAAATCTCACCGCAAGCCCATATGTCCACAGGCTTCCCGTAGGGGTCCTTCCTCAGGACCTCCGGGGAGAGATAGCCAGGGGTGCCCGCGAACCCTGCCGGCCAGACAGACCACAAGACACGATTAACTGGCGCCTTTGAGCAGCTATGTGAATGGTTCAGATGATAGTGACCTATTGGACTCCAATGCAAGATCAGATGATGACAGCGTAGAGTCACAAGCAAATGCTCGTTAATCATCCCGGACAGCCAGCCAAATGCTGGCAGCTCGGCTGTTAGCCAAGACACAATGGCCTAAGCATGAACTGGACGGCGTCTGTGAGCCTCTTAAGCAATGCTCACTCAAATATTCTTTGGCTTCCAAGTGGGCGAGTGAGTGGATGTTTGGCTCTACAGATCTACTGTAGGAAATATGGTCTGTTTAGCACTCGTAAGCTTAAACATGAAAAACTATCGAGGGCTAAACCCAGATAGAATAACAGATCAGGTTATGGTCCAGCAAATTTGATAGCGCGTGTGTGTGTCACTGTTTATGTTTCTTACCAAACCAAGCCTGCTGGTCTCCTTGCACTTCAATAGCAAGGCCAAAGTCTGCCAGCTTCACTGCAGCTCCCTTCATCTTACTGGCCAACAACAGGTTCTCCGGCTGAGAGACAAACACACACACATGGTGAAGCAGAATGTATGACAAGAGATCAAGACAGTGAGAGACGGATAGTGACAGGCGATCTTCAGCTAAGCTCTTTTCTTAGAAATATTTATATTTGATGTATTCGACACAGCTCGTGTGGGGGTAAAGGTGTGAGAAAGCGATGGAAAGACGGAGGATGTAGAGAGAGAGGATGAGTGGTTGTGAATCTCCACAACGCCTTATATGGGCATGTGTTCGTAGCCATGGAAACCACTCGGGGAGTCATTTAGGCAGCGCTGCAGACTGCATGCTAAATGGAAAGTGTACTTAGTGAGCGGCCGCGTGTGTGGCAGCGTTCTAAATGGCCGTTGTTTGGGCAGGAGGACATAAATGGCCACAGCAAAAAGCCCACTCAGGATAAAAGGCCAACAAATCAGACGGGCAGCTCGAGGTAATAGTGTTATTCTCCAACACAGGGGGCGCACGCACACGCACACGCACACACACGTGTGTCTAAGACGTCCCTGGAGGAGGTTGATTTTTTTTTTCTCCACGCCCTGCAGTCTTTGAAAAAGGTACAATTCAACACATTGTCAGTGTCCTTCCTCCCAGGGTTTTTATCACCTCCTCTAACTGGTGGAAGGAGGAAACTGGAGGTAGCAGAGACGCTCTCCTCTTCTCATATGAGCCTATCAGCTATTTAGGACGACTTAAGCACCTCCCCCGCTGCTCCATGGGTGGATGTGATGTCACATAGGTTGTCCTGGCAACTCTGGAGGTTCATCTATGTCTTCACCTCCTCTCTCATAATAGACCCCCTTCACAACAGCACAAAGTGTGTATTTGTGTGTGTGCGCGCTCATTGGCTGTTTGAGTCCTCGTCTTTTCTTCGCCATAGGTGTGAGACCCTCCCCTCCACCTGATGTGACGCACCATCTCTGTGCGCTCGACATACGTGCGTGCGTGGACGCAGAGTTCTGGTCAGAGACAGACGTGCCGACAGATCTGAGATCAGATAAGATGGGTGAACACAGTCGACGGCCGAGGGACGCGGCGTAGAATGTATAAGAGAGATAGGAGCCGAAATGCAGAGAGATAAAGATACGGAGAGATGGAGCAACCGAGAGCCATCTGTGTGTTGCCATGGCCACGAGCAGAGGTGTGTGTGTGTGTGTGTGTGTGTGTGTGAGAGAGTGAGTGTGTGGTTGTCACGGCAACGGGCAGCCACTCACCTTGAGGTCTCTGTGCACAATATCATGCTGGTGGATATGATTGACACTCTCCAAGATCTGACTAATGCAATGACTACAGAGAGAGAAAAGGGGAACAAACGAGAGAGAACGACGTGTCAGTCGGAGCCTTTCACTACACACAAAAAACACACGTCACATATACTCCAACATGATCTGAGAGTGTGTAAAAAAGGAAACAAAAAACATGATGTCGTCCTTTTTTACTACAGGATAAATAACATGAAACTAAAAATATTGTACTTTTAAAAAAAAAAAGAAGCTGTTTGAGGTAAGACGGCTTGAATACTGTCAGGGATGTGACAGCATAAAATAATAATTATATATATATATATACATCCATTTTTTTTGGGGACTTTTAGACTTTCCAACACTCAGGAGAAATGTTTGACTCATACGCGGAAACAATGCATCGTTTGTAGTTATCGAACATTTTATAAACCAAACAATCCAAATTATTAGTGGATCATTTAATAAAGAAAATATGTATTTTAACATGCTTGAAAACTAACCTCTATTACATTCTAAGACATTAGAGGTAATTAAGTTGCATTACAAACATTTACTATACAATCTATTATTTTTTAAAGACACAATCCAGGCACTGCAGTTCAAACAACCAATACTAAGAAATACGTGTGAGAGGCCTAACACGCCGCTGTCAAAACATTTCTATCCCAATAGCAATTTTAATAATGGGAGCATCTATTCAGCTGCTACTAATTCCATTATTTCCAAATACCGTCTGGTGAGCATGTTTTTACACAAGCCTTGTGATTGTGTTGGCTCATGATGGGTCTGGTTAAAATTGTCCCTTAAAAGACAGCATCTGACCACCTTCATAGTGTCCTATGCACTGTGGTGTCAGGCTCCACGATGCCACTACTTAAGGCTCATGTCATGTCTTGTGAAAGGTTAATGGGTCAAAGGTCAGGCATAGCTAGAGAGGTTTATACCATGTGGGTTGGTCCGTGTGTGTGTGTGTGTGTGTGTGTGTGTGTGTGTGTGTTTCTAAAGCCCCCCATGTATGCATGAACAGACAAAAAACCCTAATCCAATTCAACAGACTTCATAAGTTGCACACCACACAGCTACAGAAAAGAAAGGGAACTCTGAGAAAGAGGAAGTAGTGAGGAAGTAGAGAAACCGTACATGTCACAATGTCAAAAAATAGTGTAAAAGCACAATGTAATTGCACAATAACCAAGGTAACATCTTTAAATTGTTTATTTTGTCCAACCAACAGCCAGAAGCCCAAAGCTCTTCAATTCATAAGAAAACAAAATTGAAAGCAAAAACATTTCAAGCATTTTGTGTGGAGGGGGAGGAGGGGGGGGATTTTGGTCTGATAATGATGTGAAGAATTAATCAATTGTATATTGTTTCAGTATTACTTTGACGTAGAGGCAGGAAGGAGAGCGACGCATGTGGCAAAAGAGTGATTATGTTTCCGCACTTGTTGATGGGGATGCATTTTGCTGACAAAAATACAAGCAATACAATTATACCACTATCATTATTATTTTATATCCAGGAGAGTGTTTGTGTGCATAACGTTCAGAGCAGCCCCGCATGCAGTGCTTACCTGGCATCAGCCTCACTGTAGTACTCCCTGGCTACAATGTCTTCAAAAAGTTCTCCTCCTGTCACCCTTGAAATGGGAAGGATAGGAAGATAGAATAAAAGGGGGGTGAAAGCAGGAAGAAGAAAAAAAGAGGAGGCGGGGAGGCAAGAGAGAACAGTCTGTTAGCATACAGAAACCAACCGCAGCCGCACGCATGGATTAAATGTCACTGTGTGTGTGTTCTGAATATACTCACAGGTCAAAGACTAGGTAATGAAAGCCTTCCTCTGAAATGCTGTCATGGAGTCTCACTGCAAGAGACAGAGGGTGGGCAGTGAGACAGGAGGTTGGGTAAAAAAAGAAAAGAAAGAAGAATTGCTGCAGTGTTTTGGCTATTAAACCTTCTCATAAACTGAGGCTACGACTAAACGCAAAAATATTTTCAGCGAGACCTGGACCAAAAGCAGAGCTGGAGAAATACATGTCAACCACCCTGCGTATCGCTGTATTTCTCTCACCGCAGTGATGCAACTGTGCATCTGGTGGCTAATTAACTCCCATTTAATTAAACCCCACGTTCCGACTATTGAAACTGAATCTTGCATTTTCTTTATGAATTCCCAGATTGATTGCCATCGATCCAATATTCAGAAAACACGAGATCAGCGATAATGCAGACGAGCCGTCGATTGCGGCAGGGGGAGGAACAAACTAGCAGCCGTGTTGAAATGGTCAGGAGGAGAGTTAGAAAGTTAGGTGGTCAGCAGAGTTCGGCTTGGCCAAATAATGGAGCTCTAAGAACAAAAAGGATGTTGCATTAAGGTATATTACGATGAGTTCAAGCTCCACACTGTACAAATGACTATTGGGTTAAGGTATTGAAGGTAGAACGATAACATCATCATATAATTTTGCCCAATTTCAGACAATTTACTTTGGGTTTGGTGTCTGGAGCTTTGAATACCAGATGCTAAAAACAACCAGAAAATCGCCCATCGGTATCGGCCGATGGCTCATTAAAGATCAACAATTGTTTCTGCGTCAAAAAACATGCCAGGGGCATCTCTAATTTAGTTTGGGGTCAAATTACTGTCAGTTCAAAAAGCATCTTCAAAATAATTTCAAGACTACTGCATTATAGCCAACAGTTGAGCTACTGTGATTGTAGCTTGTGATCATCAGAAGGTGTGTTGAACCATCCTGCTGTTTTGTGTTGATAGTTATAAGCTCTGTTGTAGGAGCAGCCTGTCAAACGCACAACAAGTGTATTACAGTGGTTTCTTCTTTTACATGGTCTCCTTGATATATTTCAAATGTATGCGTTGACCACAAAAAAAAAAGCGCAGACTTTTTCAGGTATTCATGTAGATATTCATATTCATTTTGCTCTTACTTGATCGCAAGAGAGAGGATGGACAGTGAGGCAGAGAGAAGAAACCCTGCTGCTGTGTTTGACTGTTAAACTTCCCCATAAACTGTGACTATGAGAAAATGCAAAAATAAATAAATAGTTGAAGCGAAAACTGGACAAAGGCAAAGCTGGAGTTAAAGTCAATTAACAGTAAGAGCGTAATATGAAGAGGTATATGACATGCAACGAAGGTTTCCATTCGGAATAGGATCAGGATCAGTCTTAATTAGCGAGGCACGGGTCCAACACTGACAGAGACTTTATTCAGTCCTGCGGTTACACCAGCAACACATTCAGTATTGCGTCAGCAGCACGCCGGCAGACCACATGGTACCTGTCATGTTGACATTATTTTTAGTGGACACAAAAGATTATGTCAACAGTTGCTGAGGAGTTAACTTACTGTTTGTCAAGTAAGTAAGATCATACAAATTGATTTACCGGTGTTGTCTTACATCACTTTACAAGACACTGAATAGCTGTGTTTTTCCTGGCGTTTTTTTTCTGGCTCACAAAGATGACGATTCCATTCTTAATTCATCATTCAAAGCGCTGATTGTCTGTCTACCAGCCATCATAGAGCACAACACAAGACATATGTGACACATAAATTGCAGATGTGGACAGCGATTAAGAGACGAGTAGGACATGTGTATTGAAAAGAATAAAAGAAGGACAAATAAATAAAAACCGAAGCGCTTGTTCCCAGAAATGTTTCTTGATTACTGACGGAGGATAAGTGAGTGCTTGGTCGAGAACAAGGAAGAAAAAATAAAGTGGCGATTACAGAAATGAGCTCATATTACCACGATACTGGTGTTATGCGGTAACCATCCCAACCCGACTGTCAAGACAGCAGAACAGCAGCAGAGAATGACAAAGCAGGATCGAGACAGTGGGAGCCCGGCATTAAAGAAAAGGGCCTGAGATACATCTTAGGTTTAGTGACGAGGAGCCACAGTTATCGTTATGTAAAATGAATATCAGTTGTATAATAAGATGAAGTAGGATGGCCCTGCAGCAAGAAACAAGAGCGACTGCTCTTTCCTCCTCCTCCTTTCTCTTCCTCCTCATCCTCCCATCTTCTCACTCTCCCTCCATCTGTCTCCTACTCCTCCTGCTTTCGTCTCTCCATCTGTCTCTTTTTTTGTGCCCTCTTTTCTCCAAAGTTTGAACGCAGACAATGCCAAAATATGTCAAAACGAGGCGAAAGGGCAGGGGAGAGAAAGAGAGAGAGACATCTATACAGAGAGGGGAAGAGAACAGGAAAAGTAGGCGAGGGGCGAACGAGTGCCTTGGGGGTGGGCTAGGATGGGGGTGGGCTGGCAGAAAAGTAGGACACACCGAAAAGAGGAATAAGGAGTCCAGTGGGAGAGGCGTCATTGATTTGGTCATATTTCCCCCTTTTCTGCCCTTTCACACCCATCTCCTCTAGACATCTCAAGTAGAGCGGCACAATGCATTAATTCTTTCTAATTGCCGCTGCAATACAAATTCACACAATTAGCGCACGGTTAAGGGCTGCGAGGGTCAAGAGTAATAAAAACCAAAAAGTCCAGAAAGAGAGATTAACATGTCTGACGCAGAAACCGCCTGGTCTCAGGAGGCAGAGCAGAGATCTGTAGGTAACCTGCCATCACCTCATTCTGACTGGGTTTTCTTGTGCGTTTAAAAAGGCAGTGCTGGTGATGTCATCTATATCACCTTTTGTTTCTGTTGTCACGACAACTGCACAACCGATTTGCACAAGACTCATGAAATGATAACCATAGGTAGAATTCCTGAGCTGTTAGCATCTTGATATATCAACGCAAAGTAGTAATATTGAAATCAAACAGGCTTCCCTTTAGTGTACCACAGGCTGCTTTGTCGTCTCTAAGCCAAACATATTTTAGTACGTTTATGTGCATACTAAAAAATTGAGTATTAATCAGGCTTGTGCAAAATGGCGAACACATTGACTACTGACAATCAACGAGATGATCTCCACTTGTTTTTCCCTGCGCCAAATCCAAGAATTATGGAACTCCATTTAATCTAAAAATCAGCTCCCTCCTGTGTATTTACAAGAGATATTTCTGGAGAAGTGGTGAAGATGATCACCGCTAAACAGCAGAAGTGACCCGGATCATTCCTTCAAAACAACCCGTTTGGCTATCTGTCAAAGCCCCGACTCTCCATTCTCTGTATACCTTCTCACTGAAGCTTTGCTCTGTTCAACATTGTTCATAACTCCCTAAATGATACATATTCTAAATCAAAAAGGCTAAACTACAATGCCAAATGAGTAATCACAAAGAAAGTCATAGCATCTTTTAAGACTCAATGAATGGAAGTAAAAATGCGTCAGTTTACATAATTAAAGTTTCCATATGATCCTCCTTGTTAGCATTAACGGTGTAAAAATTATTAACAAATGACAAGATTCAATAAAATTATTATAATTCCTTAGCATTAGAATTGTGTGTTTTTATTAAAATATACACTCTAAATGTCTGATGGTTTTTAACGTGAAAGGGCTTGAAATTATTTTTTGGGAAAAAAATTGTTAATTACTACTAAGAGAAAGCCAGAAATCCATCAGTCAGCGTGCATATGTGCATTTCTCAATGCCGGGATACGCCGGGTTCAGATTAGGATTACGATGCTTACGTGTGAATCAAAGGGGTATAAAAAAAATAAAACATTGCGATCAGAAAGCGGGAATGTTAAAAATTTTGAGGTGCTCGAGGTGGACTAATTGAGCCTTTTCCTTTTAGAGTTAAGCTTTTTCATCAAACTACCGTTTCAAAATTCAGGGATGAGCTTTCACACTCAACATATTATAATAATATTTGGGGAAACACTTTGGATATCAAATATATCAGCACAGCATTATCCGAGAACGTTATGCCAGCACCAGTATTGCTACACTGAAGGAGCACGAGCAACAATACCGAAGAACACACAAGGTCACAGGCACAGAAACTCACCGATATTGGGGTGCTTCAGTAGACGACAGATACGAGCTTCTCTCTCAAGCTTCTGATGGTCTGAGGGGAGAAAAGTACAAGACATGTTAAAATCACAAAGCAGAGACTCGTTTGTGCATCGTGATCTGGTCAAACCAACACGTTCAGCGATAATAGAGCACGATAATAAAGATAAGGCAAGTTTCTAGCAAGTCCATGCAGGTGAAGTTAGCAATTATGCTTTTTGTTTGTGGTGCTTAACAAAATATATGAAAATCTCTACTAACTTGGGGATTGACACTCAAACCCAGCCTGAACAGGACATTATGATTATATAGTACGTATCACGAGGCTACCTGATGCCAAATTTGCAGCAATTTAGAAAATCTCATGCACTAACGTTTGCTTTTTATTGGGGCTATAAGACATGTCCCCATTCCCAATAATGTCTTTCAGTACGAGAAAAAGCTCTACCTTTGGGTCCACCTTTACGTATCTGCACCCTGTTGTATAGTCAGAGGTTACTACACCTGAAGTACCTGTGGAAAACTTGCTTGTGAAGACTTGCTTATTGGCATTAAACTTAAAGATTTGACTCCCGATAACAATTTCCTTTGTGATAAAGATTCACTCGAGAGCATGAGTCACAAGCGTAACTGAATCATCCAGTAAAGTGAAAGACATGAATGCAAATATTTATTGAGTCACAGATAAAGATTGGTTTCATGGCTGCCAAGGCAAATGTTTTAGGCACAAACCTATAAGTGATGTAGTTGTTCAAGGTGATAGGCTGCATTTGCCTCTGATTGGTAAACGTCACAAGCTGCATTGAAGCAAACTCCGCTGACCACAGGTTTGGTTTCATTTAAGGCTATTAAACTGTTTGTGGAAATTAACGAGGCTGTGTGAAGCAATTACAATGAGTGCATGAGTTTGCACAGGCGTGCGTGAGTTTGCAAAGGGGTTAGTGTGAGGCCCAGCTTTACAATACGAGAGTGTTTGCATTTCTGCTAGGGAGAGGATACTAGCAAGAACACACACCTCATGTCTAAACCAACATCCTTGTTTGAGGATTTTACTGAATCCTGTAGCAGTGTGCGTGCACACATGCGCGTGTTTGTCAACCGTCAACCACATGACCGTGTTAAAACTCCCTCCCATCACTTTGGGAGCCATGCAGCTGAGGTCAAAGGTGACTTGGGGTAACTGCAGTGGTGATACTGAATGATTCAGTGTGTGTACATGCGTGTGTATATGCGCGTGTGTTACAATTGCGGTGAGGCCAACTTCTCCCCACAGCTCTATAGCGATTACACCACACAGAGGCAGCCTCACAAAGATTTGCATTCATTTCTAAAGTGCAGCAACAGCCTCTGATAAAATGCACATGCTGCTGCTGAGCAATCATCCCTCGACATAACCAACTGTTCATCTACAGCTGCAATACAGTATCTCTGCATCCTTCTTTGTCTGACTTGTCTCCAACTTGTTGCTGACTTGGAATAGTTATAAAGCTGCAGTTTTTAAGCCGTCTAACACGGTGCGACACTCTCCACATCAAGCTTCTGCTTCCCTGCAGGTATAGATTTCCCTCGTCTGAGAGAAAGCGAGTGAAAAAGGGAGAGACATGAACCTCCTTCTAATTACACCAGTGACGCAGGACTGAGAGACAGACAGAGAGAAGGAGGGAGGATTACATGGAACGTCCATTTGCTAGAGGAGGATCACAGCTCCTCTGTGTGTGTGTGTGTGTGTGTGTGTGTGTGTGTGTGTGTGTGTGTGTGTGTGTGTGTGTGTGCGCGTCTATAGTCGTCTACCCTGGTGCAGTGTCACTGCAGCACTCACTAATTCATTCAATCTCCTTATTTGTTGGTGCGAGAGTGTGTGGTAGAAGAAGACAGGAAAGAGAGCGCTGGAGGGCAATTACTGGCACTTCCTGCTGCTCTCTAATTGGCCATCTGCTTTGCCACGGGGCGGGCCCACAGCCATCTTACATCAGCTGAGGAGGATGGAGAGGGCCTGACACACAAACACATGCGCACAATCACACACACGCCCCTCTGACTGACACAATCTGACTGAAGGCTCGAGGATCCAGTTCAGACTGTTGAAGACGAGTTCACATTCAAACTGTTCCGACTGGGAAATACTGACAAAATCAAAACACATTGTACCGTACCTAAATATTGACAATGCAGATGTATTTTGGGCGAGTACAGGGATTTTTAGAGCATATCTAACGAGTATGGCTTCTACATTTCTTTCCTTCAATCATAGCATCAAATATACACTGATAGAAGTGCAATACTCAGTTTTCTACTTTAATATCGAGGTAGTAAGCAACCGGTCACATGCAAGTTAAGCTAGCCAATAAACAAACCTGTTTATGCTGTTTTTGCGTGTGTCAGTAAATAGCTCACTTTCTAATGGTAGAGTATGACTGTCGTCATTACAAATACCAAATGACACATTGCGAAATGTATTTAATTGGCTAATTGGAGGAATTGACCCAAACCTATTTGGCAGTAAGGCATGTTAGCATAGCAAAAGCATGTCTACATTATATTGGTATTTATCTGCCTCTTTGCAACACACAAGCAAATGCCATTGACGTCAACATGGTCTCGACACACCAAAAACATCCGATCAGCTGTCTCCTACAGTTTCTGATCAATGGCAGTAAGCACACTGCCTGATAGTCAGCCTCTGGGACTTCTTCTGGTAGAAGACGGTCATCACCATCCCCATCTCAAGCCTAAATATCTGGTGAACCCCTCAATATAGTACACTTACCAACTGGCCCATGTGTTGCGTTTACTGCCACTTAGAGGAATAAATCTTGCACACGCACAATGTTTCTCCACTTGCGTTTATAAGGCTTGCTTCGGCTAACTGAGGCTACAGTCGACCGGCATTCTGCTGTTTATGCTTTGTGTGGGAGCCGCCATACCAAAGTACTGCCTATTAAGACAATTTGACAAATTTGGCTGAACCAAACCGACAAATGCAAGGAAATTTTCAGCAGAAAATGGATAGTCTGTTTCTCACACTCACACACAATTCAGCAGCCATCCACTTTTCAGTCACTTCACTTGTTAACAAAATAAAACAAAGCATTTCTTCTGCACAATGAAACTTGCATCCCATCATTGCAACACACTGTGCGCTGCCATGTAACACTAATACGATTAATAGAATTTCTAATAGACCTCAATTTCTTGATTTAATTTCATGAGTTCTTTTGAGTGATTCCAATTTGCATCAAAACTAATATCTTGTTTTCCCTTTCAGTCTAGAGTCTTTAACATAATGTATTATGTTGTTTTTTTGTGTGTAATATCACGGGTTATATCCTGTTCCTTGGCTCATTTTGATTAATTGCACTTGTTCATTTATAAAACAAACTACAAACGAGGTTTGCATTAAAGACCGTTGATTCTCTGGTTGAGAATCAGGTTTTTGTTTTCGTGAGCATGAGCATATTCTGTACCCTGCTACCCACTCGCATCCACCCCCAACTGCCTGTAGGCTGGCTATCCCACAGCCAACAGCCTACATCCATCCATGACATCCCACCCAGCCTCCACCACTTCCTTCCTAAGTTCCTTCCTTCCTTCCTTTTACCCCTCCCCCCCACTCCTCAGATTACCGCAGTGTTTACCAGAGCTTTAAAGACTTACCCACCAGGCCACGCGTGAGGTCACACTCGCCCCATTGGGCTAAAAAAAACCCACCCAAATCCTACCAGGCAAGCTGCCTGCTCACGCACTGGCTGCCTGTGTGTGGACGTTGCATTTCGTGTGCGTGTAGGTGCAAGTTACATCAGCCGTGCAGCCTACCGCAATTCTTTTTGTCGCGCAAAATCCTCTTGTTGTAGCCTTCGCTAATCCAAACGTTCTGTCTCATTTCACCTTGCTTCCCTGATGTGTGGACTGCCACTGATCTCCTTGCAGGACTATATTGTTAAAAACCTCCTCCTCTCCTGGCCAGCTTTCTTCTTCCCAGGCAAACATGCACACATACACAGGCCTACATTGTACAGCCTTGCCTCTGCAAAGAGCCAACCTTTTTTTTCTGCTGAGCCCTTACTTTTCCTTGATGGGACATTAATACCAGGAGCTGCCCTATGTGGACACTTGAAGGCAGGGCTAAAACAATAAGGGTATTACCACAGACTCACAGATGCATCGCAATACAGACATGCTCTATTAGTGTTAGTGTTACTCCCTGCTCTCTCCCTCACACACAAATGCCAACAGACTCAAACAACAGGGCAAACAGGGAGGCCCCTATGGAATCTGTGGGGTCTTAGTGGTTGATGAGATACATTTAGCATAAGTGGATTAGCCTCGATACAAACCAATCCCCCATTGCAGAGAGGCAAGAGAAAGGCAATGAGCGAGAGAGGCCAGCAGAGAACGATAGGGACGGAGGTAATGAGAGAGAGAGGAAAGGAGAACAAAGGAAGCCAGGTGTGTGTGTGAATGTCAGGAAGGAGTGCAAGTCTAATTCGTCAGATACAAAAAGAGGAGAAAGCAATTAAGTATCTCAGTCTAAAGCCAGGGGAGGTTCTGACACACTGCCATGAGCTCACGTCATCATTACAACATGGCACGCCACACCAGGCATGTGCACGTGGGTGTGGATCTGTTGCAGGCACAGCAACCAACGCAACAAATGAAATTCAGGAGTGCACGGTGGAGCTACGTGAACGCACCAATAATTAACAAGATATCAGACAAGAAACATCTTTCATATCCTGTCGGTTCTTATTGTTTTATTTCAGTCCCGTCATCCATGTGTCCTTTCCATGGAGAGAGAGTTAGTCTTAGAAATTTGGATCAATTCATTGTACAGCGGTTGTCTAATGATACCACAGAGGAGCGATTGAGAGTTACTCAATACAGTGTTTATAAAGAGGGTCATTAAACCATCAAAAGGTTGCAGATAAGAACTCCCCACAGACAATGATTGAATAAAAGACTTCCTCTGCCATTGGAATGATGGGACTCATGGTTTATGTGCATACTTTCCAATAAGGCTGGATGATATGACGATATGTAGAGTGAAAGGAAAGGCGTGGATCAGTAGAGATTAGTTATTGCTTCAATATCTCTGGTAAGCCATGGCAGACCAAGTTAAGTTTAATGATCTGCATGATGCAATGCTTTAAAAGGAGGCCACTGTATGTAGGAGTAGTACAGTTTACATTACAAATTACCTACTCTGTCAATGTATACATACATATATATATATATATTTATTTTTTTTAACAGTAATTGACCTTAATTTGTGATTTAATAAATGTTCTTGTCTTTGAGCCAGTATGTGTGTGAGTCAGTCCCAGCACGTTTGCATTCACTTGGATACTTCCACTGTGATGTCTTACAAGTGTATGAGTGGGTAGTTCTATCATGTCATTTGACACAGGTCATATGACCTCTTGATGAATTTAAAAAAATGTGAACACCTGACCTCATTACAGCTCACATCTTGACGAAGACTTGTTGAGTCGAAACACATTGGTTATCAATGCTTTAATGAAGGATAATTTACCTACATTCAGAGTGCCTCAGATATTTTTGCCAACTGCCAACTAATATCAAGGACTTTTTTCAAAAAGTCAGTCATTGTACTTGTCTACTAGTCTTATCCTTAAAGAGTACCTGCTTTTTTTTTTTAATTTACCATCACAGACCCGTTGTAGCACTCCCTATTTTTCATCAAAACTTAGCCAATTTCACTGGATAAACCACAAAAATACATCACGGCTTGTTGTTTTATCTATAAACTGGTTCTCAATATAGTTCAAAGAAACTTTACATAATACCAGTAATAATAGCCATCACAATATAAAAAATAACATATACCACAGAGCTGGACTTCAGTCTCACAAAAGAGTCAGACATGCACATTTCAGAGTCAGTGTGACTATGCATGGTGTTAACATACCTCTTGCGGACAGCTTCTTAGTGTTGATGATTTTTGCAGCATATTCCTGTCCTGATGACTTCTTTACACACCTACGCACCACTGAAAAAGCTCCCCTAAGAAGAAAGGACATAAACAGCCAAAATCAGTTCCATTTCAGATGCTCGCTCTCCCTCTCAGTTACACACACAACATGGGATATTTGAAACTGCATCCACTTGTGTGCTGTCGTTGGATTTTTGTGTGTGCCAACAACCTTGCTGTGTCTATCTTTCACACACACACACACACACACACACACACACACACACACACACACACACACACACACACACACACACACACACACACTGAGTGTACAGTCATTACTATCACAGCCTCAGTGTGTGGAACCTGTGGAGGTTGGAAACAATCAAGTAAATCAGCATCGATATAACAAGCATGAGTGTTGATATCAGCTCAGGTCTTGGATTAAAAATGAATGGCCAAGTACTTTTGCTAATCTTTGATAAGCACACAATGCAATGTAACCTACAGCTGCACAGGAGATTCAATTGGCAACAGCTAGCCCAACAAATGTGCTGCATACAATGGGTAATATTTAATACATTCAAGAGGTAACAATGTTCAGTTATAAATCTCCTCTAGGAGAAAAAGGAAGTGCACAATAAAACAACTCTTCTCTGAGGAGTCTCATATTGACCTAGATGAATGCTCCATATTTTTTTTACCTGCTAGCTGCTGTGGTGATGCTACAATTTTAAGCATCACAGAACAAGAATTATGCATGATTTTCGTAGCGTCTACATCATAGCCTGCACTACCTGCAGTATCTGGCCCTACGCAGTTTTCTTGCTAGAGGAAGGGTGCCTTGCACTACTCCGGGTGATATATGGAGCGTGGCTACTTTCCACTGCACTCTGCACTGCTCTTAGTTTCAATTATTTACCAGTAAATGAGAGGTGACAGAAGTACAAGGCAGTGCATTGACGCTAATAACCTATGACGGAGCAAAATGCATTAACAAACGGGCGCAAGTGGTCAGTCTGCAGAAGGATAGGGAGCGGTGGGTTCACTATGGTGGATGTGTAGGTGTGTGTGTGAGTGTGTGTATGTGTGCCAGTGCAGTGGCTGTGCAATCAGTGCCATCGATTACTCAATTATTAGACAGAGAGTGGAAATGGCAGCTGGAAATTAAGGCTGGTGTATCTTTATAGGACCAGTGTCGCCCTGCAGCCGCTGGTTTGGGTACAACAGGAGGAGAGCGAGAGAGAAAAAGATGGAAAAAAGAGCCTTCGCCGGCCAAGAACAACAGATGCTGCTGCTGATGAAACAGAGGAGGTAGTGGCCCGATTTTCTTGCAGTCACCAAAATACCGAGAAAAACACGTCACTGCCTCTTGCACAGTAAACGTCAAATAGCTGCTATGACAGCGCGAGCTTCACGATCGCCTCAGTTTAATAAGACCAACAGCGCTTATTGATAACTTGACGATCATCGCGCCACTGTGCAAACACAACGCAGCCTGCACCGAATAACTTCCTCTTTACGTGATCCAGGGGCAATACGTAACATTGTTGAACACGGTTAACGTGACACAAATCACCTGCGGCTGCCAAGAAGAAGAAGGGGAAGACAAAAAAAGTGGTCGGCCTAGTTAGCCAGCAACCACCGCCTCTGGTCTATGGAACCAGCGCGGAGCTGTCAGACCCCTCTGGGCCGGTGAAATGTCACAGGGCGACGTCTCCTGGCGTCTCCAGGGGCCCCGCTGGCGAGTCTAGCAGACCATAAAATACCGGGCAGCTAACGCAGCTGTTAGTGCACCGACACTCCTCCCTACTATATGCGAAAATGCGCAGCGCCCGGTGCGCTAACTCGGCTAGTTTAATCAACATCAGCGTGGTAGCGGGTTGGCTAGCAACTGAACGTCCGCGCGCTGCTGTCCGTTAGCTAACCGACACCAACGGCTGTTTCGCGTGTCTGCACCGCGGCAGCAACGGCCTCCATTTAAAACGCACACGGACAACGTATTACAGCAAAGAGCGAGGCTATACAAGTCGGCTATCTATCGCCTGCTAGCTGGCTAACCAGACATAATGCGAGGCGAGGTTGCGGGGGTGGGGGACAAGACGGCAAGACAAACACGATGCACACTGGGACATTGCGGCTGCTGCTTACTTCCCGAGCTCCTCGTACAGCTGGTACTCGTCGGTAAACCGGGTTGAAGTAACCACGGTGGTTGCCATGGTTGAAACCGTGAGTGTGGGAGCCCGAGCCTTGGGGTACGACGGCGGCTGGCTCTCGTACGTGATCCGGGAGGAGGGTAGCCTAGCCTCCAACACTGGAGTACCTATCTGACAGGCAGGCAAAGCTGAAGAGGATAGAGGCGAGCACAGACGGAAAGGGAGGGGCTGGGGAGAGGAGGAGTGATGATGATGATGGTGTGTGTGTGTGTGTGTGTGTGTGTGTGTGTGTGTGTGTGTGTGTGTGTGTGTGTGTGTGTGTGTGTGTGTGTGTGAGAGCATGTGTGTGTGTACGTGCGTGCGTGTGTGTGTGTGTGCGCGCGTTTACGTGCATGTGTGTGTGTGCGTGTAGTAAAGGGGAGGAATCCTCGCGAGAATAGGCTCGTGCAGCATGAGACTATAGGGCCTCTAGTTCAATGAAGTCACACACATGTGGGGAGGTGGTGCTGAAATATTTTGCCTCATTTATAGGCTATATATATTTAAGAGGCAGTGGATCATAACCAAGAGACGTGCCTTTGATAAATATCACGATGGTGCATTTATGACTAAATTTAAATAAACAAACACTTTTGACATTGAGTCCCCTGGCCCCTCTCATATCTTCAAAATATTGCAGGGAACATCACAGCAGCATTTTACTGCACTGGTTGGGATACACCCTATAGCCTGGGTCACACCTCACTGCAGCAGAAAGGCAAACTATGACACACATATGCGCACACACACATACGTACACATTGCATAAGTGCATGCACATGCACATACAAACACTCTCTCCAGGGATCAATATTGATTAATGCAGGTCTTGCTCGGAACAAAGTGGGCCTTTCTGAACCACTGATTTTGTCTTTGTGCTCGTGTGTGTGCATAAGAGAGATACGGATGAGTAAAGGGAATAGACTGACGGCTGTATCGGGTTTCCGCTAGCGAGCATGCACCTATGTTTTTCCACAGTGTGAGGGCCGTAAGCTTGGCGGTGCTAAAAGATGGTGTCACACAGATCCAGAGTGGCTCACTAAATGTTTAATGTGGCATGTGTGGGAGGCCATCGAAGGACAGGCGGGTGGGGCTGGAGGGAGCCATAGAGCTTGAGAGGCCCTGTGAGTGTGTGTGTGTGTGTGTGTGTGTGTGTGTGTGTGTGTGTGTGTGTGTGTGTGTGTGTGTGTGTGCGATTGTATATGTGTGTGGGTGCGACTGCCTGCTCAGCACTCTGGCTTAGAGGTGGGACAGCGAACAGCACATAGACGCTGTCAGAGAGAAAGAGAGAAAAATGGTGAATTCACAAAAAAAATCTTTATGTGCGGTTGTCAGCGTGGGAACACAAAAGCTGAAAAAGTTCAAATATTATGAGGCAATATCTGCAAGTGCAGCCTGCTGAATGCGTGATGGAGAGCAGGAAAAGGAGGCCAGTATGTGTGTATGTGTGTGTGTGTGTGTGTGTGTGTGTGTGTGTGTTATGTGGAAGACAAATGAGCACTGCAACGTAGGCTACTAGCCCTCTCCTGCCCTCCTTTTCCTACGTGCTAACCCTGCTGCCTCTCCTCCTCTTCCTCCACCTCCTCAGCCTCCACAGAAGTTATATAATGGTGAACTCCTCAGCCTTTGTTATCTCACACCAACCACACACTACGCTTTGCCCGCTTGATGAGAGACAGAGGAGCAGAGGAGGGAAGAGGAGTGAGAGCACGGGAGGCCGAGAGAAGAGAAAGCAGGATGGTTCCAGCAGATATTGGCACTCAGCGAGGGAAAGAAAGAAAGTCTGTGTGCCATTTTCCATATTGTAGTATTATTATTGTAATATTATTGCAGTCAGACCTATTGCCATTCTCATCTTTCGCAGCTCCATTCTCCACTAGCGTGTGTGTTTCTCCAGTTCTTGCTCATGAGACTCCAGAACACCGGCTAACTCTGACTTTACCTTCACGTGAGAAAGCTGTCCAGCCCCCTTTTGTGTCAAACCTCCCTCTTGATTTTGCGATGGAAAAGGTCACACGGTGATGCCAGCTACGTCCGTTGACATCACTTTGTGTTCTCATGCAAACCCTGCTGTGAAAAACAGACTCAGCACAAACGGCGAGAGGACGTTGACGTTCTCGCACCTTGCAATGTGGACGTAGGAGCTCAGAGAGAAAGCTTATTAGGAAAGCTGCTGGCTGACTTTTTTTTAGTCCTATTTAGAAATTGAGTCGTGCTTCAGTGGAGACATTTTGCATTGCGCATGTTCTCCATCCAGCTTCATGCCACTTGACATTTTTTGCATGGGGCCATTTGAAGCTTGCAGCCATACACCCATGCAGGATTTATGCTTACTTGTCATGCTTTCTTCGGAGCTAAAACAGTCCTGTGATCTGGTCTGCAGAGCCAAATCGTCACATTTCAGTGTGAAGTAGACTCCAATGGCTCGCTGAAGCTCTGCTTGAATCCAGAAAAGACTAATTGTACAATCAGAGCTCCAGTAGCTGTGATACATTTAGGCATGACTTTTCCTTTGTTGTGACTAATGAGGGTGAATATGCCATCTGTTACATCATCACAACTGAGAGAGTGGACGGGGCCAAAAGCTGAGTCATGACACTCTTGTTCTGTACTGCTTTGGAGGCATAATCGGACTGGGGGGAAGCGACTGAGCAACGCTTTTCCCTCCTTCAATAGATGCCTTCGTGATGGCCCGGAGCACTAAGCTACTGACCTCCAAATGCTCAGTTGTCGAGTGTCGGGGTCGCCTTGGACAGCGCCTCGGCGTCAGTGTGTGTAGCTGTCCGGGTGAAGAAGAGGGTGTTGCTGATGAAACGGCAGTGTGCTCAGTCAGCTCTGCCAGTATAAATAAATAACCCAGCAAAAATCAGAGGTGACATGGAGTCGGCCCCTGTTCATGTATTGTCCTTATGCAACATAGGGATGCGTAACAAAATTCAGTATCAGCCCATTTGTAACACGGCAAACACATGACAAACAGAACAGTAAATTTGCATCACAAAGATTGTAAACGTTAAGGATTATAGAATTTAATCATTCAAAGTTTGGAGTCTCCTCTTAAACCGCGTCATAGACATGTTTGTTATACATGTTGGCTGAAGACTTGATGCATCATCTTAATTATTCCAAATTACACAAAACAGCCATCATAAAGTTTATTTGCTGCAATCGACCCTTCCTTATGTGCTGATAATTGTGAAGGGAAACAAAATCCCCCCAAAACAAGGGTGAGCCGCAAATCAGTGGAGACATTTTTTGATTGCTCAGTACCAGCTAACAGTAGTTTAAATAACCTCGCCGGGCTTCTCTGTGTGGATCCCATTGTTGTGTCACTAGCTCACTTGCTTTGCATTTGAACTTTACTTTTTTTGTTTTAATTTGTATTCAGGTTCAGCTCACCTGCTAATAATAAGCACATAATTAAGAGTTAACTGACAGAAGTGAACACACTGGAAATTGCGGTTAGGTTTCCGCATTCAAGGCCATCGAAGATTGCCAATGAAGAGCTGACTTCCTCGTGCTAAGAAACCGGTTATGTAACCTGGAAGCAGCACATGTAATATAATTGAACCTTTTTTATTTTTACCTTAATGAAGTGCATTTTAAAAAGTGTTTTCTTTTTTCTTTTAAATAAGTCCTATCCAACAAAATCACATAATTTAAGCCATCAACATACCTATAGAGTCTTGAAGCCGTTTGTTCTAATTAAAGGATCAATGCAACATGTTCAAGAAGCTCATGAACCCTGGAACTGGTTTTAAACATTCCTCCTGTTCATAGTGGCCAATAAAAGGTCCTTTAATCTACTTTAAATACAAATAATGTTGAATAAAGTCTACAGTCCTACTTCTGTCAATTATATATTCCAAAGTTTTTCTGAACCAAATATGAGGCCATGGCTGTCTGAGTCAGACAAATCAATTGGTCATTTTTTTTAGGAGCAAACAGAAGCAATGTTCAAAACAAGAAAAACCCGTTTTAACATTCAAACATGTGCCTGAATATTATAGGACTTGACTGTTCAAAGCTGTGAACTTATCCTTTAATGTTACATACAACATTTGCTGAATCACTTTGTGTATTTGAGGTAATCTAGATACTCGTGTTTGTTTTTTCATTTTTGGATGGATTCCGAGAAAACTACAAAACAGCATTGGTCCAAACAAAAGAAATATCAGCATCACTATAAACTCTTGTCAGTCACAGCGTGAGGAAGCAAAACAGCAGAATTTGGACTTTGCTTCCACCCTCTGTTCAACAGGCAAAGATGCAGGTTTTTCCAGCCACACCTTCACAGACACAGAGAAATTAGTTCAACAATCAAAACCTGTTTCAACAATCATTTACTGTATTGTTTTAAAGCAGACTTCAATTTCCTTTAATGTTCCAGACATAATTTGTTGTATCATCTTGAATATTTGACCCCATTAATTGCATTGGTGCTGTAAATGACTGACGACTAATGAGACATCATTTGCACTGTTTTGTGATGTGGAGTAATTCTATAAGATGGTAGATGGAGACGACTGAGTCGTGACCAGAAGCATTGACTTTTGTTTGAGATGGATGCTTATTTCCTTCATGTTTTTGTCTCAAGTCAGCTGTATAAATACTTTTGATTTAACTGTCTACTCCTAAAATTTCCCTCAGTCATGAAAGATCTCCTGGAGGAGCTGAGGACATTCCAGTGGTACTCGGTCTGGAATGAGATGGAGGGATCCCAACCTATCCCAAGGTCCGAGCTGAAGATACCAGTGAAACGACTGTGGATAATCTATTGCAGATTTGGACAGCAGTGCATATTTTCCTTGAGATTAAGCAAAATTAATCTAGCTCCAAAGTTAATTTGAGGTATTTTTTCTTGTTTTTTCAGTATCACACTTGATAACTGTTGCTCTGAGCTTCATGTGAAAGCAGAAACATAATTATTATTTATAAATACTGTTTTATTCCAATGAAGAAACCTGTGAATGTTTTGTATTGAGATAATATTTCTTAAAAACTTGTCTATTTGATTTGCAGCCAAAATAGGCCACACTGACACTGAAAAGGTGCCAGTGTGTACGCTGTAGTGTTCTCTCTCTCTCTCTTGTAAAAACTACAGCGTAAGAAGTCCAGTTGATCCATCAGGAGGACACAGAAATGACTCATATCAGTGGAGGTCACTTTGCACATGCACATGACTTTCTCTCTGGCGCCACCATGAGGTTGACATTTGTGGTTTTGAGTGAACTGTCTCAACGACTATTGAATCGTTTCATATTTCATTCTGGTTTATGGCCAGACACCTGACATTGATACTCCCATCAGCCTCAGCTTTACTTAGTTGTTGTGCCAATTAGCATATGTTAGCATGCCAACAGGCTAAATGAAGACAGTGATCATGGTAAACATGAGCATGTTAGCATTGGCATTGTTAGCATTGCACTGGTTCCCTCGACAAAACATTTTCCATTGGGTTTGGGGTTATTCAGAATAAGCTCTGTGTCATAAATGTTACTGTCATGAACACAAGATGAACTTAAACACCACTTTCATGATTTGTTTTAAGAGTGAATGCAATCGGCAGAAGTAAAAAGCTAACGTTAGGCTGTCACTTGTCACTTGCATTGTGGGCATGCTAGCATTCTGATATTAACATTCAGCTCAAAGCACTGAGCAGGTTTGTTTATCATGTTATCTCTAAAGATGTGTTTTCTTTATTTGCAGCATTCTTTCTTCAGGTTTAATTTATAAAGATGTTTTCTTAATTCTCTTGTATTTCGTCTAATTGCTTTGTTACCAAATCATTCTCATAATTTCCAATAAAGCTAAACACAAGATGCATCAGATTTTATTAAGCATTTTCGAGTAAATGAAACTGTTTTGAAGAGCTGCGGTTTATGCAATACTGTGCAGACAAAAAGCACCAGCTTCCTGTTTTCTTCACCAAGGAAGGAAGCAAGACATGTGCGTTAAAAAAAAAAAGAAACTTGTCTGAATAACACAGCGCTGTCAGTGTGTGAATCAGATGGCAAACACAGTTGTGATGGAAGCAGGTAAGCATTTCCTTCAACTTTTAATTTATTGGATTTAATAAAAAAAACTCTGACTGAACATTGTCATTCTGTATCTGAAAGAATATATATTTTTTTAATTTATAGGCATTTGATGCACTGGAGGTTAATTAAAGGAACGTAGAGGAGAGTCCAAGACCAAGATAAATACCACTGATGAGGAGAAATCACCTGGACTACGTAGGAGCTGATGAGCAAAACATGGAGCAAGAGAGCGTTGCTGTTAAAACAGACGACGCTTCTGGAGGTAAGGATGTCAACGACTTGTGGATCCAATGAATTATGAGCGATTACTTCGTGGCCACATGAATTGTGGCCACAATCGATAGATTACAACGCACCAGAAACGTCTTAAAATCTAGCCATAATAATCATTTTTTCTCCACTGATCAGTCACTAAACTGTATTTTCTTAACCAGCTGCTGAAATTGAGTTTTGTGGTTTCTCTCAGAGTTAGTTCCCTCTATTCAGGCCGTGGTTCATCACTTCCAACCCAACTATTCCGCTCAGAGTGAAGGCATTGTGGTCGCTCCCTCCATCATTGGTTCAAGCATTGGCAACTTAAACATCAATTTCATCAAAGGTAGATTATATGAATTGTGGAACTATCTAATACTGGTGTTTGGGCTCTGCTGATATTTTTTTCCTCTTTTGCAGAGTCTATTGTTTCATCAAAAGAAGCATTGAACCATAACGCTGCAGACAGCTGTGGCGCCCTGCAGTCCCAGAGTGAGTAATACCTTGTTTAATATTTTACATTCTTTAAAAAAAACAAAAAACCTGAATAATCTTTGAATGCATTTCCTCTTTCAGGTGAGAAGCTTGCACAATGTCAAGAGACACTAAAAGCTGCTCTGAAGAAAAAGTTCAGCCACTTGCTCGAGGGGATGACGACGGAAGCAAACAGGATACCTCTCAATAAGATCTACACAGAGCTCTACATCACTGAGGGGGGGAGTTGTGAGGTCAACAAGGAGCATGAGGTGAGACAGATTGAGGCGGCATCCAGGATACACGTGGTCCAGGAGAAATCCATCCACTGCCATCACCTCTTTGATCCTACACCTGGAAACGACTACTGCATAAGAAATGTGATCACAAGGGGAGTCGCTGGCATCGGGAAAACCGTATCTACCAATAAATTCACTCTGGACTGGGCTGAAGGGGACGCGAACACCAACCTGGCGTTTGTATTTCCCCTCTCTTTCCGTGATCTGAATATGATGAGCAAGGACACCTTCAGTCTAGTAGAGCTTCTCGCCGTCTTTTACCCCGAAACAAAGGACACAGGGATCTTCAATTGTGGTGAAAGCGAAATGCTCTTCATCCTGGACGGGCTGGACGAGAGCCGCCTTTCTTTGGACTTCCGCAAAAGCGAAATAGTGTCTGATGTGACGCAGACGACCACAGTCTCGGTGCTTCTCATCAACCTCATCAGGGGAAGACTGCTTCCTTCGGCTCTTGTTTGGATAACATCTCGCCCGGCGGCTTCCGGTCAGATCCCTCCGCAGTACGTTGATCGCGTGACAGAGGTGCGAGGGTTCAACAACCCCCAGAAAGACGAGTACTTCAGGAGGAAGATCCGGGACGAGGGCTTAGCGAACAAGGTGATCGAGCATGTGAAATCCTGCAGGAGTCTTCACATAATGTGCCACATACCGGTCTTCTGCTGGATGGCGGCGAATGTTCTTGAGAAGAAGTTGCCGACGGCCGACAGTAAAGAGACGCTGAAGACCCTCACTCAAATGTACATACAATTCCTGACCTCCTACGTGGAGACCACCAAGAAGAGGCTTCCTGGGAGAAGAGAGTCAAACGCTGAGTGCATGAGAGATAACCTCATCTCGCTGGGAAAACTAGCCTTCCAGGAGCTGGAGAAGGGCCACCTGATCTTCTATGAGAGGGACCTGAAGCTGAACGGTATAAAAGTCTCTCAGGCGTCCATGTTCTCAGGAGTCTACACGCAGATCTTCAACGAGGAGCTGACACTGTGCGAGGAGAAGATGTTCTGCTTCGTGCACTTGAGCATCCAGGAATTCTTTGCCGCGCTGTACGTCTACCTCACGTTCAAGAACGAAGGCAACAACGTCTTGGTCAAGAAGTCGTCCGCCTCGAGGCGTTTCCCGTTCAGAGATTCATCCGAGCTCATCCTCTACAAGGAAGCAGTGGAAAGGGCTTTGCGGAGCGAAAATGGACATCTCGACATCTTCCTGCGCTTCCTCTTGGGCCTGTCTATGGAATCGAATCAGCAGCTGTTGAAGCATCTGATAACCGGCAGCAACAAAACCCAACAACGAACCAGAACGGAGATCATTAAACACATAAAGGGGAGAATCCGGGAAAGTCCGTCCCCAGAGAGATGCCTAAATCTCTTCCACTGTCTCAATGAGCTGAACGACCACTCTCTCGTGGAGGAGATTCAGAGCTACCTCAGCTCGGGCAGTCTCAGCAAAACCAAACTTTCCCCTGCCCAGTGGGCCACTCTGGTCTTTGTATTACTGACATCAGAAGAGGAGCTGAGTGTGTTTGACCTGAGCAACTACACCAGATCAGAGGAAGGTCTTCATAGGCTGCTGCCTGTTGTGAAAACAGCCAGAGTGGCAAAGTAAGTGATTTCTAAAAACAGATGGCACTTCTAAGGCTTTTTTTCCTCGATGTTAAAGATAGTCAGCGTCAGTGCTGGGATTATTTTTGGCATGAAGAAAAACTGATTATAGAATCTGGTTGTCTGTCGTACCTGAGACCACTTGCAATATGTGCCTGGGTGTCGTTAATATAAAATATAATAGGTAACGTAAGGTAGGAAACAAAGAACACATTAATTCCAGTTGTTCATCAAATCACTAACAAATCTTCAGAAAATACTCACCTGACTCTGCAGGTCCCTGTTTAATTGTACTTTTATGGTTTACTCTCATTGCTTTCATGGCAATGTTTGTGGCTGTTGTTGTTTTCAGCAAGACAGCTCACTTTACAACACCTGCCAGGCACAAAACAGTAGATAGATAAAGTGGCTAAGAGTGACATGTAAATTGCATGTTAGGTGATTCTTCCCATTGCAGTTGCCTACACTTTGGACAGCTGTGACTCTTAAGCCGGCGTGAATGATATGCAGTCCGTCTAGTCTCCACAGAGGACGACATTTCTTTGTGACTTACCTTTCTCATACTTCTTTCTTCCTGCAGTCTACACGCATGTAATCTCCCGAGAAGTTGCTGTGAAGACTTGACGAATGTCATCAACTCATCCCAAGTTCGAGAGCTGGACCTGGGTAACAACAACCTGACCGATGATGCAATAATACAGCTCTCTGATGGACTGAAGAACAGCAAATTGGCGACACTCAGGTCAAAACCCAACAACCACCCCACGAACTCGAATAAAGATGCTTGAGATCAAAGCAAGTGTTTAAAAAAAAAATCATGTTTCTGTATTTTCTGTTTAAGACTGAGGAGCTGCAACCTCACAGAGCTCAGCTCCGATGCCCTGGCGTCCGTTATCAGCTCAGCCTCCTGCCAGCTGAAAGAATTGGACCTCTCCGACAATGACTTCCAGGACGAAGGAGTCAAAAAGCTCTCTGGCGGACTGGAGAGTCCTCACTGTAAACTGGAAGTACTCCTGTGAGTGTCCGATGAGTTATCTGACAGCAGGATACAGAACAGAGGACAGATCGTCTCTGTGGTTGTTGTGGAGATAAATTGGATGAAACGTCTCGCTGTGTGTTTTTGAAGCGTGTCCCTGTGCAGAGTGACAGAGGAAGGCTGCACTTTCCTGGCGTCTGCTTTGAACTCATCCCGTCTGAGAGAGCTCGACCTGAGCTACAACCACCCAGGAAAGTCGGGCGTGCGGCTGCTGTCTGCTCTGCAGGGCGACCCACAATGCACCCTGCAGAAACTCAGGTAGTGGCACTGCAGATACGTTGATATTAACACATTGTTTAGTCACGAGACGCTTAAGTCGTTAAATATTAGATGTATTTGAGACAATTACATTTTTTAGTGCAAACACTATCGGGGTCACAATTATTTAATACTAAACTTAGGAAATCCTGAAAAAAAAAATATTACATGAGTTTATTTTAAAAAGGTAATATTGATTAATTCAGTGTTTTCAGACGCTCTTTTTTCCTCTTTAAAAAAATGTCCATCGGCCTCACAATTCTGTATATAAAAGACATTTTTATCTTCATGTAAGACGTTTTTGGAACAGCTAAATCTCCAAGATGATCCACTCCATATATTTTTTGAGTGAGAGGAATTTAAACAAGTTGAGTAAGAGGAACTTAAACAAGTCCACTGCATAGAAAAAAGTCATAGGGCCCTTTGTAGCTCCAGAGGGAGCTCCTAGAAGTCAGATAAATAAAGTTGGGGCTGAAGGAGAGGAATAAAAAAAGACGTTATCTCTGCTGCATTGACTTATTTAAAAAACTGTCCGTCACCAGTCTATAGTCACCATGTTATAGGAGTAAAATGCTGAATTGGTGGATTCCTGTTTTAACCACGTGAATGATACAAGTGTCAGAAATCTGCTCTACTGTCGTGCTTTAGTGTGGAGCAGTGCGGTGAATCAAGGGCTCAGCCAGCTCCAAAGAAATGTGAGTCAGCAGCACTTCATACAACAGCATTGAGGAATGAATAACACTGACTGACATCATTGGTCTGTTCCTCATCAGACAAATACAAACTCACCCTGGACCCAAACACCGCGCACAGGGACCTCTCTCTGTCCGAGGGAGACAGCAAAGCGGTGCGTTGGACCAAGCAGCCGTATCCCGACCGCCCAGAAAGGTTCAGTTTCTGGAATCAGGTGTTGTGCAGAGAGGGGCTGACGGGGCGCTGCTACTGGGAGACAGAATGGCGAGGGAGAGCTTTCATAGGAGTAGCCTACAGCCGGATGTGCAGGAAGGGAGAAGGCCAGGACAGCTGGTTAGGTCGAAATGACTGTTCCTGGGGACTAAACTGCACCAAAGACGGCTACTCGACCTGGCACAATGCCATGCACACCGCTGTAACCATCCCACCCGACTGCAATAGAGTCGGAGTCTATCTGGACTGGTCAGCGGGGAAGCTGTCCTTCTTCAGGGCGTCCTGCGGTGCGCTGACCCTCCTCCACACCTTCCACACCACCTTCACCGAGCCCGTCTACCCGGGGTTTCAACTCGGCTGGGTGGACTCCGCAGTGTACTTGTGCTAGATGTTACCTGGCAGTGCTAAGACCAGCTAAACCCAAACTCAGTCACTGAAAACCATTTCCATGTATATTTACCGCAAGTTACTAGCAGCAAGTTGCTTTATTTTGATTTACAATAAACTACTGTAATTTTATTGTAATGCTAAAAACAGTATATATCACATTACTGTAGTTCTACTACCGGTAAACAGCATTTTCATGTATTTTGATATCCGGTATATTTTCTACTGTATTTTTATCACGGTATTGTCGTGTAGCCTCCCACACTGCATGACACACTTACAATAAAATGTTGAACACCCAAAGCATATGCACTCCTTGAATGAATGAATGAATGAATTTATCTATATCCTACCGACCTAAACGAGCACCCGACCTTTCCTTCAGTGTGAGATCGACACTTAAGTATTAACAACTATTAGATGGATTGCCAGGACAAATTGCAACTTCGATGCTCCCTGAACTCCTTTGTATTTTTGTGGAAGCAGAAATCAAGAAAATATTCCTCTAAACTTCCCCACTGAACTTCTAAAACAAAATCCATCCGCATGGTTGGATTTAAAGAGGAAGTGAAAAAAAAGGTTTCGTATTTTAGGGAAACACTGAGGGAAATAGTGTTTTACAGCATGAATTGACATTTTGATGAAATATAAAATATGTATACATTTTTTTAAAATCAAAGACCCAAGAACCACCAGAGAAAGTTGAGCATGTAGAGTTTCACTTTTAACAATCATTTTATTAGCAGTCCCAAGAGGCAATGAAAAAGAAAAGAAAAATCAAAACAGAAAAGGAACAGAACCTAAGATTACAGACTGTGGACCAATCGAAGTCAGTGAACGTAAAGACGGAACAGAGGGCTACACACACACACACACCAAACAAACAAACACAAAAGTCACTTTGTTAAAGAAAAAAGGGAACAGAAAGTGATAAATGAAGACTGAATTTAACCTCACGGGAGTGTATGCGTATGTATGCGTGTGTGTTGGCTGATCCCTCTGTTCCTCAGCAGAAATTCACCAGGACCGACCCCACATTCTCTCACACACACTTTCTCTCACACACACACTCTCTCTCACACACACTCTCTCTCTCAGACACACACTCTCTCTCAGACACACACTCTCTCACACACGCACACACACCAAAAAGCCAGTCAAGGCGTCTTCCTCTCTTCGGTAAAAAGCCATGATTTATATATCGGCTATTTGCGACAGAGAAACCAACCTTCAACGAACCACAGCTGTTCAGGCAGGTCTTTAAAATGGTTATATTCTATTCATTCTGTACAGATTATATATTTTATTTACACACTGAACATTGTCGGTGCGAAGACTATCCAAAATTTGCAAACATTATCGTATATCCATTTATCTGCCGTCGTTCTGTGCTCGTTTCTTTCTGCTGGAAAAAAAATGCTTCTTTTTTTTTGTCAATACATTTTTAGACGTCTCAACGTCTGATTTATATAAAGTCTGCCGCACTAAACATCAACAACAGGCAGAATCATCCACAGAAACTAATCATGGAAGAAGTTCCCGTCACTGTGACGTTGAGCTCAAAAGTTCACACCTGTCCTTCATGTATTTATATTTTGTGTCAGGCCTCTTTCTCTTCGCTGCATAGACTTTGAACCAATGAAAAGCTTCCTCTCATAACAGAATCATGACAGCGGCTTGAAATGCACATCGGCTTCATCGGTGAAATCCCAGAAACTCAACCGAAGCGGATTTTAAACTAATCTGGATTATACCAATTACTGTAACAACACAGCAGCCATGTGTAATTTTATTTTCAGTTTCGCTCGTGGACACTGAAACCAGATTTCACATTTTAAGATACCTCCTCAGGAAAAAGGGCCGCCAGACTCCAGTTTGAGTCGTTCATCTCGCCTTGAATTGGGACACTCACACCCTTGAGACCCACCGGGAAATAAGAATTGGTCAGTAAGCGACGGTTCCTCTAACATCTGGAAAAGCACACACGCACACACACACATCATGGATGACTGGAGCAGCATGGGGAGGGGGGCGTACTAAGGCCATGATTAAAGGGGAGAAGAGACAGAAGGATCAGCATATATTTAATTCCATGTCTTGGTATGTAAATCTCCTTCACTCTATTGGGATTCAATCATATAAAAAGTGTTTGCTATCTGAGGGTCATTAACGCACTCAAAACAGCCTTTCAGTGCTTGTAATACAGACAGTACACCGACTACAGTCAACATCAGCCGTCTCCGTCAGTCACTCACGCCGTTGCATACATAATTGTTCACTTGTGTATATACATTACCCTCCCTTGCCAGTTGTTTAGCTCCTGTTGTGTTGGAGCAGTAGATTTGAGGCAGAGTAAAGCTCTATTAACATCAGACTCTCTTTTTCCTCACACGCACACACACACACACACACAACGTAATCTGCCAGCTGGTCTCTCAGCTGACGGACAGCTAGGAGAGCTTTAGTTTATTAGGTTTAAAAAAAAAAAAAGAAAAAAAAAAAAAAAAGGATAAAGCGCTTTCTTTCACAAGGAAGGGTGAACCAGGGGAGGGGGGAGTAAGGGTGGGGTCCATACAGGTGCAGGTGGGTGTCTGTAGGCCTAGCTGAGAAGCTGGCGGATCTCCTTGTGCATGTGGCACAAGAAGTCCACGTATGACGCTCCCCCGCTGGCGCTCTTGTCCTCGACCAGGAAGTGCCTGAATATCAGCTCGGATTTGTCTTCCTGTTTCACCACCATCAGCTGCGAACAGAAGGGGAGACGAGGGTGAGAGCGAGTTAAAATCTGGAAAGTAAGGCTGCAATTAACAATTATTTTCACTATTGATTAATCCCTTATTTTCCTTAATAAATTGTCCAATTGTCTCGAATATCAAACAGAGAACACAAGCAAATCCTCCATTTAAAAAGCTGGAACCAGAGAGATTTGGGCTTTTTTTAAATTCCAATATATTTTCTGCTGAACAATTAATGGTTTCACTTCCACTTCAAGTATCGAAAGTCAGCACACTTGGTTTCGGCCTGAAATCTTGACTTTTATTTTAGAGACAAACTTCCTGTTCTTAGGAAGCGGGACACAAAGCGTTTGGACTTGGACTCCGAGAGGTAATAAAGAAAAGAGACAGTTTACCTTCATGTATCGTGATCGCTCTGCTCTGAAGGACTCGATGATCTCTCTCAGTCTCTGAGAGAAGGGGTTGTCCAGCACTGGCAGATTTGTCTGAAACAGAAATTTAATATTTTGAAAGTGTTATTATTGCGTCACACACATTTGACTATTTGATGAATAATTTGGAATGAAGCACTTTTCCTCTCACCAAGCTCGGGTCAATCTGGCTGAAGCTCGGCGTGCCGAAGATGTTGAGCAGCAGCTCCTGCTGCGCGCTGGCTCCCACCCACAGGAAGAGGTGGAGTCCCGTCTCCAGGATGTAAACTCCGCCTTTAGACAGCCTCTCCTCTGAGTCCCTCACCGCCATTGGCAACGACCCGCTCTCAAACTTCGTCTAAAAGTCCAATATTAGATGAATAGGTTAGTGCTGTAATCAATTAGCCTTAGCTCCGGTATAAAAAGGTGAACTTTGGCCGCAACACAAAATCATCTGGTAACCAAACCAGAGGCCACATTCCTAAAAGATCACTTATTTTGAACGCTGTATTTGTATTTGTTTACCAGTTGGAACGTCAGTGTCTCACTGCGACCTTAAACAACTCGTTGTCTTAACGCAGAGAGTGTTCGGTCTACGATGCTACACACTCAGAGAGGATCACACACTGTGCAGCGTTCTAATGATAAAAATAGTTGTGATGGAAGTTCAAAAGCATCATCAAAAAAGAAGCCCTGTGTCTGGTCCTTTGATCTATGAGAGCATAATCATGCGGGTGTATTTCCATCTGGCTTGAATACTGTATCATTAATACAGCAAACGCTTGTTTTTGTGAATCTACAAAACCACATATTATACGCAATATTATTAACCAAAAGCATCAAGGTGAAGTGACGAAGACGCCTTTGCGTCGCCGTGTGGTCTCACCAGTGGCAGCAGGCGGGGGTAGAAGAAGACGTGGCTCTCTGCGACGTCCATGCAGCTGATCAGCTGCCTCAGGTAAGCCCGGTCGTCCAACGAGACGTCGGCTCCCGGCATCAGAACGTCACTCTTCAGCACACAGTTCAGGTAAACCGGTAGCAGCTTCATGCACTCAGGGAGAATCAGCTGGAGAACACACACGCACACGCACACACGCACACACACACACACACACAGTTAAATGTAATACCTACGGTGTCCTGAATGATGCGTATTTATGATCTTGAGATGGTATTATTATATTATTTGTAAGTACAGGTGTTAGCTGGGCACAAATACACTATGTATGCCGAAGGGTTTTTAGTACCTGACCAGCTGACGAGGGGCTTGCACAGTTCTTTCGGTAGCAGGCCAGAATCTGAGCACACTGGTTGATCAGAGTGTCTCTCACCGCCTTGGTGGGGCTGTTCAGGAGGCCTCGGAAAGCTGCAACACACACACACACACACACACACACACGATAAAACAAGCTGTATTACCCGCAGTTGACCGTCTTCCATCTTTATGAACGCGGGGCCCCGTTTGAAACTTACAAAGCTGCAAACATTCATAGCAGTAAGCTATCATGAACAGGTGTGGGTTTCTGCTGTTGGGAACTGGAGCAGCTGGGCTTTGCGCGATAGTATTTTTAGAAAATGTTACTCGTTTCTCCACTCAGACCGTACTCAGACTTTTAGAGTACAATGCTGAATGTGTACATTTGTATTGAATGCTACACTCCAGAGCTCTCCCCCCACACACACACACAAACACACACCCTGTGGCCCGACAATGAATAACAGCCACACACACACCCTGTGGCCTGACAATGAATAACAGTGAAGAAGATAATCTGCAGTGTGAGCTCGTTACTCACCGAATTTGGAGAAGAAGTTGATGATTGTGTCGGTCTCACAGTTGCGGTAGAGGTCAGCCAGCTGGGAGCAGCAGTTGACCGCCATGTTGTGGACGCGGAGACGCCTTTGGCCGCTGCAGCTGGTGTACAGCACGGCGCACTGCAGGGAAACCAAACAGGACGGGCATTTCTCACCAATGAACCGGGTTCAGCAGCGGCATCGGTTAGTATTTACTATTTAACTAAGTGTATTATTCAGTAAATCTCACTGTGCATCAAGCTTTCCAGGGTGATGTCAGCTTGTGTTACTTTTCAGTCAGTGTCTGCTTTAAAACAATAACCCTGAATTACTAAGTCCTCCAGATCTTGTTAGTTGTCATTTAAGCTGTGTAACATAAACTTGTTACTTATTAATTTGATGTCAGCTATATAAGATTAGATGAAACCAACCAACTATAACACCTTGTAGGACGTGAAAACCAGCAGTGATCTGACTCACTGCTGTTCCGAGAGTCCTACTCGACTATCCTAAAATGACTGATTTGGAAACCATAAATATGAACAAACACAAACCTGCATGAGAGCCCCCGTCTCCTCGCTGAGCTTGTCATCATGTTTGAACTCCACAGTGACAGCCTTGTCGCAGTCCAGGCCCGCTAGCTCCACATCGGTGGTGTTACTCATGTAGAAGGAGCCGAAGAAGTCTGTCGCCCGGATACCTGAGGGGAGGGGAGGCAGGATCATAACAGTTAGTTGTTACATATCTCTCGGCCTGTCTTGTTGTTGTTGTTGTTGTTGTTGTTGTTTTCAGCCTCACCTGTGCTAGTTCGCACCCTCATGACGGCATCAAACCCGACTAGTTTTTGAACGTCTCGCCTCAGGTCGTTCAAGAATCGCTCCTTGTCCGACTGAGCCTGGGATCAGGACAACACACGATGAGTCACAGACAAAAGGAACATGTTACGCAATGACCCAGCTGGTATTTCAACAGAGCAAAGACAAACGGCTACAGACAAAAAAAAAAAAAAGAATTCACTACAGACTGAAGGAGGAAAAGAGAGACTTTCTCTCACCTGGAAGTAGGTGTATTTGTAGACCGAACCTCCAGTGGAGACGGGAACCACCCCTAACGTGGCAACGTCCACATACTGGTTGGGGAAGAGGAAGAGATCCACACAACAGCCCTGCGCTACACACTCCTTAGCCAGGGTGTTGTAGAAACCCACCTGGGGCTGAAACAGAGACTGAAGAGGACGGGAAGTCAGTCGGGAGCGAACTTGAGATTGTTTTTGTTCCAGATGAATGAGATATACCCATTAAGCTACGACATAAAACAGCTAAATAAGTACACAATAAACTTGCTACACTGGTGTTTACCTTCTCCTTATCCGTGCCGATCAGCTTCTTGTCTTCTCTGTTCTTTAGTTTTCCAGGAGCCTCTGCGATGGGCAAAGAGGTGTGAAACACAAACAGCTTCCCCGAGCAGTCTGCCGCCTGAGAAAGTGACAGACAGCGACATAGAAATCATCAGGCATGTCCGCGGGAAATTAACATCGTGACATGGACGTAGTAAGACCGGGTAAAGAGTCATCACGCTGAGTCATTCCCACAGGTTTTTTTTCCCTCAGAATTGCTAATCTTCGTGGACTCACTTTGAGATTTTGCGGCTCCGTTCATAAAAGCAATGGTTTTATTTTAGATGAAATAAACTTGCCACCCCAGGCTACGAGACGTATCACGTTACTCTGGGAACTTTAAGTGTTAAGTTCCTTTTCATCAAGATTTTAAGCGTGCCTACTCTCAGTGACTTTTATTCCTGTCCCAGTCACGTGATGAATAATGACATTAACTCCCAACGTCAGCCTCCATTTTCAATAAAGGCTAAATGTCCCCAAAGTATTACAATTTCTAGGAGGGGGGTACACAATGGGGTACCCGGTTATGTTTGTCTTACACAGTGGGCTCACACCCCACAGGTTTCTGTAATGAGCTAAGGAGCAGCGACAAAAGTGTTTTACTGGGGAGGATATGCATTCAAGAGGTTGTTAGACCTCAAAGATACACACAATAAGTTGTGGTGAGTTACAACTGGATGTTGACGAGAAATACTTTCAAGGGTTGTAATGTGGTAATGTGGCAATATGTGGTTACCTTGAGAGCCTCCAGTCCTGCCTGGATGACGGGTCCAAAGACCGTCTCTGTCTCCCGGGTTTCTGCAAACATCTCTGGGATCTGATCCAGCAAACTGGAAAACACAAACAATGTGTCATTAAAACGGATCCATTTGTCCGTCCTTACACACCTCATGTATTTGTCAACATGTCAGTGTGTGGTTGTGTTTTTTTTAGTTCTCTTACCTGTCGATAACTAGCCGGCTCTCATTCACGTTGACCAGGAAGCCGTCGAGCAGGGGGACGAACATGTCCGATACATCCGACACCACCAACATCTGGGGCTGCGCCAGGCTCGACTTGACGTTGTAGAAGTGCAAAACCTTGTTGTAGGTAACGAAACCCACTCGCACCACGGAGTCCATTTCTGGGTTCTCCCTGTTAAAAAAGAAAAGTACAAATGAAAAACCGAAGTATGGTTTTTGTAATTTGCAAGTGCCGTAATTTCAAGTGTTAATTGTAAAAATAAATGTCATATATTAATCAAATAAGCAGAGGATGAAATAGGAGAAACGGTACAATTTTTCATCTCTGACCATCTGCTTCCTCCTCTACTCTTTATCGCCTCGCATCATCATTTACTGCTTCCATTCATCTCCTCTTTTCTCCCTTATCCTTTCCTCTTCTATCCATGTGTTTGTGTGTGCGTACCTGGGCAGGTAGTCCAGGAGGGTCTTAAGTTCCTGGCAGACAATGTTGACCATGCCGCTCTTCACAGCGTTGTAGGACACGTCGATAAGGAAGATGAAGGCTGGAGGCTGAGGAATCTTGTTGTTCTGTTAGAGACAAACAAATACTGTGTAAGAAGTCATGTGTAAAGAATAGCAACATATTAACCATCCACAGAGATTTTGAAACTCTTCTTTTCTAAAAGCGTTTGAATTGAATTTGCAGTTCCTTATAAAAGGAATATCAGTGATTTAATCTTACCACCATTATCCAGATCTTACAACAGTGAGCGTGATCGTGGTGAATTAAATCGATGAGTACAGTGAGCAAAAGGTTTGTTTCCAGCAGAGAGGACTTACCTTACAGTAGTCGACAGTGGCCAGGAACTCGTAGCTGCCCAGCGAAAGTTCGGGTCTGTCGTAGCAGTCCACCCTCTTCCCAGTGTGGTCCAGATGCTGGAAGTAATGTGGAGGCACTAAAGGAGACGAGCATCAGAGCCGTGAGTTCAATGAAAAACATTTTCTTTAAAACTGTTTTATTATATGAACCCAGACAGAAACTCACCCTCTGTGACACAGCTGCAGAAGCCACACTGGAAGCGCCGACCTCCCTCTATGAACTGCATGTATGGACACATGTAGGCTTTGCAACGGTTGCAGCGGATTGGCCCCCCCTCGCCGTGGTCTACCAGGTATGGAGGCGTCTGGCAAGATTATATTGGTGTCAAAAAATATTCAGCATGCCATCATATATGCATTATGATACATGCATTGCAAAATGGCTAAAACATTGAAACAATTATTAAAATATGAACTAATCAGTTAATTGACTCATTATTGCAGCTTTCAGTGGAGCCTCAACGATAATATGCCATGCTGCATATTTTACATCTTGCATGACTTCACATTTTGTCTTCTGATTTCTAATTAACACTTATATGATATTGTGTCATGAACAAGTTGAGTCTTGTCTATAAAGGGCCCTGTCTATAAAGGGCTCACAACATTTACAAAACAGGAGAGAGAGAGTGGAGAGATCGCTCACCTCGTCCGGCGGCAGCGTGGCGAGGGCCTTGATGACCGCAGCCAGGGGCACCTGAGACTGCTTGGCCATCTCGGCTGTGCAAGGCATGTTGTACGCCGTACAGCGAACGAACCTGGGACTGGCATTCCCTAAACACAGATTGTCCATTAATATTACAGTCTTTACACAATCCACATGAATAATTCTTTGCAGATCGGCCATGACCTGCCAATCAGTCTCCTGTATACGATGTTTTGCCTGTCAAATTTACATGCATGATGGTTTTACATACCACAACACACACATATGTATTTGTCCTGCGGTTTGATTGAGTGTCTGAAGGTCTTGTAACTTGGTGCAGTTTTTAGTCAGTGTTTTATTATTAAGATACTATTGAATTTAAATGGTCCATGAAAGAAAAGAAGTTGAATTTCCTGAACCCTCTCTAAAGATGTGGGTGAGATAATGCTAGGTACGAGTGTGTTCACAGGAACATACACATTTTGACCCAATGGATTTCCATGACTTTAAACCAAATTTCCATGACCAAACATCTTATGAAATCTCAGTGTAGACATGAAAAAGTGAGAAAATGTAGTATTTAAACTAACAATCAGAATTCCAAAGCATATAGTATACCTTAAATAACACAAATTATGAGAGACAATGGTTTTATTAAAAGAATAAACATTTATAAATACACTCAGCGTATGCCTGCTTATATTTTGAGTGCCTTTTAAAAGCATATTAATTATTTAAAACTCAGCGTAAATGAACGACATGAACATATAAATATAACAAATTTCATCTTGTTTCCAAAACATTTGGGATTTGATAAGAAAATAACCATTTTAAAATTCCATGACTTTCCTAGGTTTTCTGTGACCGTATGAACCAGGAAGTAGAACGTACCTTGGTCTTTGACCTGGAAGTTGGTGGTAACCAGCGGTGGGGCCTGACCTCTGACCCCTGTGGTGAATGGCTCGGTGCTCTTGTTCCTGTCGTCCTCTATTACCTGGATCTAAAAGAGGAGGGATGGGGATAAAATAATTCATACCCGTTTCCAGCATAAATACACACATGTAACACGATACATTGTCCCTGATGCCCACAAGGTCGAAAAAGAGGAACACTGAACAGACATGCGGGAGATGACTTTCACACAACCCCAACACGCAGCTACTAAACACTGAAAACCCATCAACATCTGAGAATAAAAGGAAATCCTAGTCAAGTCATGACTACAGTGACGTTCTCCTTGAAAAAACACAGGATTTATCAAGCCATGCTATTAATGCAAGGAATTGTGGGTAAGTCAAAACATCGCAGGCTAGCATGCAAGGCACAGAGAGGCACCGTTTTAGCACCGGTGTCGTAAAACAAACGATACCCATCACTACTCAACAGTCTCTCTCAAAACAGAATCAGTGAGACTGGTGTGAGGTAGTAGGAAAGACCGACATGGTTATGATGCAGTGTGTATGATGATGGGTAATGTCCTTAAGATGAAGTATTCTGAGCAAGGCCACAATATTGCCTTTTTCTGTAAAATAATCATATCAAATATGATTATTAAAAAAAGGAACATTTTAGGGAATGTGCTTTCTTGCCGAGAGTTAGCTGAAAAACATTTCTACACTTAGTTACTGTTTCCCCGTTTCCAGTCTTTGCGCTACGCTAATTTAGCGTGCATTTAGCCTTTATACATGCGAGTGATATCAACAGATTCGTCTTACTCTCAGCGAGAAAGCAAATAGGCATTTTTTTCCGCAAAATGTCAAACTACTCCTATTCCATGAAACAATAATTTACACTGGTGTTTCGTCTGGACTCTGACAGTTTCATTTGGGTATTAGTGCTCGAATGTAAAGGATGCCAAATTGTGATCGGTGAAACAACATCAGTGTACATTTCCAGTCCTATAAAATGGGAGCTATCCTGGTGAAACACATTCATTAGCAGGGATGACTGACCCATTAGCATGACACACACCTTTCATAGTGACCATTACTGACTTTAAGGGGCAAGAAAGAAAAGAACAGGAGGTGGAAGCTGTGGCTTAGTGCAAGCGGGCAGAGAGGAAAGGATGAAGCAGAGGAGAAGGCAGGCACACAGGAAACTTACTGGGCTGGGGATAGCGTCTGGGTCTATTCTATGTCTTGATTTCTGCACAGCCGGCATGTCAGACGCTTGCTTTACATTCAAAAGTTTGTCCAGCAAATTGTGCAAAACAGGACAAAATAAGAGTGTAAATATTTTTTAAAAAGAAAAAGAGTGTGAGAAGAGAAAACTCAGCAAGACTAGGCCAAGTAGCAGGCAGCATTGTTATTCAGACGAGCTGATCAGTAGTACTGATTATAGATTAGTGGTACTGTGGACTATTACAGTCAAGCGTAAGTAGATATTGACTAATATACCAGGTGCTTGTTTGACACACATGCTAAGCAGCTGTAAATGTAAAGACCAAAACAGAAGGTTACAAAGTTAAAATACACGAGACATGCGAGTAAAAGACGCGTATAACAATCGCGGTCTAGACAAGGTTCGACTTCTGTGGTGCCAGAGCTGGGCAATGTCAAGATAATCAATGGTGCATAATCCAAAATCAATATATTGGTATGTTTTGTGATATCCAGTAGTGAATGTGATGCCCCAGGATGAGTCAAACAAATTTTCTTTATACTTATTTTTCTCTGAACTTCAAGAAACAAGCCCCTATTTTTCAAAAAAGATCGCCCTATAAGGCAGGATTAAAACCATCTTTATGACAATACAACATGAACATGAAAAACTGTCCCACACCAAACAAGACAGGAAATAAATGATAGCATTTACACTTGAATTCTGATTAGATTGCAGAGTAAAGTAAATTGTAATATTCAAAAACAAATACGGTAAATGGTATAGGATTTCGTCTAAAACACTGAATGCCTGGTGTGTAAATTTAGATGACAGTACTGGTTCATCATGATACAAAAACATGATAATACACACAGAGGTACGTGCAAAATCACATACACTAAGTGGCCATTTTATAAAGGTACACCAATTTCACACAACAGCTTAGTGTACCTAATAAATTGGACACTGAGTGAACTCATTTGGGCGAATTCATCAAAGTCATATTTCCTCACAACTACTTCCAAACTGAGAAATTAGTTTAGAGAAGTACACGTTTGTGTACTTGCATCTACTTACCGGGCTAGGAATGGCATCTGGGTCAAGTCTTTTCTGTGCAGCAGGAGCTGGTGCCGGTGCTGGTGCAGGGGCCCCGTAGTTTGGTTGACCGGGATACGGGCCTGCATAGCCAGGCTGAGGGCCTCTGACTTGCCCAAAGGCACCTGAACACAACAAGATGATGGCTTAGTGACGGAGAAAACGACACAAATCGATTTAGCTTCCACTTTGTGGCAGTCTCCTCACCATTCTGCTGAGGTGGGTATCCTCCCTGCATGCCAGGCTGAGATGGAGGCTGCTGCATGGGCCCAGGAGGGCCAGGTGGGCCCTGTGGTCCTGGAGGCAGGTGGTTGCTCTGGGCCATGGAATTGGGAGGCATCTGACCTGAGTGGTAGGGGGGTGGCTGGGATGGAGGAGGCTGCTGTTGGGGTGGCATGGGGCCTGAGTACTGGCCAGGGGGCATTGAGATTGGAGAAGGGCCAGGAGGAGGAAAAGAGCCAGGCTGAGAGGAAGGTGGGGGAGCTCGAGGCGGAAAGGAGCCCTGGGCGGGGAGAGGCGGGCCGGAGACGAAGGCAGGGTGGCTGGCATGTGGAGGTGCCGAGGAGAAGGGGAGCTGGGTCGGAGGGAAGGACTGCTGTGGCTGGGACACTTGGTGAGCAGGAGCTTGGCTGGGTATTGGCGCCGGACCCGAGTAGGATGAAGGAGGAAAAGTTTGCTGAGAGGAAGGAGGTGGTGGCGCAGGAGAGGCAAACTGCTGTTGAGAGGTAGGGGGGAGAGAAGAGTTGAATGATTGTTGGGAAGGAGGTGGTGGGCCTCTGTAGTATTGCTGAGAAGCTGGAGGACCACTTGGAGCTGGTGGTTGGGTCGGGGCAGAGGACGCAGGGGGAGGGGCTTGGGTGAACGAGTGTGGCGGTGCGGCTGAGTAGGCGGTGTTGACAGGAGGCTGGGAGCTGTGAGGTGGAGCTAAGGAAGGAGCAACAAACAGTTTGAATATACAGAGGTGTAATTTAACATCTTTGTTACGTCCACATCACATAATGGCAACAAAAAAAAAGTAATCCATTCAAATTTACCATATCCTGGTCCCGCAGGCGTTGGCGGTCCAGAGGTGATCTGCATCCCGGTCATCTGGTTAGTGACCTGCTGCATTGAGGGCTGGGGCCCGTAGTGTTGGGGATAGGAGGGTTGTGGCCCCGACAGGTTCACAGCTCCCTGGTTGTATGGCTGAGACGCAGCAGGTCTGGAAACGCATAAATATTTTAATGTGTGTATGTACATGCACTTAAGTACAGTCAGTCTTTTTACAGTAAGCTGATGAAATGTCATGTAAATAATAAAACCTGGTTTCCATAATCAGGGGAGCGGATTAGAGAAATCTGGTTTACATGCAAAATTTCTCCTGGTGAACGCTGATTTTGCAGCCGTGTTTATAAGTAAGCCAGTTTTGCATAGAATTTTTTGCGAGTAGTGCAGGATTAAGACCTCACACGAGTCTCGTAGCAGCAGGACGAGTGAACTGAAACAAACACAAAGCAGCCTCTAGAAGTCTAAAAAAGTATGTCTGTCTGTCGTGTCCGTGCTCAACTGGTGTTCCACACCAGCAGATAAAGACAACTGAATACCAGCAGCAACTGGAACACCAGTTTTCTCTCAGATCATTTTGTATTCCAGAGGTTTCAAGACTAAGCCCCTGCTGTTCATTACAAGTCATACTTTCTCTTAACACGTCATATTGAGTGTGTTTTTAAAAAAAAATAATTTGCTTTGGAGTCAACTTTCACTTCAAACTACTACTTACGACTTTATGAAGGGAAACCTGCAGAATTTAAATAACCTGCTACAAGTGAATCTCAAGTAGGAAATTAAATGTTTAAGTGCACACAAATATGTCATTCCAGGCTGCATTAAAGCCGCAAGTAGTCTGATCAAATTTGAGTTGTATCTACAATTTGTTTAAAAAAACTGAATAAAAACAATGTTTTATGAAACCAAGGGTCTAAATATACTGAAGGGAACAACAATCAATGAACATGTAATTACCTGGGTGGTGCCTGTGTCATAGGCGGGGGTCCATTCTGCATGTCCCCTTGACTGTGACTGTACTGACTATAATGTTGAGGTGCTGAGACTGGAGGGGCTCCAGAGGTGGGAGGGCCCCTGGCTGGACCTGAAGTGCAGGGACAGAAGATTACACACACATGCACATACACAAACTCCTTTAAAAAGCATATTCATCCCTGCAACTAATCCTAAATTAATTCCGATACCAATCTTTCTAATGTGACGAGATTAGCAGAGGAAGCTAAACGTGGCTATAGGCCACCGCTGTGCCCAAATACATTTTTAGAACTAACTGATTACGTTTCCAGATTTTGCCTCTGGGGTTGGGCGCACAAACTCTACACTGAAACGAGGCTGATATTCTGATGAAGGCTGGAAATAAACACCAGAGGATAATTTTAGGATGTAAACCTCAACAAGGAACTGTCAACTTGTCTTTGTTTTTACCGTTTTAAAATTGCAGGCATGAGAAACTGTCAGCCGAGTAGTTTGCTGATAAAAAAAGTAATGTCAATACTGGGGGGTTAAAGGCACAAAACATCACTTGACCTAACCTCCTGCACACTAAACAATAACAACAATATGGGAACAATAAACGTTAACAACTAGAAATTATGACCAGCAGGTAAAGAGATTGAATTTTGAACATCAAACTCACATAAAACAAAGCGTTGCTCACATTTGTAAGAAATACAAACTCGTAATAAAACGGTTAGTAACTGCTTGGCTGCTATGCTCAACAACCAGAGGCATTCGGTAGACTCAAATGATCCTCCTCTATTGTACTTTATGAAAAGAACATGGCAGGAAGAATAGTGCCCACAGGTATAGAGGATTCAATGTTTGCAGAGCATGTGGAGTGTGAAATGAATGAGTAAGAAAAAGAGAGGAGGCAGTTACCCAAGTCGAGAGGAGAGGAGAGGTCAGAGACTGGGTTGGCAGACACAGCCTTAGAGGGAAAGCTTGTGAAAGGAGAATAACCTGAAATACAAGAAAAGAGGGAAAGAGGACAAACACAGAAAGATGGAGGGAAATGCTTCAAGCAACGTGGAGATACGAGGGAGCCATTAAGATTCAGATTAGTATGCAAAGGCAGAGCGCTGTTCTCACACATGTAAGAACAATCACATGGTGAAAAGCAGGTAGGTAGGACACTCCAAGGTTATGGCTCTATGAGGGCTCGCGGAGCATCAAAGCTGACCTGCTGTGTCTCTCTCTGTCTCTCACTCGTACACAACCGTATTCAGAAGCAGCGCTTTACCTTGTGGCGGAGCCCCGGGCTGGTAGGCCGAATCAGGGCCGTTGTAGGGAGCGTAAGGTGCGGGGTATCCTCCGTCCATGGGTGCGTAGCCGGGTTGGCCGTAGCCAGGCTGAGGCTGGCCATATGGAGAGGCCATTGGAGTGTGCTGGTTTACATTCATCCTCAGACCATCCCTAAATCTGAATATAATTGTGACACAACAAACGCTTTATTACATTATTGAAGGCGAAACTTGTTTCACCTGTTTTCAGGCTCTAAACACAGATTTAATCACCACGATGCACTGAGTGTAAAAAACGCCTGTAAGACACTTTTAATGCCAAAGTCTTTGAGTTCCCCTGATTCTAAGGAGGCTGCCCTTCTCGAAAAGCAGCGGGAAAATCTGACCACACAGCACTCCTTGATCTATAAAAAATACAAACAATTGATCTTAGTAAACATCTTTACTACCAACTCTCTCTTAAGAAAAAAAAAAAACAGCAATTTCGTTTTAACGTTCTCCAATATATTGGGCAAAACATACAGAGAGAGTTTAAGTAATTACCAAGAAAAAGATACATGACCCCATGTGTCACATTTGCACCTGAACCAACAGACAGGAAAAGTAAAGCAGAACGCTTGAAGCCTGTACAAATCTCTTGGCTCCACCAAGTTTCAACCGTCAGACACAAATATATATCTAATATAGCTGTAGATGTTAATATTTCCTGATTCAGTGACAACACCCTTGTTAGTGTTTTATGTTTGACTTGGCCACACCTACGACTTACCATATGAGACTATTCAGTTCACACACACACACACACACACACACACACACACACATGCACGCACGCACACACAGATAATGTTTAACATGGCATAAACTGCTTAGAAAGACACAATACCCACGCTGAAAAAGGCGCAAGTCACTCAAAGTAGACCAAAACTAACATGTAAACAGACACAAACCACAGAAGGAGTAACTGTTCGTACTCTCCACTGTGGGGGTGAGGATAACTGCCTGATGCAGTGAAGACATGCGTGTCATACAGGACTTATGCATGTGCTACAATGTTTACAGGGCACGAGAAGACCCCAGGAGGCAGGGCCCAGTGGGGCTGTCAACTCTACGAGCGGGACTCTGTTCCTCGCATACAAACTTCATCCTCCTCGCTTTCTCTGGCGTTGGTTATTGACTTGGTGTTCGCAGACTGGCATAAACCGATATGACAGAGTGATGAGTATCATCTAACAGACACACACGGGCTGAACGAGCGGGGCCTTTGAATAATTCAGCGGTGCAGGTGTACACAACGAGAAACACAATCGCTGGAGCCGATGTTCAGTGCGTCGGGCCTACTGAGTGGACTCACATATGCTCCCTGTTAGCTAAAGCACCGGGTTAGCAATTCAACTCAAAACACAATAAAACCATTCAAAACCTGGCAAAGACACGTCATATTTGAGAATAATAAACGTGTGTCAGGAGGAAGTCACCGCCAGCCTCGTAGAGGTGAAGTGTGAGAGCTAACGTGCCGCATAACAGTCAGTTAGCTCGTTAGCTTCACTGACGTTACCATGTTAAGCAAAAAAAACAACTATAATACACAACTGGTTGGCGTGGTGTTTGTGGACAGATAGGAGAGAGAAAATGAAACGTCCCAAACACGACAGCGAAGTAAACAGCAGCTTGCCAAAGCAGTTGAATCACGGTGACAGCAGATGTGGATGAATCAGCTGTGACCAAAGAGCCACAACCGGAGCTAGCTTAACGTTACAGCCTGCTAGCATTGCTAAGCTAGTAACCTCCAGCTATTTTAGCGGAGCGCTACTAGCATCGGCTAGCATCGAGTCCAAAACTCTTCCCGTCGAGCCGGGCGGCGATGTCACACCTCTAACTGGTTTCAAATAGAAACCTTACCTCCGATGTGTTGTGAATAGCTATAGCTCGGCTCGGGACAAGCTGCGATACCCGGTGGGGGCCGACAAAAAAAAAACTGGAGCCGCCGTCGTCCCGAGGTGTTTTCTCACTAATCCCTTCTCGGTATCAGAAGCGGACGTTCAGCGGAACTGCTGCAGCGCTGTGCCACGTCCACATCCGGACACCGCAGAGCGACTCCCCCTCCGTTCACCTCCTCTCCTGTACCACAGAGCACCAGCAGGCACTGTGTGTGTGAGGTATAAAGTCAGGTATTGAAGTTTTAAATAATAGCGATAACAAGTGCAACTGTGTTCTCTAACTTATGATAAAGTAATTGTGTAGCTGGTGTAGTGCAACACTTTTAAATTTGAAACTTGTTGAGTATTTTATGTACTGACCGATTATTTTCAAACTAAATTGGCCATAAACACGTAGTTAGCTGTCTTGTCTCTTTACTATTAAATTAAATTAAAAAAGGTAGGTAGGTAGGTACTGTATCATCCCCATGGGGGGATTTGTTTGTGGCAGCAGCAACCAAAGTTACATAAGAGACACACAAATATTAAATATGAAAAGTACTCAATATATAGAATACAATAAAATAGCAGAGAGTATACAATTTAATCATTTAAATTTCCCCTTAGGCTAAGAGCCAATATGACTTTGGTGACCCTCAGTCATCTATCAAATCATTATAATGAGACAAGAAGTAGCCATCCGATAAGGCCAAATTGTCAGCACAAAACATGGCCGCCAAGTTTGGCAACGTTTTTTGGGCCACAAACTGCTCCACTTCATGGGACTTTGGCCAAGTTTGGGCCGAGCTCCTGCTTGCAATCAGGTACAATTTGGAATTACTGCACAAACCTGGCATGCAGTGTCATTAGATGATCAGATTTGAGCAGTTGTTTGGCGAAGTCATTGGGGCTAATACATTCTGCAATCCTCTGCAAGATCAGAGTATTTACCATCTTCCCCTAAAACTGCTTTCCTTAAATAAAAATGCTTGTTGACATGTGATCAAACAATATATTTTTTCTGAGATAAGCTCTTTAATGGCGATGAATTGAATTGACATAAAACAAACAAAAATGCCTAAAAATATGTCCTCCTCATATCTGCCCCGTCTGTCCTTTAACATCGGGGTGCTGTGGATAGATGAAGACAAATCTGTGAGCCGCCTCACAGCGGCTGCTGGCCAGACCGGCTGCTGGCCAGACCCTGAGCTGGGGGTCAAAGAGGGAGTGGCTGTTGTGGTTATTTCGGGCGGCTATATCAGCAGGCATCCCATCCTGTACAGAGAGCTTGAGAGTGACATGGCAAGTGTTGAACGCTATAGAGGATGAACACACACACACATACACTTTTTCCCCTTCTCACCCTCCCAAGTGCCCACCCCTCCATCACAGCATTCCAGTGTAAGCAGATGAAAGCCAGCCACCCCCTGTCTCCTCAGGGGTGGAGTGATATGCCGTGGTCAACCGAGTGGAGCGGGGAGGCAGAAGCCTCACTCTCTCTCGTTGATACTCACGGAGTGTGAGGAACCAAAGAAGGGGAGATCAACTTATACACAGTCACACACACACACACAGCAGACTGCGAGCGAGGATGGTAGCCGAGGAGATTGAGGTCTCCCTCTCGGGAGGTTCCCCGTGGGGCTTCAGACTGCAGGGAGGAGCAGAGCAACAGAAACCTCTACAGGTGGCCAAGGTACAGTGGAACCTATATGTGTGTGTGTGTGTGTCTGTGTGCATGAGTGTTTGTGTGTGTGCAGTCTGTATCAGAATGACTTGCTGCCAAGGTGGTAACACGAGTAGACAGATTTAATAGAGACTGCAGCTGTTAATTGCAGTCTGAGGCCGTGATGGTCAGTCTTGTGGTTTTCTATGTTTGCTGTAATTGTGCTTATATGTATTTTCTGTTATACAGGTATATATAAACTTTATGTTACTCTTTTTAGTGTTTTAATCTAACTATTTCAAACACTTTTACATTCTTTACTGTGGAGAGCATCCATGAATTGGAGAGGGATGAGCTTGATGGACAAAGTCCTATTTAAATGCCCGATGATCAGGATACCAATCAGTTTTTTTTACATTAAATCTCTCTATCATGGTGTTGTTACTCAGAAAATTGCCACTTTTCTACTGTTACTTTATGGGTAAAAGTAATCTTCCCTCTACAACAATTTTCCCATGCTCATTTGGCCGCAGCCAATTTAAATCCCCCCTGTTGCGAATCAGTTGTGTTTGTGGGTCAAAGAACAGTGTGAACACATGTCTCGGGGGTTGATCTTGACTCAAGTTTCATCACTACATCCTGATGGCGATCGCACAGTATCAGAGATAGTATAGGTTAGTCTATCTGTCCATACATTCTATATTATTGCTTTTCTCTAAGTGCGCAATGACACACGCAAACACACACAGACACACACACACACACACACATTTATCGGGGGAGTTGTGGAAAAACATTTATTTCCTATGAGTCACCGCCACACATTTTTTTGGACAGAATAATCAAATGTAAAGCCCCAGGAATATTCTTTTTTTTTTATCACAGGTTGGTTTCTTCAAAAGCTTTTTTAGTGTCTGTGTTTATATTTGTTGACAGCCCAGAATGTTGTCTCTAATAAGAAAATCTATTCTGGAGAGGAGGAATGCGAACTCTCTCACACTGACGTTTGGAGTTGGCCGGTCCACTCATAAACTGTCATAACCTCGGATTCAAAAATTGCGGCGGGGGTGACTCTGGCACCAAAGGCCTCTCTCCATCCAAGATTTTCCAGCCCAAAAGGTCACCTTTGATGAGAGTTTGATCAGTGCCTGCTTCCTCATGTCGGTGTATGTGTGCGACCTGTCGTTTGTGTGGCTGTGCATACCTCAGATAAGCTGGTTGGGAATGGAGCACAAAGCAGAGGATCAGAATAGCTCGTTTAAGAGCGGCTTGGAAGCCCAGCACGGAAAAAGATTGTTTGTTCCCACACTCTCTTACACTTTCCTGCCTCATAAAGTTCTAGTGTTGTCAGTAATTTATTTTCTCCTGTCACAGTAGCGCCCTGTCTTTCTTCATCTGTCTAGGAATGTGATTGATTTTCCTGCGAGGTTTTATTTTGGGTATGTGGGGAACATATGGTGACTGACAGGCATCCCTCCTGGTCCAGACCAGCGACTCAGCTGTTCAAACCCCGTCTTTCACGATGTTCACTTGTGTGTACGTGTGTGTGTGTACATTTGTCTGGCTGGGAGAATATGGGAACGCTTCGTGGAAGCCGCGTTGGGATTATTGGGTCAAGAGATACCGATAAAGGCAAATCCTTGAGACTCCAAGTAGGTGCGGGAACACACTTTCCTCCCCTCAATATTTTCACAGCGACAAGGTGTGTGTATTAGCGTGTGTATACGTGAGGAGACAGAGTTGAGGGCCTTATCTTTTTCTTGTTGAGGAAACTGCAATCTGGCAGACAAGAATACTCGCCTTCCCATCCATCACCCAGCCCCCCCACAGACATACTTCCTGAAGGATCCTATGACATCATCTCTTGGCGACCTCCAGGAACAGCTGCCCGACTTCACAAGTTATTCTGATACAGGGACAAAGATGACTGGCAGTGGAGGATGCCTGTTCCTGAACACTGAACATTCGTTCTTATGTCATTTTTTAGATTCAACTGTATTTGAAAATTGCTTCGCAGCAGGCGCAATACTTTACAAAGTGAGAAAAGAAATGAGTGGTTTCATGCAACGCATCACTCAAATTGAGAAGTGAGATGTTGTGGGATGATTACTACGACAATGAGTTCCTAAAAGTCACCAAGTTTTCATATTAAACATCAGAGCATTTCGTCCTGACGATAACAGACTTGTTATCTGTTTCATAACTAATAGAAAGTGAAGATCAGGTGGAACAATACACAATGTTTACTGTGCTTCTAACTCAGCCACATGTATTAATATGTGTTATCAACCCTGTTCCTCTCAGGTTCGCCGGCGCAGCAAAGCGTGCAGAGCTGGACTGAAGGAGCTGGATGAGCTCGTTGCGATTGGCGACCATATGTGTGCCGAGCTCAGTCACGCTCAGGCCATGAGCCTCATAGATATGGAGAGCACCACACTCAACCTGAGGGTTAAAAGGTCAGCGCACGTATACAGGCTTTGTCACATGAAGACGTTTCAAACGAACGGATGCACATTTTGCATTTTGATGCACATTTTGCATTTTCACAACTGGTCCTCTGTGTGTTTCCCAGAGGCCCTTCTGGATCCCACTCCTCATCTTACTCTGGTTGCTCCGCACCGCTCCGCTCCTGCATGAGGGTCATGTCTCCCCCCGTGGCTCCCTCGCCCGCCCAGCGTTCCTCCGTCCTCTCCCCCACCGGGTTGCCCAGGGGCATCACTTCCCCTCCGGACAGCGAGGCGTACTACGGAGAGACGGACAGTGACGCAGACACGCAGTCGCTCACGCACCGGCGCCAACGCCGCACGCCTCCTCACACTCGCTCACCTGCGCGCCACGACAACCAAGAGGAGGAGGAGGCCTCGGAGATGAGCGGGTAAATCGAGAGATGTCTACTTTGTTCGTCCCCAAAGGGAAATGTGTTTGTCACAAGTAGCAAGCAAAGTTATGGTAGAAGACACAAAAAGTGAATGTAAAATACTCTATATACAACAAAACAGAGGAGCGTATTGATTTTGGAAATCAAACAATCAAGAAAGTGCAATAATGCAAAGTATATGCAGTGTATATATATAAGTATGTAAGGGATGCATACCTCCTGTGCTCAAAGTAGTCTGTCAAGGTTTCTTGGATCAGTCGTTGCAAAAAGCTGAAACATACTGAGGCTTCCTGTGATATTCTTCCACTTCCACTTTTTCATCTTTCTTGTGCTCTGTCGTTCCCCTGAGGTATGAGAGCGCCACAGATCCAGGGGTTTCCATGCAGGGCCAGTGGGAAGTCCAGTGTCTTCCCGGCGTCCCTCGCAGAGAACTCATCTACCAGCCGCCCCAGACCGAGTGGACCACCCCAGCACACATCCCACTCACCGTGACCCCTCACACGCTCACGCCGACCCCCGATCAGGGGTCGATGGAGACGGAGGGAGAAGGGGACAGCGGCTTCCAGGAGGCGGGGGGCTGCGGCGGGATGTCCTGCCCACCGCTCGTGTCCCCTGAACGGGCCAAAGATGCTCTGCTTTCGGCCGCTGGTAAACATCTGGTGCCCATGGTGGGACCACAGCAGACCCCGATCAGCGACGAGCTCTCCACCACCTACAAGGACAAAGCACGGCAAGCTAGTGAGTGTATGCTCTCATCCAAAACATTTCACTGTTACACGTAAATAATCGAGAGATTACAATGCACAAGGTAAAAGTAAAAGAGGGATGATGGTAAAGTCATTTCCAACATATTTACTAAGGAAAACACAAACACGCAGCAAGGAACACCAGAAAGTTCATGACTAGAAGTTAAGATGAATCAAGCAACAGGTTTCAAGGAGGAAATAGTTTGAGGATGACACTCCAGATGTTGACCAAAAACAGGAGCCATGCTGGTTTCTCGTGTTCATGCACCTTTTTCAGTCTTGACCGCAGTGTTTTTGCTTTTTAATTGAAATGGATTCCCCCGTTGTGTCTGAAGGAGTCAGCTGTGCATCCTTGAATCGTATCAATAGCTGTAGATCACCCTCTTGTGGTTATTTTCTGCAACTGGAGTATCCAGTTACATTTACAGGCTGGCGGTGATGGGGTGAGGTATACCAGATACCGGCAGAGGTATTCCACCTTTCCCCTCCTCCCCTTTTCTGTCCCCTGGAGCAGCGTCCATCTTTTCTGTCAGTATTCGGATCATTTGTCTCACTCGCTGTATTTATAGGCCCTCAAGCTTCTGATCAACAGACTGGGCGTGACTCTGACTTACAAGCCACACAGCTGAATATGTTGTGTACACGTATGTGTTTGCATGAATGCGTGTGTGTGTGTGTGTGTGTGTGTGTGTGTGTGTGTGTTTCTTGCCCTGTGTGCACAGTAGACAACATATACTGTATCAGTAAAATGTCTTCTAGTCCTGCGGCGATTAATGGATTAATTATTCAAGAGAAGTAAGCCACTCTAATGTGAGGAGGATGAACTGCTTTTCTGTATTATTTTAACTTAAATATCTTCATAAATATTCATTGACATTTTATATTTAATTTGCGTGTTAAAAAAGGGTATAAATGACAGTTATGGGCCAAAAATGAAAAGACGCGAAAGCAGAATCAACCTCCTCATCTACCTCTCGACCTGAAAGCGGAGCTCAGCCTTGTCTGGTGAACAACATTTCAACAAGGCCATGATGCCCGCAGCTGATCAAACTGAATAGCTCTGCACTGACTTTTCTGTGACTTCATGTTCACAAATGTTCACAGTTATCAAGAATGTATCAAGAGGCCGAGGGCCTGAATGACTTTAGCTTGGGCTTTACTACAGAATGGATGATGACGGAGGCGTTCAGGGACCTGCCCTTTCTCACGTTACACACACACACACACACACACACACACACACACACACACACACACACACACACACACACACACACACACACACACACACACACACATTGCCTGTGGACGTTGGAGGGCTACCTCTGCTACATTAGAGTTGTGTGTCTCTGTGTGCAGTGGTTGTTAGGGTTGACTTGTCAACAACAGAAAGCAGCACAACAGTAAAGAGAGATGACCAAGCTTTGCTCTATAAACTATAATTGGCGTATTGAAGTCATACACAGACGCACACACACGCACACACACACACACACACGCACACACACACACACACGCACACACACTGAATGACACTGCCATCTAAATACGCTCTGGTGAGGGGTCTTCCTACCCTTGTCTCTCTCTCTTTCTCTCTCTCTCTCTCTCTCTCTCTCTCTCTCTCTCTCTCTCTGTACACGTGTATGAGACTGAGACTGGACAGGTGTGTGAAGCCTGTCAGACAGACAGGAATAGTGGGCTGACATCATGTGTTGGTTTGGGTTGCTGATCACAGACAAAGGTCTTTACATGGGCTGTGTCCTGGGAGAGGAGCTGCAAGACAGAGGCCAAGCGGTGCCCCACTAGGAGCAGAACTGGACTCTGTGAGGGTGTGTGTGTGTGTGTGTGGGAGGGTCTGAGCGACTTTAAGGACACACACTCACACTCACACTTGTGAGATGAGGGACCTCACATCCCGTTCAGGTTCAGACGTAGGTGGACACACAGTCCCACACACTGTGTACGCAGGTAAGCCTTTTTTTTCGGTTTCAAATGAAATGTTTTTCTTTTTTTTATTATTATTAGGTTTCGCCTAATTTATGTTACATGTCAGGACTTTAGAAAGTTGACCATTAATGTCAAAATGATTTGTGATTGTTTGACTGTCATGGAGCTGACTGATGTTCCTCATTTAGAGGCAGTTTCTCTGCCTGTGGTCGTGCATCACATTTAATGGTTTTTTTAAATTCAGCTGTAAAAACAAGCCGCTGTGGTTATACTGCAGCGCTTTATCAACTTGCTGAAGCTATGTTGTTTATTGTGGGTTGAATACATAATCAAAAAAAAAGTTACTTGTTATATGTTTGGTCATGCTGGCGGCCAAAAACGATCAGTCGGTTGGTGAGTCAAGCACTTTAGCCCGAGACTCAAATATGCCCAAAACTATTAAATTGAGAGAGAGATATAATTTGGTGAAGATATTAATGACGTATTTATGTATTGTATTGTATTTTGCCATAAAGTGTTGTACTATAGTATTTGCTGTTGAGATGTACTGATGATATAAAGCCACAACATTGTAATCTGCAGCTGGCACTAAAGTCTAAATTATAGCTCTCTGTACATTGAGGTGGAAACTGAATTGTTGATTAATGTGCACTACCCCAGGTAAATTAATACATAAATAATAGCTTTTGGAAGGATTATCATAGAATTTGGTTTAGCAATCCATCTTCCCTTCAGGATGAATTGTTATAACTTTGTTGACCTCTTAATCTTTCCTCTAAAGTCATCATTGTGTCAAACCAATAGCTAGAAAAACTATTTACGTTCTCACCATCCTCTCGGGCCGCCCACCTCTTAATCTATCAGTTGACTAGTCATTAAAAAACAACAACCTGGGAGCTCATCTCTGGAACACACAAGATTCAATGCAACTCTTTTGAGTGATACTCTGAGGAGGAGCTCAGTTTGACAGATCTGTCGATTCAATCCCTGAATCAATTAGTCAAACAAAATTGAGTGTTAGCCCACTAACTGTGAGTCGATTTCCTGAGTTGAGGACAGCTCCATCAGCTCCGCGGGTTGTTTGTGTTTAGTGCTAATTAGCAAATGCCAATATGCTAAACAAAGATGTGTTAGCGTTTAGCTCCCTGTACCTCTCTGAATAATGAGTATAACAGAGCCTGTTGTTTTCCTTTTAAACCTTGTCATGTCTTTGTCATAGAAATATATAAACATAGCAACTTTGCAACTGATATATATGAAGTTTGATTTTGGGATTATGTGTGTGTGTTTGTTATGCCTCTGTTAGCTTGACTATGAAAGATATGTAGCCTATGGAGGCTGCATCATGCCATAGTTATGTAGTGAGGATATTCATGTGAGGTGAGCCAAGATACTCAAAAGACTCAAATAGCGTTCAGACTAACAGAGATACACATAAGCACATGCTGGCGCACACACACACACACACACACACACACACACACACACACACACACACACACACACACACTTGCTGCAGCAGGGACACTGATCTGTACTTCCTGTGGTCTGTGACTCAACTCTGGAGTGCTGCAGGAATTCTTTGTTCTAAATCCACAACACACACTCCTGTCTGTCACTGAACTCCTCACATCAGCTCCTCGCTGTGATAATAGTGTGTATAAATCAGCCACTGCTCGCAGTCAATGAGCGCTATCACACTGTTGTTTCCGTTATTTGTCGCCTGTGCCTTGTTTGTATTAATCAAAAATCCCATTACCGGCTCTCTCACATTTATTTTGGTCTCTCTCTTTCCTCTTCCTGTCTTGCAGAGTTGCAGCGTGGGGAGAGCGTGGTGGAGAAACAGGTGAAGGAAGCTCGCACTAAATGCCGATCTATTGCGTCTTTGCTGACTGACGCTCCCAACCCCAACTCGAAGGGGGTGCTTATGTTCAAGAAACGCCGGCAGAGGGCCAAGAAGTACACGCTGACCTGCTTCGGCAAAGCGGAGGGAGACAGAGGAGGCGAGACGGAAGGAGACACAGGAGGGGAGACGGAAGAGGAAGGAGGAAGCTCCGCCCTGAGTGGCTCAGAAGTTGATGAAGAGGGATTCTCGGCATCGTTTGACCCCACGTGGGACACCGGTTATCTAGACCTGCTGGACAGGAGAAGCTCTGCCTGCCCGTCATCCACACCGGCTACTCCAACAACGCCAACAGCCAATCACAGCCCAGGGCTGGACATCTCGGCTTATCAGACACTGGGACTGTCGACTTCTGTCAATCAAAGCCCAGGACTGGACATCTCAGCTTATCAGACACCGGGACCGTCGACTTCTGTCAATCACAGCCCAGGGTTGGAGATCACAGGGCTGGATAGCTCGGCCTATCAGGGCTCGCGGCTGGAGAGCAGCGTCAGGAAGCAGCCAATCAGTAACCACATGTCTCCTCCAGCTGTGGCTCTGACCAACGGGGGGTCGATGTCTGTAAGTCGGGCCAGTGTTGTTCTGAACCCGCCCTCTCAGATGACCCTTCCGAGTCAAAATGGGCAACATGGAAACCCTAGTTCTAGTCCTAACCCCAATCCCTGTGCCAGCCCAATAACAGACTCAGATCATCTCCTGAATCCAGGCGTTCTGAACCGCACTGCCCGCCCCTTCACCCCGGGCCCTTCCTCCCGTGCATCTGTAACCTCGGTGATGTTTCGCCCGCCCCAACCCAAACCCACACCCGTGGCCATGCCGACCGCACCGGTAGCGGCCGTCTCTATGGTGACTATCCAACCCACTCTTCATCCACCTGGGCCAGATGCAAAGAGAGCCGTGTCCAGCACCTCACTGTACATCCCTCCCAGAAATAACAACGGCAGCGTCGCCCCCTCTGTTAACTCTCCCCCCTCCTCTCTGTCTTCTGCACCTTTGTCCCACCCTGCCACACATCCACCCACATTTTCCCCTCAGCCCGCAGTGTACGCCTCGCCCTCCGTCCCGTTCTCTCCTCCTGCAGCTCAGGGTAACTTGTTCTGTCCATCACCTGCTCAACCTTTCTCCCCTCCAGCTCCACAGGCATTTTCCTCCCCCCCTGCTCCTTATCCACCTCCCTCCACCTACATTTCTGCTTCACCCATCTTCCCGCCACATGCCCCCGATCTGACTCAGCCCTCCTTCCATGCCCAGCCCGCCCCTCTTCTTCCTCCTCCTCCCACGCAGCCGTCTCCATCTCCATCCGTCCACCCCTACGTCAACATGACAGGTCAAGTGACTCCTGGCCCCTACGCCGCTGCAACCGCATCGCTGCCCCAGGACTCACTGGCGACCCGAGAGGAGCGCATCTCGGTCCCCGCCGCCCGCACCGGCATCCTGCACGATGCCCGGCGTCGTGGCAACAAGAAGCCGATGTTCTGCGCAGTGCAGAACAAAGATATTTCTCCAAACCCGGACTTGCTGTCGATGGTCCAGAACATGGACGACCACTTTGGTGGCAGTGGCTCCAGGGGCCCCCAGCCGACTCCGAGTGCTGAAACTGGAGCTGTACCGAGCGGCGAGACCGGACATGAGTCAGGGCCCGAGGAGGACTGGCTGAGGTTGGGGGCGGAGGCTTGCAACTTCATGCAGGCCCAGCGGAGGCCCAGGCCACCTCCTGTAGCTCCCAAACCCCAAACCCCTCAGGTGCCACAGCTGGCAGGGAAAGGAGGCGAGCTGTTTGCCCGCCGGCAGAACAGGATGGATCGGTACATCGTGGAGCGATCTCCCTCTGTCGCTGCAGCACCTTACTCGCCCGCCCAGACGAGGGAGTCATCACCCACGCCTTCTCTCCCTGCAACCTGGAAGTACTCGTCCAGCATCCGTGCTCCTCCGCCCATCAGCTACAACCCCCTTCTCTCGCCCTCCTGCCCTCTGAAGGCCCAGAAGAAGTGCGAGGTGGCAAAGTCTGGGCCAGCTGTACCGAAAGGGAAGAAAGCGGCCCTCAAAGCTGTGGACATTATGAGCCACCAGCCCTACCAGCTCAATTCGTCTTTGTTCAGCTATGGGGGTGGGGTTCCCATGAACACCTCCACCTACCAGCAGCAGAAAGGTCCTCAGAAGACAGCGCGAGTGTATGAGGTCAAGCGCTTCTCCACGCCCCCACCGACATCCACGGGGCCCGCGCTCAAAGTCATCGTGCCTCGATCGGCCACGACACTCGGAGAACCACTGTGGTACTCTGACGTCACATCTCCTCCCCCCACAGTTGGCCACGCCCCTCACCAACCCTATCAGCCGCAACCCTTCCAACCTCAGTGGGCCACCTCCCCTCTGTCTCCCCCGCCTCCCCCTGCTCCGACCGCTCCGCTCCCTCAGCTTCCCACCTTCTCCGCTGCTCCCGCTTCCATTCTAGTCCAGTCCCCGACTTTCACCCACCTTCAATCCTCCAACACCCCGCAGGCCAACAGGCAGTTTAAGAGCGCCCCAGATCTGAGTCCCGTGGGTCCCGGCGGTTCCTCTCGGTCGGCGTCCAGCAGCAGTCAACCCAACAGGGGGCCGAGGCCCAGGTTCAGCACTTCCAACATGGGTCTGCAGCCTTGTGTCTGGCGCCCTGGATCCACTGCGCACTGAACAGACTCTCTGGTATGGACATAATACACTCTATGGGAACGTAGAGCAACCTTTTTTTAACCAGGCTCATGTGTTTTTAGTATTGTAACATTGTTATGCGGGGCTGCAGCTTGTTTTTTTTGTTTTTTTACCAGCCACGTTTTATCACAAGATCTGTTTGATCGGCCACCCATGTAGCCCATTTTATCACTCACATCTAATCTTGTTCACTCGTGTATCCAATGCATTTGGCTGTAGTTAGAGAAAACACTGTTTTGCAAAGGAAATGTCGTGTGAAAAAAATAGAGGTCAACTGCAGATTGAAAGGACAGAAAGAGATGCTGGAGAAAACTGAAATGAAGTTCTGTAAATATTATATTGAATGAGAAAGAATTAAGTTCAAACATAAAAAAAAGAAGAATAGAGAATGTGAACAAACAAGACTGTTGTGAGAGAGAGGTCGAGGATAGAAAAAAGATGAAATAGAAAGCACAGAAGAAGTGATAAAATAGAAACAATGTGTAAAAGGAGCAGACTTGACTTAAAACTTCACAATCTGTTGACATCCCACAGCCCCTGTTGCATCCAGCAATATCATATAACGTTGATTTACTAACACATTTGAAGTAGCTGCTACTGTAATTTCCCCTGTTATATTTATTCTACGGATTTGTGTTTGATGAGGACGGATTTCTTTCAGTTGCACTTTGTGTGCTTTGTTTTCTGTAGATGTTCATAGGGCGAAGAGCACAGCTGCCAGGAAGAAGGGAAGCCTTTTACCTTGATTTCTGATCTGTTAATATGAAACAAGAGATGTATAACATGTCTGTTTAGCTGTTTTCCACCGAGACATGCGGCTGAATAAAAATAGACATGACTCACCTCAGCTGTCACTCTGTTTCTCCCTGTGTCGCACGCTCCCACGACGCTCCAGTACCTCCTCCTCGCATTAGCTTCTACCCTTTTCTCTCGTTCAGGCATTTTTCCCGTCTAGTCTAACAGCTTAATTGCTCTCTCAGGATTCAGTCTGTGAAGTAATAGTTAAGGCGTCGAGAAAATGGGACTTTAAACTCTCGCCACATGGAGGCACTGTAGGATTTGCAATCCAGACTTGCTGCACCAGCAGTTTGAGGTCTCCTCCCTTCATCACAGGTTTTACATGAGGAGAAAGTGGGCGACATTTATTAAGTTAAAGCTGAAACCAAAACAATATGGTTTTCATTTTATATCTTACCTTTTTCAAAACCTTAAATCTGAATTACACACGCATATATATATATATATATATATATATATATATATATATATATATATATATATATATATATATATATATATATATATTAAATACATGCAACCCTTTCTAAATACATGCAACCCTTTCTAATTCTTCTATTTTCGATTAAATGTCTGATAATTGCAGTTAAAAAACGTCCTCGCAGGACTGTTGGCCTCCATTTCAGAGCAGTTACATGACAGCCACCTGATGGCCTTGGAGCTGTGAAACCCAACCATGGACACGGAAAGGGATCTAACCTCCGACCCCTTGACTGGGATCAGGTGACAGATGGGGCTAACTTTAGCTGCTAACTTTAGTCCTGTTCAAGTCCGCCGGTAAGCTTAGCCGCTGTGCTAGTGGAAGGAACAAAAAAACTCACATTCAGATTCATTTTTCTGCAAACTAGGTCACTGGATTTTAGAAATACATAAAAGCTGGAACTGCACTTATAGTAATAAGTGAAGTGGCTTTTTCAACTTTTGGCCAAATTTACCAAATTAGTTCCACAATCCGCCCTCATTTGGTCTCTCTCGTCCGCTCTGTTAATTCCTCTCTCAATCAATTGCACGCACACACACAAACACACCATTTCCCCTATTTTCAAAGCAGTTAATCTCCACCTATTTGGCCCTGTGCTAAACTCTTAATTCTGATGGATTTTTTTATTGAGAGTGGAAGGGAAGCGCTACCTCGTACATCCTGTCTCCTCCCGCTGCTCTGCCAAAAAGGCGCTTTACTCGCGGTCCTGCATCGCGTTTCTGGGTCATCAGAGTTGAGTGTTTGGGGTCAGAGGTCAGGGTTTAGGGGCAGGTCAGAAAATGAACAAATATTGGTCGTTCTCACTCTCGTGCACCATTGATGATTTTAAAAGGTTTCTCGTTTTCTGATTTGTTACTAACGAATCTGGTCGGTTTAATAAAATGTTACGAGAAGGTTATTTATAATAACCAGCCATCTTTGTGATAAACCTTCTAATGTGAGTTAGATTCACTGACAGATTTATGATCCAGCGACACACACATCTGTATCAAGGCCACCTGGCCCGCTCAGCTTCAGGTCTATCATACTGCAATGCAGCGGCTAACGCAAGCTATACATTTATTCTCTACACTTAGAGAGTAAAGGCTCCAAAAGTGGACTAAACCATGAATATTTTATAGTCTCATTTAGCCACTTGTATAGCCACCACCTTCTTTAAGACAAATATAAGCTTCAAAATTCACAAAAGGTCCATGTATTACGTAGCCGAGGACAAATGCTAGCTGCAATATTTGACGTAGTTATTTTAAGGGAATATGGCGAACTTGTTGTACAGACAACAGATACATAGCTACAATAGCATTTGTGTTTCAGGCCACCTGATTATTTAGGTCTGAATTCACTCTCTGTTAGCTCTTTTATAGTTTTCATATTGTCATTGGATACATTTTAATTGTAAAAAATATAGCTAACAGGTGCTTTAAAGATACACTTTCCGATCAGTCATCATCCAACCCATTGAAGAAATGATTATTATTAATGGTGATCAACCCTGAACAAATCTTTGTTTACTCACTGACCAAATGCCAATGTGACACAGGAGAACAATATAGAGCCCTTTCACATTTTTTTCCCCCACAATTGGACAAAAGTGAAATTAAAATCATGCAGACGGTGACTTACAAAACTGATGAATATAAAAAGCAGCAGACTGACGAGGAACTGTGACTGACATGATGATATAGCTGGCAGGCATAAAGGTGTGAAGTTGCAAAGGTTTGTTAGTTGAAGGAGTGCATACAAAGAGACTGTGAGAGGGGGAGGAAAACACATCCACAACAGCATGAATGCTCTTATGCACGTAAAACTGACACAGGAAGAAAGTAGCTGCTGGAAAGATGTTTTCTATTTTCTCCGGTTGTTTGTCATGTTATCAAAAGCCCTTGTTCCCCTGCAATTGGGAGACAAATAATAAACATTTTCAGGCAACCAAAAAGGTTCAAATGTTCATGAATTGAAAACACACTTGTTAAAGGTCTGAGCAGAAAACACATACAACTGCCAGACCGGACAACTAGCAAACTGTCAGTCACTAAGTAGCCCCGCCCTGAAGCGTACCCTACTTTCTTGTCTATTTTACTCTAAATTAGACAATAATTCAATAAATTAACATCATCCTGAATTGAAGACTTGGAACTAACGATTGAGCCCACACATTCATGTGTACAACTGAGGTATAAATCAGTGACTTCTATACAACCATTTGCCTTTCCATAATATTCTATATAAGTAAAACAATTACAAATCCTTATCAGTTTCCTGTTGTTCCTCATCCTCTCGTCTCTGAACTTAAAACACCCCCACCTCCCTCTTTACCCCGACTCAATCCCCCCCACCCCCACCCCTTCCCTGAAGCCGGATCCATAGCACCCGAGCAGCCCTGCTGATAGGGTTTCACTCACTCCAAGGCGAAGAGGGCAGGCAGTACAATACAAGCTCGAGGACACAAACCCACCTGGAAATCTATATTCCTCTTCCTGTGAGCCACACCTTTTCTGGGACTTTCTGGTTCCTGTGTCTTCCAGTGGATACCTGGTCTTAGGTAAGACATTCGAGAAGGGATCGTGCGTGACAGCATCGATGAAGAAATCTCTCTCGCACGTTTCTTAAGTTTTTGTGTATTATCTTTCGCTGTTGGTCACCGAGGCGTCAAATATTTCTCGTTCCTTTTTAAGTCCGATGGAGATGTTTACAGATCAATTTAATTCCTGGGGTCAGGAGATTTAGGCTGCAGGAAAAGCCCCCATCTGTATCCTGTGTAGGCCGCTGTAACTTAATGAACTAATGGATGAGGGAATCAGAAGCAGACGCTGGACTTCATACTATAGATTTGACTGTTTGTTACATTAAAAGTCACAGAACTCTGCCCAAGAAAGGCTTTACATCATATAGTTCAACAGATAGATTATAGATTTGCAATTTCTTGAGTAAATTTAGTCAAATATCAATTAAACTAAAGAGAGCCAGCTGGTAGATGACTTTCCTGTTCTTACTGTACCCAACACTGTGGCAGGGGAGGAATGTGGCCCTCTGCAGTGGTCTTTTTGGTCCGCCTGTATAGATGTATGTGTGTATTTGGGAATGTGCTTACAGATGCCCTTCCTTCCCAGCTGTCCCCTCGAGATTTATCAGGAGCTAAAACAGGCTGGTCGTGGGAGGGGGACAGGAGCGCCTTTTCACTCACACAGCCGGTAACAGGACCCTCGTGCACAACATCGTGCCTCCAACTTGCCTTTACCCAGAACATCCCAAAACACCTGTAATCTCCACTTTTTAATCCACAACCATGTGACTCCCATTAATCACAAGGAGAGGGGGAAAAAAAAGCAATTTGAGTGCAGACCTGTGTTTTTGTGTGCTGGTGCATGTATGTGCACCAGCAGTCACTGCGGTGCTCGCACAGGTCTGAATCCCAGGCTAGGAAATGGGCCTCAATTACAGCAGATGAAAAGCAATTACATTAACTGTCTCCCTGTAGACGGGCTCGCAGCTTTTTCTCTTGTACTGGGACTTACCTCAAGCCTTGCATAATTGCTTTCGACCTGTGCAATAGGCAGCGGCATACTGCCGGCCCTCATTTGAGTGGTTAGTCAAGAGAGACGCGGGCTGCCAATGGGAATCAGTGTCCTTGAGGGCATGCGGGGGGCTGCACACCATGTTTAAAGTGGGCTGGAGTTAATTAGGGAACCCAGAGAGGTTCCGGTTGGAGCTTGCTGGAATTTACGACGTGATGTGCAACTTTATCAGACAGAAAGAAATATCTCGGAAATCAATTGAGTGAAATATTTATGGACACTTTTTGTTTGTGTCATATTTCACTTTTGCTAATTTTGTCACGCTCTCTGCTGGACTCCTGAGAGACCAAGCACATTTACGCATTTGGGGAATCATTCTTCAAGTCATGTTTTACAGTTTAAAATCCAATTAAAGTCCATTTGTTGAAAGAGCATCAATTTAACATTCATAAACCAAATGTTGAAAACGCTTTATTGGAAAATTAAAGAGATACAGTCATGTGTAATACACACAGTTAAAGCCTTTATCACGTCAATAATGACTAAGTGTCATAAACTCAAGCTGATAATGTGACTGAGCTGGTGTATTCATTGCCGCTTAGTGTACCAACATTTTGAAAATGCTTTGAATAGTCTCACTCTGGATTTCAGGACACCGACCACATGGAGAAAAAAAAGTAACGCTAATGTTAAAACCATAAACCAGGTTGTTTGTAGAAGTCCTCGAGAACGACACATAGAAAAATATATTGGCAAGATAATGTTTGTCAGTGACTTCACAAACATCCCTGTTAAAAATGAATAGATGTGACAACGCGATGATTAAAGTTTGATTTGAAAGTTTTGGCACAAAAACAGGAGAATGTAATGGCTTTAAATGGAACAATCCTAATCATGATGAACAACAAGAAACATTGATCCTTGGTTTGAAACCAGAAACAAGCAGCAGTCGTCTGCGTTTAAAGTCCAATTTTTTGTTGATCCAACCATCCGCCTTGACTTCATAATCACGATTCCTGCCTCGGCAGTTTTGTCATCTGAGCGATAACATATGGTGCTTTGTGGCGCCTGCTTAAAAGCAACTGATGGTGTCTCTCGTCTTTGGGGGGACAGTCTCACTTCAAGGGGCTAAATTCTAAATTCAGAGCGCATCTATGTTTGAGGGATTGCCTCAACACGAGTCTAAAAATAGCAACGGCTGAGCGGCTTCGTAGCTATAGGTGCTGAAGGTATTAAGATCACAAACAACAGCAATACTGCTGGCAGAGCACACACACACACACACACACCCACACACACACACACACACACACACACACACACACACACACACACACACACACACACACACACACACAGAAGTAGAGCGACTTTATTCCCTGCTCAGGTAGACATTATAGATCTGCGCTGCTATATTATTTAGCACCTTTAGCACTAGATATGATCCCTATATAAAGTAATGGCTACGATTAGCAAATCATTAAGTATTCACACCTCCAGCAGATATGAAGCAACATTCATATTGTAATGGTTATGTTGCTGATCACCTGAGGAAGTTAAATTCAATATTTCTTCTCTTTTATCTCCGTTGTTGGTCTCCACCAACTCCTGAGGGGAATAACTGTCTCTAGATTTAGCTGCTACAATTTCATTTTTGTTCCCCAGCTGGTCGCTGACTTTGTGCTGCTTGGTGATGAGCAGGTAGCAGTGAGCTGCAACAATGTTGGCCGTGAAACCAAAACAATGAGCTAAACCGCTCTGTCGGTGATACTTCTTTGTATGTTTTTCACGACAAGCGAAACCTCTCACATTAAACATAGTCAACTATCACAATATATATTCTCGACTATATATTCTAGAGAAGTTGAAAGTACATTTTCTACCTTGGAAGTTTGATAAAAAGATCCTTTTCCCAAGGATTTGGTTGAAGAAGATCCAGAAATAGTGAGACTAAACTGGAGAATTTTGGGGACTATTTGGACTGTATAGTCCTGTATTTTTCTTTTGCTGTAAAACTGGTAGATGATGATGATGATGATGATGATGATGATAATGATTATTGTTAAGAAGTCCTCATTTCTCTTTTCTGTCCCTTAGCCATGCCTCTTACCGCTCCTGCACCTTCTAACAAGAGGAAGAAGGCCATCAAGATCATCACTGACCTGTCTAGCGTCAGCCAGAATGGTAACACACACACACGACCACACACACACACACACACACACACACAGCACAGCACAAACAGCATACCAAATCCACGCTCGACATTCAAACATGAAACATTCATCCTCATTCCTTGAAGACCTTCCTCTATCTCCCTTGTGATCCGATTATCCGGTCCAGTAAATGTCAAATCCATTTGTAGGTTTTCTCTGCGCGGTGTCTGCTATCTGCACAGCCGTGATACACGTGTGTGTAAACTGAACTGCCGGGGTGAAAATCGCTGCTTATGATACTCCAATTAAATGCATGCACGCGCGCGCACACACACACACGCACACACACACACACACACACACACACACACACACACACACACACACACACACACACACACGCTTGTTCCAAGCAGTAACACAATATCTAACATGCATGTGGCATCTCCTGGAGGGATGTGGATCATTATCAGATGGCAGAGTAGCCACAAATCTGTCACCGTTGGAGGCAACACAAGATACCAGCCGGTGGTTCTGCTCCCACCATATTAGTTTGAGGCGTCTGAAGTGGCAAATGTTTCATATCTTGGCGTCAGTTATTGAAATAAATACTGCTCATACATCAACACATTCATACTCCAATATAATTATAATACAGTAATGCAAGGATATTTAACTCACACATAGGCTTTTCTGTATAATGAGCATTTAAATCTGGCACAATAGTGGGGTTTTTTGCATCTAGATATGTCTTCCACCAATGAGTATTGTGCAGAAAAATAAACTTTAATTACCAAAATAATCCAGAATTAAAGAGAAAAAAACAACATGGCGCCACTTTGTCTCGTTTTCTACATTCACTTTGCTGCATATATTACCAACCACAATATATTCTCTGCCCGTCCTCGAGCATGCTATCTGCAATCGTAGCAGGCTCCCAGTGTCTGTGCACCAGCGTCTATCTGCCATTCAACAGTCCGTTGACGTCGTCCCCCCCGTTTGTGTCCCTGTGCTGTTTTTCACGCCGCCATCACATCTGCAGCCACATCTGTATGTTTCCACCAGTTTGTTTTCAGTCAGTCAGGAGCTTACCCTGCTTATCCCTTGGTTTTTTCCCCTCCAGTTAATGCCCACTCATCTATCCTTCATCCCTGCCACTGACAGTTGTCCCATGCCTGTATGCTGTCCGTCTGTCCGCCCCCTGCCTCTGTCAGTCTGCCCAATTTCCGCCCAGTCAGCAGCCAGCTCCGGTTTCACATTCTTCCGAATTAACACTCTAATCAATATCCCCATGGGAGAGTTCACTCTGCCCAGCAGCCTCGATTATTCTCTCTCTCTCTCTCTCTCTCTCTCTCTCTCTCTCTCTCTCTCTCTCTCAAACACATACACACACACTTGAACAAGTCTGATTTATGAGGTACTGCTAACAGCTCTCCGCCGCATTGCAATGCCAACTCCCCGCTTTATAGATGTGTTTGTGCGTGTGCGTGTGTGCGTGTGCGTGTGTGCGTGTTGGTTTATGGCTGGACTCCAGGTGTTATGAGTGATATCAGAGTGTATGTGGTGGATGAGGAGAGTGTTTTATGAGGAGCTCTGTGGAGCAGTAAAATCCATCAGATCTCTCCATCACTGAGAGAGAGAGAGAGAGAGAGAGAGAGAGAGAGAGAGAGAGAGAGAGAGAGAGAGAGAGAGAGAGAGAGAGAGAGGGAGTTTGTTATAAGGATTTCCCTCCATAAACAGTTCTGAAAACCTGCCGTGACGTTCCCCAGTGCCCTTTTCTTCCATACTGCTTTGGCCTAGTAACCTCCACAACTCCCCTGGTTTCAAACACACAGACACACACTCACACACACACACCTTCTAACGCGGTACATCAGGTTTCATCTCTAATTCATCTCAACAAGGACAACATGGAAGCCCGAGGATATAAATTCGCCCTCTACAGCTGTATCCCTCCCTCAGTTAATGTCAGATATATATATAGTGGAAGGTAAACCCACCTTTTAATTTGCCAAATGGACTGATAAGAGAGAGAGTCCAGCTCAGGGAACACGTACCTCCTCTACCAAGGCTTTAAAAATAAAGAAATGCTGACAAATTGTTTGTCTGCAGTGATGAATCATCATGAGATGCATGAGCCAGATTGCTTTCATTCAAGTACATGCAGTCATGTTCATCTTTACACATTCACAGCTATATTTACATTTATGTTGATTTATACTTCATATATGCCCAGTTATTTGTATCATATTGTGTGTTTATGCACAGTTATGGTTGTATTCTTTTGTGTGTATATATATATATATATATATATATATATATATATATATATATATATATATATATATATATATATATATATATATATATATTATTAGTTTATTCTATTTGGTGTTTGTAAAGCGTGTGGCGCTGCTACTATGACAACACATTTTTATTTTTTTCCCTTGGGGATTAATAAAGTACATATCTATCTATCTATCTATCTATCTATCTATCTATCTATCTATCTATCTATCTATCTATCTATCTATCTATCTATCTATCTATCTATCTTTATGAGAACATGTTTAAAGAATATTACATTTTCTTTAAAGGAATGGGCTTGACGTTGGATGAAATATGCTAATTGAGTTTATAGCTGAGAGTTAGATGAGACAATCAATACTTTTCAGGATGGGAATCAGAATCATCTATTGGCCGATGTACCTTTTCCCTGCATATACTCTTCCTGCATTCTGCCCCGTATCATTTCGTCCTCCTCCCTCTCCGTGTCAGACGATGCGTCGGACTCCGAGGCTACTGAGCTGGACCTGGGCACCAAGATCAAAACGCCAAAGGACACCATGCTGGAGGAGCTCTCCCTGAACACCAACAAGGGCTCCAAGATGTTCAAGATGAGGCAGCAGAGAGTGGAGCGGTTCATTGTGACCACCCAGAACAAGGTAAGAGTGTGTGTGTGTTTGTGTAAAGGTTGTGTTTGTATATGTGTACTGATCAGACTATATTTGTCCTCCAGCAGAACCTCGAGAACCTGCTCATGTTCCCTCCCCCTGTTGCGCCAAAGCCCGAGAAGGCAAAGGAAGGTGGGGTCACAGATGTACTGTTTATTTATTCCCTTTGCAGTATTTCCTTTCCGTTACGAGTGTGCGTTTAACCTGCCCGGTCTTCCACTTCCCTGTGTGTCTCAGTGGACCCGATCGACGAGGAGGCGGAGAAGGAGAAGAGGAGGAAGCAGTATGCGCCCACCTACATCTCTCCATGGGAACGAGCCATGAAGGGCAACGAGGAGCTGACCGCCACCATGAAGGCCCTCATGCCGGGACCCATCCAGATGCACAGCGAGCTGCCTCTGTACAAGAGCTTCAACAGGTCGGGCTTTTCCTCACACACTGCGCGTAGCTACGAGAAGTATTGCGGTGTAACGCCACTTCTGTAGTTATTTCAACCCACATTAAGCCAAAATCACGATCTTTTCTCACGTTCTTTTGTTGCCTAAACTGAAGCTGAGTTGCTTCATGTGGCGGCGGAAGCAGATAAATGACAGATGTCATACAAACCGTTGCATGAGGAAAGATTGCACAACACAAACAATCATGGCAAAAATGTTGAATTCAAATGACTTATTTATTTGTTTTTTTTTTACTTTCAGCCTATAAAATGACAAAAAAAACATGGATTAAATAACAACATATTTGTTTATTAACTAATCAATGCAACAAACAGTGGTTAATGTGATCATTTCCCTTTAGGCCAAACCTAATCCTTATTTTAACTTATTTAACATGCAGGTGAGGCATCAATGTTCACCCTGGCGTTACCTTGAGCTTCCCTTTCCTCCCTCTCCTCCTCCACAGGACGGCGCTGCCATTCGGCGGCTTCGACAAGGTCCCCAAGACGTTGACCTTCGAGCTCCATGAGCTCAACGATGGCCCCGAGGAGCCGGAGGCCATGACCGGCCTGCAGGCCGACATCCGCTCACGGCCCTCATTCAACCGCACGCCCATCGGCTGGGTCTGCAGCGAGGACAACCCGAACATCCACATGGACCTGGACAACATCCCCTTCGACGGAGAGACGGACGACCTGTGAACACACACACACACACACAAGCAGTGCATGCACTGGAACTCATAAACACACACAAGAATACACCCTCACATGAGTGAATACATGTGAGCATTAGATACAGGTCATAATCTAGAGCGCATACACTGACAACATAAGCACTGGTAGAACTGCTGAGGCTCCCAGGAACATGGAAATGTAACAGAACACAATTTTAAAACGTGTCCCTCGCCTCCTGTGTGCGTTCTAGTCTTTTCAGCCCCAACTCTGACTGAGTTTTACTACGGTTTAGCAGACTGTAAGCTATTGTAAGGCCTGTGTGAATAGATACAGATGAGCACTCTGCACTCTTAAGACAATGTATTTATGCAATAAAGTTTGCCTTGACAGAATGTCTGTATGCTTCTGATGTACAAGTGTCAATAAAAAGGGCAACATCTGATTATTAAGGAGAAACACAATGCTGTGACTTCCTGATGAAAAACACTGCGAAGTATTTGATGTACTACTAATCACAAGGTCCACATGAAGGAAGCCGCTGCTTAGGGTCCCAGCCAAAAAGCAAAAATTAAGGGCCTTTGTTCCTTTTTGTCATCATTTAAGAAGGGAACTGTGAGGGTCCGAGCTGGTTGAAGAGTCTTTTTCAAAAGGAGGGGTTATTTTACTCAAAAATTAAGCAAAGAAATTACAAAATGTATCACAAAGTTCTTGAAAGAGAAAAACTATGGGCGCACAAACTACATAGAAGTGAACTAAACTGACCCCTCAATGAAAAAAATTGACCACAAAGTGAAACATATACAATTGCTGATCCAAACATTTTTTTAATAAAGAAATAGTAACACAAGGACACACACTACCACCTAAATAAACCAAACAGGACAGCTATCAGTTTGACAATGGTAATTAACCAAAAACGAAATTAACACACACAAAAACAACAGAATAAACAAAATATATGAACCTTACACATCCCAATTCCCAACAACAACAAAATCATAATTATGACAAAAAAAGGTATGTAAAAAATATGAAAAAATCATTATAGTGACCAAAAAAAATCCATAATTTTGACAACAACAAAAAAAAATTCATAATTTCGACTTTTTTTTCCTAACTTTTTTTGTCTTCTTTTTTGTTGACTTTTTTTTAAATTTTTTTAAATATTTTTAGTCATACTTTTTTTGTTGTCATGATTATGATTTTTTGTGTGTGTCACAATTATAATTTCTTTTTTTTGTGTCAGAAATGAGCTTCCATACAAAGCAGCCCAGTCAAAACTTTAAATCCTCAAGACCCCCAAAGACAAAGCCCCTGGCCTCTCACCTGCATGTTCAGTTCAGTAGTGTTCAGGCTGTGACTGTATTCTGTGTCACAGCCTCAACACTACTACTATGAGTTGTATTGCAGCACGTTACATCCGACACTGGATGTGTGCGTGTGAGAAAGAGATTTAAAAAGAAGAGTGCGCGCTTGCTCAAACAGGTATCTGACCACACGGCCAGTTCCGGGATGACATCATCACCGTCCTCGCACTCCTTTCCCCTCGTGCCCAGAAGACGGCGGCATCGGGCTGAGCTAACCGCCTGACAATAATAACAATAACACACACACGCACGCACACACACACACACACACACTCACACAAACCGCTACGTCACACAATCCAGGAGGAGAGCTGAAAGATGGCACGGTATCGCGAGAGCGGCGTGCCGCGACCGCAGCGCTGGATGGCGCTGGTGGGGGCTGCATGCGCCCACGGCTCGCCCTCTCTCCCGTTAAAGCACACGGTAGGACACGCGAGCGGACGGAGACTGGCGGCGACAGAGCCCGGGGTGAGTAACAACTACAACACAAACTCACACACGCCTGCACACTATGCGCACTGCATGGGCTCCATCACCGCAAGAGAGGCCGGGGGGAGGGGGGGGGGTGTACAACGCGCATGTGACAGGACAGAATACACCATCAGTGTGTGTGTGTGTGTGTGTGTGTGTGTGTGTGTGTGTGTGTGTGTGTGTGTGTGTGTGAGTGTGTGTGTGTGAGTGAGAGAGAGAGAGAGCGTGTGTGAGTGTGCGTTTGGGGGGGGGAGTCAGCGTGTCGGCCAGATGTGATCCTCAACAGATGTGTCCTCGTGGCAGTCTCAGAGGATGTCATCATCTTTCTCCATCACCACCATCATCACTCTCATCAGCAGCACACGCAGCCTCGTTTCCTCGTGCCGGGTTTCCTCTGTCAGTTGTATTCTTTTATCAGGTGGTCGTGGGTCGGTGGTTCCCCTCTACGCAGCAACTCTCCCTCGTGCTGCTCCATGCCGGACCCACAGCATCCCTTCCCCTCAAGTTCATCCCGGTTCCGCGTCGTCCACAGTTACAGGTGTTGTTGCATGCACTCGAGGTGCATGCCGCTACATGTGCGCGTGGCTCCGGTCCCGTGCTGCGTGTTTTTTTTTTTTTTTTTGTCGCTCTCGCGCGGTGTTTGTTGGATGTGCACCGTGTGGACTTGTTGATGGATGGGCCGAGAGACCGCAGCGTTTTACCGAGGCGGATCCTCGCTCCGCTGTCATCGCTCCCGTGGGGGGGCCGCTATTGATTTAACGTTGCGGTTTCAATCCACGTGATTGATGACTTTGGCCCCCCTGTACCTGGGCCCGCGTCATCGCCAAGCTCAAAAAGTGCCGTCACGTCATAGCGACGGGGACACAGACCTCTGCTGCTTGCCTCCCGCACCTGATTGGGCTACTAAAATACCCCCAGAGCACATACTTTTGTTTTGGCTACTTGTGAGGACATTGACTAACAGTGAGGAGGTCTAACCACTACTATATACGCGCTTGGACCCAAACCCAGCTCTATATTAGTCCAGCTTAACCCTAAAATAAATGCTAAACCTAGCAGAGACTATAGCATGTTATCAAACCATTTGGTTGAACAGGTTAATGTCCCCACAACACCACAAATACAAACCACACACAAACAGCTTCAGCAGCAAACCTTCAAGCTCCAAACTGAGCCGAAATGTCACCTTGACATTTAAGTTGGACTCATCATCAATTTCAGTTTTTGGAGATAAAACACTCTGGGTGGCAGTGGAGTTCTGCTCTGTGTACTTTGTTCTATTGCCATAACAAGGAGTGTGCATTAATGTCTGTGTGAAAATCACTGGCTCCATGCTCATGTTTGTACTTTATTTAACATGACATGTCCTTTATATACTTATGTTTCTATATTTTATGAGCCGTCACTGCAGCTTTGGTACGGTGTTCTTGTCTCACAGCCACGAGCCTTTTAAACCTCATGAATAGTGGGGATGTCCTGGAGGGGAAACTCACTTTACCTTTTATCTACAAATTAGTTTGTCCTTAGTCCAACTGACCACACTGCCAGAAAAGCCTGGCTTCCCTCCTCCCTCTCAGGGTGATTGTACTGTGTGTGTGTGTGTGTGTGTGTGTGTGTGTGTGTGTGTGTGTGTGTGTGTGTGTGTGTGTTTCCACTGGCATTATTGAAACTCTCAAACTATAATCATATAATCATCCGTGTGAAGTTGTATGTCGCTGTGGTGGACACATGTTGGACAACATCCTCAGAGCTGCAGGAAAAACCTCAGGATTCATCTGCAGGTTCTTTTTCTTTCTTAGTTCTCCGACGATGTGATTTTTTAAAATACTTTTAGGATGCTTTCTGTTTTTTTTTTTTTTAAAACACAAACACATGGTCAACATTGTGCGCTCAAACTAAACTTAACCAAAAACAAAATGCATGATTTGGCTTAAAATGATTTCAAAATAGAAACAAATCAAAACAAGGACGCAACCAAAGTGCTTGTTTCAAATACTCAAAACCTTGTTGGCAATGTACTTTACTTGAATTGGAGTGTGATTCTTTTATTTTTAGCCGAGTCAGGATGATCCAAACGCACAGCCTCCGTCCTGCATGTCCGGGCAACATGTGTTGATCTTTTGAGCAACATTCAACCTCAAGGTCTCGTTGACTTCTTGCTCCGTGTTCGCAGACGTCACGGCGTTTCAAATTAAGAAGACGCGTCGCGCTCGATTCACGTCGTTAGTGGTTTGAATCCTCAAGAGTGTATTTCTCAGATGGGATCGCGTGTGAACGCTCGCCGGCACTCGTCTCGGACGGTTTCCAGAGGAAGAGGTTTGTGTGAAGGGGAGCAGATTAAGTCATGTGGCTTGAGGGTGGAGGAAGAGGAGGAGGAGGAGGAGGGGGAGGCCATTTACCATCCACTGGAGTGCTCCTTCTCTCTCTTTTTGGCTTGTGGTTCAAGCTCGTGTTCCACTTGTTCCTCTCCTCCTTCACACCCACCTGTTCTCCGCTCGTCTTTTATCTCCTTGTCTCCTTTTTGTCTCCTCTCCTCTCATTCCCCTTTTCCGACTCTTGAACCCTTCAACTCTTTTCTCTTATTTTTCATCTCCTCATATCTTTTCTTGTCGCCTTTTTCCTGTTTTCTTTCTGTCCTTTCCTCTCCCTTGCTTTCTTTTCATCTCCTCCTCTCCACTTTCTACCTTCCCTTTTCCTCTCCTCTCCCTTTGTTCTCCTCTCCTTTCTGATTTAAACTGTGAAACCCCCCACACGATTCCCAGCATGCATCATAAATAAGAATGGTTATGTAATAGCCTAAATATTAAGCAAATATTCACCCCTCTTCATATATTCTTCTAATAGGATTGGTTGTGCACGTGTGCTACGGTGATAATGGGCTGCATCTAGGTTATAGCGTGCCTGTTTATGAGCTCATGTGTGTGTGTTTTGTGCGTGTGCATGTGATAAACGTGTGTCTTCACATGAATACTTTAATGTTACAGAGTCTGAGCAGGAAAATGACCTTGAAGCTTGAAAAAAAAAAACAGTCTCGCTAATATGCTCACACACTAAGCAGCACGTGTGCCTATTGCATGTTCACACACACACACACAAACACACACACACACACACACACACACACACACGTATAACTTCCCTTTAGATTTGAAGTGGAAAGAGGAGGAGAAAGAGAAGCACAGAGGAGGATGAACTCTGGGCCCCCTATTGTCAACTAAGGCTATTTGAAGTTACACATAACCCAGTTAGGCAAACCACTGTGTGTGTGTGTGTGTGTGTGTGTGTGTGTGTGTGTGTGTGTGAGTGAGTGCACATGCTTGTGACGTTTTTTGGAAAGGAAAGAGGCAGAGATGAATGAAGTAAGAAAGAGAGAGTGAATGAGAATGGAAAATAGAGGTCAGAGGAAGCAAGTGAGGGACAGAGAACAGGAATGAAGTGAATGAGAGGGAGAGGGGAAGAGAGAGGAAAGTGCAGCCAAAGGAGAAGCCAAGAGAGAGAGAGCACATGTTTGTGAAAGAAAATAACAAGACTACTCTCTTTTACGGGGATATATAAATACACTTCTCGCCTTTTTTATATTTGCTCCAGTGGGAGGAAGACAATGTGAGAGACAGGCTATTGTCCTCGGGGACAGGATCAGCTCTTTGTTCAGGTTGCATGACACCAGTGTCGCTGTCACAACGCAGCATATACAACCCACAGCACGGAGAGACAGAGAGAGCAGTGGCAGGAAATTCAGATTAAACATTGGCATTGACAGCATTTTATTTTCCATGACGCCAGTTTTTGTATTTCAAAAATGAGTTTTCCCTCCAGCTGAAGGAAATAAATAGGATCATGAAATGGAGAACACATTAGACTAATGAGCAAGATGCTGATTCTTTGTATCGCTGGAGAACGTTTTGGACGTGCAGGGTCTGAAGATGAAAGCAAAGAAATCTGTGACCCTTCTGGGAGGTCATATTTCAGGAGTTGGACAAAAGTATACGGACACCTGTTTTTTCATGGTTCGGCCTTGACCTCTGATGCCAAATGTTTTAATGCTACAGTACAGCATGAAATGATTTAAGATCCAATGTTCATGTTTGACCTCTTATATTGAAATCCTGCTTTCTAAGATCCATAAAGGAAGATGTTTAACAGCATCAGCGGAATTAAGGGACCTGCAAAAGCCGAGCGACGGTGAAAAATGACGAGAGCTGTGAATGCTGTGTCGCCTGTGGGTCGTACTGTTAGCTCAAATAAAGAAGTAGAAAACGTCTCGTTACAGCGAGGCGATTGATGACTGCGGGGGTCAAGTAAGCACATTGATTTTAAAGTTAAGATGTTCATATTTCAAAGTCAAAAATACATACAATATCTGTTCATATGACTGGTTCTTTCTCGCATGAGGTCGAATTATAGTTAAATAATTGAACAGTTTGGGCAAAGTCCTCTTCTGTCCACTCGAACACAGCGTCAGATTCATAAAGATACACTTTTCCCAGTTCTGCGACTGGACTAAAGGGGTCTGACCTCAACCCCCATCCAGCTCCTTTGGGATGAACTGAAAGGGCGACCGCCAGCGCGGCCTCCACATCAATGCCTGACCCCACTAATGCGCCTGTGGCTGAAAGTCCCTGCAGCCAGATTCCAAAAACCTGGAGCGTCTGAAACCAGAATAGTGGTTGCAAAGGCAGCATGATAATGTCTGTTGTTTTTTAATGAGATGCTCCACAATCACAGACATACTTTATGGGTATAATAACCCGGTGTCTGCTTTCTTTGTCTGTTTGAGCGTCGACATGCTGAAGTGTTTCCTGACCTTGCAGCTCTGAAGTCTGTCTTCTTCACAAATTGTGTTTTTTCCTCACTTTTTAAGCTTCGCTTTTTTATTGTGAAATATCAGTTTGATCTTTTCGGGTCTCACAGCTTTCAAAGTAAAACACACGACTCCTATGCAACAAGTGATGAGAGGTCGTAATTAGACACCGCTTTGCTCTTAAAGGGTCAAAAGTGCTGGTAGCCAATATTCTCAGACTGTCGTCTGGAGTCATTTGGAATAAATATTAGAATTAGTGAGTATACAATCTGGAAATCTTGTTATTTCCATTCTGCTTTTCTGACATCATGCATGCTGCTCTACATACCTGGATGGAAACCCAGAAATATAATAACCTCACATTTACATAAGAATTTTTCACCAGAACACTTTTCTCATATTCTTTTCAAAGCACAGAGATGAGGGGACAAAAACAAAATATAGGGAGGGCGAAACAGAGAGTAAACAGAATGACAAATAAGTCAATGGAGAGAACAATGTAAAGAAAAGCTGGACGTCTTATGCGATGCCACTTCTGTCAAGGTTGATTTGGTCGAAGTGCAACAGGGATCAAACAGGCTTCGAGTCACCTTTTAGATTCTGCTCTTTAATCAACTCCTGCAAACGTCTGAAGTTCTGCACGGCCGCTCGATGAGCTCGGAGAAAAGAGGAGAGAGGAAGAAAGAGAGGTGAAGAGGAAATAGTACCAGGGACAGGCAGAGAATGAGGGTGACGTAAACATTTATTGAGTAGTAACAGCAGTGGTGACAGTACATAGTGGATCCATGAAAACGTCTGTCCTCAATACTTCCAGCTGTGCCCTCGCTGGCTCTTATCGATCCACGAGCAATCATCTGCTGTCACACTGACACACACGGGACAGACGGGAAAAGGCCGTTTTAATGTCCCTTTGACGTTGGACTCGACATTAAACCCACGGTTAAACCCTCGGTGACTCCTGAATTTGAGACTGTAAAACATGTCTCCGCACATCACATAGTCAGTATCTTCTTGTATGTTCCTGAGAGTTGTTGAATTAAGGCTAATGTGAGTGAAGCAATCTGAGTGACCGGGCAGGAAAGAAACCCCCTTTTGGAAGATAAGCTACTTTTTGTACCTTCTGAAAGCACACGGTTGGCAGTATGTTGTATATTTTTCTTATTGTCAACAATTCCCACACAAACAACAAAAGGAATCCTGCCTCATAGATAAAGAAAGGTTAAGTGTTTTTCCCAAAACATCTGGACACTCCCGTTTCCAGCAATCATGGCTCCAACAGGAGTGTATATTGCTTTAGTTGGGCACTACTTTACGCGGCGGATTGATCCACATTTTCACTCTCCAGTGAGTATTTACAGCAGCAGGCTGGTGCATGTGGGGTAAAAATAAACTACAGTCACTGAGTTCATCTGAATGAGGGAACATATATAACCCAGTACAACTGTGTGTCTCATTGATTTGTTTTAAGAGTTGTTTTGTTTAACAATGGAGCTCTATGCCACCACTTTGATTTCACCGCTTCTCGTTATATTTTAGCGCCCGGGCAGAAGCTTTAATAACTGTAAGGATGCTGGGAGCAGTGTTTTGTGTGGCATCTTGACGCAGAAGGCCCACGTGTGGTTAAAGTTGGAACACGAGGTCAACATTAGCGGCAGTTAAGTTCAGGACACGAACCATTCGTTTAGGGTTTGAAAAAAAATCATGATTTGTCCTAGAACAAGTACGCTTGTGAGGTCACTTGACCGTGACTCTGGGACATAATGTCACAGTAAAAATACCTCAACTTTAGTTTTTTGGTGAGTGAAAGTCATGTGATGGTTTGACCCATAGACCACCTCTCCACCCCGCCCTTGAAGGACTTTCTTGCTCTTAATACTACGTTGGTTGTTTTTTGCTTACAATAACGTGGACGGGTTTACGTTGGAGTGAGTGGACAGACTGAAGAGTGCCTCGTACATCATATCGTTTGATTATTTTGTCACATTTTTGGTCATTCTGAGGCTGCGTTTTGTGTATCAAAGAATTGAGTCAACGCACAAATCATTCAACTAGTGTTGCGTCACAAGAGCCTATTTTTCTGGTCACTGTGCATTAAGGACTGCAGCATTACATAATATGGTCGTATACAGAGCATCGCCTAATTCAGTCTGACCTGCTTGGTAAGTTTAGAAACCTGTAAAATAAAGTTATGAGGGTTTGAATAATGCTGGCCTTCAGAGGAGTTGAAGGTTACGGTCGAGGTAAAGGAAGTTGGTTCATCAAAATGTAAAAAAAAAAAGCATATGTTCCTAAAAAAATGAGAAAATAAATGTGTTTTTATTTGGCCATGTTTTCAGATATTTTTCTCTGATGTGTGATTCCAATACAGAGTGACCGGGACATTGTTTCGGGAAATTCTGTGTGTAATTTTCAAATGTAATTTTTCAATGCTGTGTCACCGCAAACACGATTCAATTCACCTTAATTGTCTTGAGGTGGCGGCAGAAATCTTGGAAATGGATTCTCAACACTTAAGCTAATTACAAAAATATACAATTTGTCTGTGCCAAACCTTTTAAATCAAATCTAAACGCGCTCCTAATTCAACAGTTGACCCTAAATCCACATCCCGACGATGGAGGAATGACACAACCTCCCTTTGGGCGCATTTCCCCCTGCGCAAAGGTGTTTTCATTAAGGTCAGGAAGTCGAAGCTTCACAGACGACACACACACACAAGCTTTGACACGTCTGTGTCTGGTCTTACAAGCAGCGTCCTCACCTCCACATCTCAACATGGAAAATGTCTTCCATGTGTGGTCGCCGTCTGGGCCGCCACCACAGGTCCTGGTTTCCGTATGGCTGCCAGCGCGGGGTCAGGGAGTTTGATTGACTCGTGCCTTGACTCACTTTGGCTTCCAGGAACTCTCCTCCATCAATACACATCATCATCACTAGCCAGCCCTGTGTGTCTCAGTGTGTGTGTGTGTGTGTGTGTGTGTGTGCGTGTGTGTGTGTGTGTGTATGTGGGTGCCTTCTCAACCAGTGCAGCACAGTGTGTCTCTCAGTTAAATCACATGGTTCGGCTTTTCCCCCGCGTGCCTGCTGCTTGGCCTATTTCCATGGTAACTAGCCGAAGATGTGGGGACACACACATGCACACTCACACACACACACACTCACACATACACACATGCACACGCACAGGCCACATAAACAGTGCAGGGCTTGCCAGGGCAATCTCGGTTGTGTGTGGCTGCAGGGTGCAGTCAGAGAGAGGATGTGTGATCACACACTCCACACAGGCTCAGCGGGAGACACACACACACACCCACACACACACACACGAGCAGACACGCGTGCACACGTACACAACACTGTATGCTGAGACAGAAGCTCAGGATGCTGTGCTGTGGAGGAAAAATGGCACACAGGGGCATGCTAGCCAAATCCCTTTATAAATCCTCTGGCAATTTAGATTTGTTTGTTTATGGATGAATGTATCGAATGTGAATTTCTGTGTGTGTTTTTTTTTTATGGAGATGAATCGTTAGATAGATGGATGGATAGAAAAATGTGTGAGAAATATGTCAGCATGCAGTAGGACTATGTGACATTGCAATGTTGCGTAATGTTTCCTTCCATATTCGCTCTGATGCGTTTCACTTGTCACGACATCGCCCCTACCTCTGCCCCCCCCCCCCTCTCATCCCCCCGCCCTCCCCATCGCCCCGCTACGCCACCCCAATCCCATGTGGCCATCTCCATAGCGACAGCCCACGCTGCTCGCCGCAGCATCCCCGCGCCCTCTGGCCTCTCGCCAAGGGGATGCTGTGGCAACCGGGCGAGGGAGCGATGCCAGAAGTGGGGAAGCTATAGGGGAAATAGGAGGGAGGGTGAAAGAGGGGAGGGGGGCACTGCGGATCTGTTAAACTGCCCTGTGGTGTTATGCAACTTCATGTACACACACAAACACACACTTACTGTAGGGGGACAAACACATACACAAACTGCTATTTTTTTTTCTTGCCTCACACACACATCCGGAAGCTGTGGATCGCGATGCTGGAACCAGTATAAGCTCCAGATAATGTCCCTAAGTACCGATTATGAAATGACATAACAGATTTCTCCAAGCGGCCCCTGTGTCATATCACTGATGCAGTGCTTCACTGTTCAATGTGGTGATTTTCATGACTCATGGTGCGTAAGATTTCTGGCCACTAGGGGGCAGAAGAACATCAAAACAAGCTGACAAACACACAGCCACGTCTTTAGCTTGAATAGCTGTCACGGCTAAAGTGTTAGCAAACAGTTAACTGCTTGAACATCATCCAGAGAGCAGCATTAGCAATCATATAGTGTTGTTTATACATAACTGAGCATATTCACTTTCCTTTTAGCTCTGTTTTGGTCTCAACCAATCTCTGAGAAATATACGTATTTACTTGTTTAACATTAGCTGGGAAATGTTCAACTCGCTCCAAGAGCTAGTCGCTAGCTGTATCTGCTTTTTGTTGATGAGTAGATTATGTACAGAGGGTTTATTGCGAGAACAATAAGACTAAACTATAGTTTAGTTCATGTATAGTCTCCAAATGGAGACTAAAAACAATTAGCTAAAAAAGCTAAAAGGCGACACAGAGCAAAATGTGTGTTTGTGTTAATCCTTTGTGATTTTGTCACTCTGCATATTGGAGTTATTGATTAATGCAGGTTTAATGTTGATTTAATCCGTAAAGGCAACAAAAGGAATATTAGCAATAGCCCTGTTTGCCAAACACGTTTGTAAATCAACCGCATTTTTGTGCTAGGCTAGGTCAGCTAACACGATGGAGCTGAACTGCTCTTTCACAAGTCAGGGGTGCGTTATAGACATTTTTTGGCCATGTAAGTTATTCCAAAGCGTCAGTATGTCATCCTCACAAATAGCGATGAGACAAGCAGAGCACAGATGACACAATTTCAAACCAGGAAGAGTCCCCCAAAACAGGATTGATCTTTTAAGTTTTTACCAGTATGTTTATACTACTGATGTGACTCTCATACACAGTAGGTTATACTATGCAGTATTTACAGTTAATAGCTTTAAAAAATGCATGTTTTCGAGTGTGTGTTTCCTGCTGTTTTGTGTGAGAAGTATTAGCATGTTGGTCTTTGTGTCTTGCAGGCAAAGTGAAAGAAGAAGAAATCTTTGACGGGGTCCCCACATGGGAGCAGAAGTGCTGCCTAATCAACATTCATCTGCCAGAATCTGGACTCTTTGGACAAACTCTCATGTCCTCGAACAGCAACTGCTAAATCCAAGGAGCTAAAAAAAGAAAAAGCCAACCGCTGGCTCCAGAAACTGGACAGATTTTTAAGTAAAAACACGGCTGGAGAGGGGGAGGTTTGCATGGGTGCCAAATCCTCATCCAAGACACACCGCATCTCCTCGACCTACGGCCGCCACCTCCCTCCTCTTCCTCCCTCCATTTCCTCGTCCGCCTCCTCTGTTTTTCTCTTATTCTCCCTCGTTCTCTCTCATGGGAGTGACATAGAGGCCTTCGCTTGGTCTGCCGCCCCGCCCGTACCGCGCCTCGCCGTGGAAACGGGGGCGTCCAGGTAGTGATGTCGTGGAAGAGGAACTACTTTGCGTCGGGTGGCGGAGCAGTAGGCGGGGCGCAGGGGCTGGTGACCCCGAGAACCATGACCTCTATCGCACCCAGCAAAGGCCTGAGCAACGAGCCGGGACAGAACAGCTGCTTCCTCAACAGCGCTCTGCAGGTCAGTCGGATAAACACACACAATACACAAGTATCAGGCCAGAATCCAGTTTTTCATGGAGGTTTTGTGACCATGTAGCGGACTAGCCTCACAGCCTCACTAGCCACACAGGTCCAACCATGTATTTTCTACTACGTTCTTCTAAAACATTGGACCTTTCTAAAAAAAAAAAGTTGAACTAAACTAAATCTAGCAAACACTCTGAAAACAAACTAAAACGGAACAAAGATGAAGAAGTCACTCTGTGTTTAGATAAATTGAATATGATGATTTAATTTGATTTGATGTCACTTTAACTTACTTTCTAGCCCCTAAAACTGGACAGGTGGAGTTAAAAAAACAATAAAGGGGCCCAATTTCTAGACTGATTATCTGATGAACGCATTAAATTGCCAATATTAAACCTGAAACTCTCTATTTTATTGTTGTAGTCAGTGTTTCCTTTCAAATCCAAGGCACTGTGGCAATTCATAATGCATCTCCCATACAAAATATACGTACAAATGCAGGTTTTTTTTAGTTCCAGTGCTCTACCAGAATGATTGTGCTGTATAGTTGCCGCAATAAACGTTTCCTGTGGCATGGCATTAATGACAGAAGCTGTGTCCTCGATACTCTTCACACTTGCATACTAAGAAGATTTAAAAAAGTTGTTATTTCATCTTCTCAATGTAGAATTTATTTTTATGCAGTAAATTGATATTTAAGCCTGACAGGGATGAGATCAGGGGCCATATTAACGGGTTGTTTGCGTGTGTCGGCGGCTTTTGGCAGCGCTGCCAGTCTGGCTTCAGTGTGGACATCCAGTCTGTGTGTGGAGATGCTTACACTGCGCTGCTACTGCTGCATCTCCTCTCTCTCTTTACACACACACACACACACACACACACAACTCTCTTCCCTCCTCCCAAGACCTCCAGCTGGCACAAACTTACTTCTGTACCCACACACACACATAAATGTCTCTTGACTACTGGCGCGAGAGAGAGAGAGAGAGAGAGAGAGAGAGAGGGAGAGAGAGAGGCAGGGGTAAGCTGGAGAGGGAGGGGGATGATGGGGCAGAAGCTTAGGGATAGTTGAAGAGAGCAGAGGGATAGACGAGAAGAAGAAAAGTTGCTGAAGGACGAGAAGAGAAGAAAGAGGGATGAGGAGTATGCAGTATGAAAAAACTGTGGAGAAGATTAAAGGGGATACTGTCGGGAGAAAGAGTGGAACTAAAGAGTCTGATAAGGTAGGGAGGCAAAAAGGGAAGAAAAAAAGTGTTTGTGGTGAAAGAGATAGATGAAAAGACATCGTGAAGGACATCAGGTGTATTTCCGTGAGAAAATGCCTCAACAAAGGCGTGCAAGGCGGCTTCAATGGGAGAGAAGTGGGCCATTTCAAGGACACGCACACGTGCGCACAGAGAGGGGAGAGGATGTTGAACAGGACACAGATGGATGAGGAAAAACTGAACGTTAAACTACTGAGATGTTTGTTGGCTGTTTCGCTGTGTATTTCTGTGTGTGTGTTTGTGTGTGTGTGTGTGTGTGTTCACGTTTGCTCATATTAGCTTAATAGAGTCAAGTGAGTGAGCGAGCGTGGGCGGGTGAAGACTACGGGATCAAAGTTCAGCTTCAGATCAGACTCCACTGGCAGTTCAGCTACAACTCATTTACTCATTAATCAATTAAAAATGGCTCTTAATCAATGTGCTGCCGCTTGCTTCGCGTTGCACTCATTGATAGTTCGTGAAATACTCGTTGCTGCCTTCTGGAGCGCAAGGGCCTCTTGGGCAAGGCACTTAAGACACCGCTGCTGCTGCAGTGGAGCTGCTGGATGGCAGCAGCAGCAGCAGCAGCAGCAGCAGCGTTTTATCGTGCTCTCTTAATGAAATGTTCCTGCATCCTGGCTGCATTGACTTCATGCTTCATGCAAAGCTAACATCTCTCGCAGTGAAGAAAACCATTGAGAAATAAGTGAACGTCTCAATTATTTGACAAAGCAAAAGAGCCAACTGTACATTTATGATGACACCTTTTCTCTTCATTCTTTACGTTTTAAATTTTCAAAGTCTTACTTCAAGTATCAGTAAAATGTTCGTTCAAACAATACAGGCACTCAGTTAAATTTAGGCAAATATCAAGGTTCTGGTTTGGGAAGTAAGCGTCTGCATTGACTTCAAGCTCGAGCACCACGATCTTTTATTAACTTTAACCTAAAGGAAATCCTCATAATACAAAGTTTCTGTCTCAAATTCAACACCGGTTGAGTAATTAGTACACAAATGTTCATTTTGCGGGTGAATTTCTCCTTTAAAGTGCTTTGTTGCCTGAACCCAACCTCACACGCTCAGCGTCCTCCCCAACTTCTTCTTCAGCCCGCTGCATAAATGTATCACTTAATTAATAAAAGCACAAAAAAACAAAAAAACATTCCCTTTGAGAATAACCCAGTCAGCGATTACGTTTACCATCACAGTGTAATTAGGAAAACTATTGAGTAATATAGAAGCGTAACTTGCAGGAGACTGGACTGCACTGCAGCTGGAGGAAGGCCAATAAAATCCTGACTGACATTTTCCAGCCAAATACCTCATTGAAGAACTTCTGCTGATAGTGTTCTGCTCCAGACTCTTATTACAGGATGAAGGACCATGTTCTGCTTGGATTGTTTCCTCTTGTGTTTGGCCTCTCCACGAGTTTGAGCAGCAGTGCAGGATTTCCCAAGAATATATTAAAGGCAAAATATATCATTTATAATTCATACTCAGCGGGCTGACGGAGATGGGAAGGTTCAAAGGTCGAGGAGGTGACGAGGAGAGGCGAAAAAAAAACGCTGAGGACAATTTATATTTCACACACCGGGGACGCTTGGATGTTATTATAAAAGTGCGCTTCCTGCGACGACGAGCCCAAATGTCTGCTGTGAAAACAACCCCCGCTGGCTGGCAGACAAATGACGGAGGTCAAAAGTGCAGCGAAAATCAGGAAACTGATTGTCTCCATGGCAGCGGGTATCATGTGATGCACAAAATGCACAGGAAAAAGGAGGTAATGGGACACTGGGACGGGAGGACGAGGTCGTGGAGCGCAGGAATCAAGCAACGCAGCCGGGAACAGCCGCGTGAGGCAGGTAGAGCAGAACGATACCGCCATTGTGTCAACTGAACACAATATGCTGGCCGAGAATGTGCCTTTGACAATTTTGTGGTTGTATTTGTGCGCCGGTACCATTTTTGCAACACGTCCTGCTACAAATAATAGATCCCATTTTATTAAGAATCCATAATAAGTGGTTTATAAGTCATAACTAATTGCTTTCTTTATGTGCGACAACTTATTTATTCATGCGTTCAGTATTAAGACGCTCATTAAAATACATTTTAATTATAGAAGGAAGAACAAAATCCACGTATTCACCAAAGTTATTGGCTCTTGCAAGAAAAAGCTACTAATTACAACCTAAAAACTCATTTTGTAAACAAACATGTGAAGCATTCAGAAAGCAGTCACATGAATGAACAACACTGATGCTCCCTGTTAGTAAAGCTTTACTTATTCAGCGAGTCTTATAATCCTAAAAACATACAACACCCCCAAAATACTGTGTATTATTACGGTGAAGTATCTTAAAGAAGAACTTTAACGTGAGACTATGTCACTTTTCAAAGATCAATTTACGTTTACGACACTAGTCTACTTGTGCATTCTCTGACACTGCATTTCACCGCGTTGTGCGTGTGTGTGTGTGTGTGTGTGTGTGTGTGTGAAAGTTATTTGCTTGAAAGTTTTCCTGGTCGATTTGGTGGCACACTTGTGCAATCACGGTGCAGTATTACTGCAAACACTCATTGAGCAGCTACTTTCAACAGATGCCGGCGTTTACTGTGGTGACGAACACATGGCATTTCCTGTTTGATGCTTCACAATAAAATCATAAAATCCACCCTGTTAACGCAGAGTCGTAGGAATCTCTGCTGGCATGTGGATGTTTTACGGCTCCGACACGGTGAAAAGAGAATGATGGTACAATCTGATCATAAATCAAATTAGCTGGATTTCCTGGCTGCTTTGTATCCCCTTGAATCACTCGTGTCTAGATATGCAATTTAATACTTGCAAGGATGGAAAAAAAAAATTAATAATTTTAGGTTTGATTTACCCAACTTTTTCCAGTATTGTCCCAGTGAGATTTAAAATATTTAGAGCCACGACAGCAGCAAAACAGTTCCACACATAAAATCACAAATAATGAATCACAGACGCTGCCACCAGCTACCAAAACTACTATTGATAGAGATAAATAAATGTAAAGACGTTGAGTTACAATAGCACAGACATGCAGCCTATAAATTGCATAAAAAACGGGGCTTGGTTTCATGTAAATCTAAAGGATTGTAACTTTAAATATCCTGGCAGTTTAGTTAACACGACCTTGTAAATGAGAGCCGCTAGGAGCTCAAAACTAGTTTTTAACCCAGAATCTACTTTCTGATTACAAGGAAACACCCAAGACCACCGAAGCCAATCCAATGCTGGCATTTCCTCCTCCGGCCTGTATTGGTTGGATTTGTGTGTGACTTCAATTACATTGTCAGCGAGCAGCGAAAAGCACCAGCTGATGAGCTTCATTTCTATTCCGTGTGTGTTTTCCATCACTTTCTGTGTTTGTTAAGTCACACTGTAGCTTCTTTTCTCTGAGATGCTTCTGCAGATAAACCGGTGGAAGTTCAAAAGGGGCGGGAGGGACAACCAAATGACACAAATGGAAGAAGAGCAGAGGCAGAGATAAGAGGAATGTGTCAGGAGGAGGACACAAGAGAGACGGAGAGATAGATGCTGATGAAAAGAGATGGGCATGGACAGTAGTGTGCCCTCCTTGTGGCTGCTGCAGTGCTGTGCAGGGAGCCGATTCATCACGGCCAAATAAACTACAGAGAGAGGAGGGGGAAGAGAGAGAGGGGGGTAGAACGCATACACTAGCGTCAGCATGCAGTCTGCCATCCTCCGCCCCCTTTTCCTCCACCTATCACTCTCTCCTTAACACACACACACACACACACACACACACACACACGCACACAGACGTATATTGCTATGGTTTTGTGTGCGCGTAGGGGGCCTTCTGTAAGTGTGTGTGCTGCAGTCGAAGCCTCAGGGACAGTGGTGTGTCAATATTATCTGTCAGGATGCTGAATGAACGCACTAACAGATCTTTCCTCTAATTATCCATGAGAGAGAAAGAGAGAGAGAGAGAAGGACACAAGAAGACCTGAATCATGCAGATCACTTCTTTACTAGTTCTCACGTGTTGTTCCTCGTCTCTTTTTCGCTTTGCGCTGGTCGTTTTCTGTCCGTCCGTTCCACTGAAGCGCTCCCCCTTTTGACTCTTTTGTTGCTGGAAATATACAAAGTAGAAAACGCACTCAGTGGGACGCTGCTGGGAAAAACGATTAGCTGGATGTGGCTGAAAGCCACACAGAGTTGCGGACTTGAGTTTCGATTCTCTGCAACCATCTCGCATTTCAGGGAGTCGTTTGATTCAAAGGGAGTTTAACACATTTCGCTTAGTTTTCTAGCGCTAAATGGAGTTTTTTTATTTGTTACCTTGAATCTACACATGCGAGTCACGTCCGGAGCGTCCAAAGTCAGAGTGAACATCAGAATAAAGTCGTGGATAAACTTTGGTTTACTCGTCCAGGCGTCAGGATCGCAGCATCATTGCTCACATATGCAAAAGAAACCAATCAAGAACTGAACTGAGCACATTTCAGAGCAGCTTCACCAGTGATTTTGAAGGCAACGTCTGACATCTGGTTCACAAACTTTTTTTTGAACCGCGTCAAAAATAACTTTTCCTTTCAAATCCTTCCATCACTCGCTCTGGCAACCGGCAACCCTGAGCTGTCATGCCAATGATCGTAGTTCGGATTTAGTGCTGACATCTGTTTCACGACAAAACACGATAAGGAAGTGTAGCTAAAGAAAATATGTATATAGCCTTTATATATTGCAATGTTGTTTTGTTGTGAAACATTATCAAACCCACATGATAAAATGACAGGAATGGACACATCTTGTGGCCTTGGCCTGTGTTTAAGGCACCCCATGGTGGCGTGACACCCATTTTAGCAACCACTGGTCTATATACAGATTGCTGTTTTTGAATGTGGAAAAGACACTTTTTGGTTAGTTTGCCAGTGGACTGATCAATATAAAAATAACTCAAGCAAGATCCTGGTATAAAAAAAACAGCATGATGTGCAACTATCAAGAAAGTTTGACTATTAACAGTTACTGTTACAAGGAGAGCCTGCACGGTCCATGAAATCTCCAGAAGTGAAGAAACACAGTTACACTTTCAATTTGAACAAACAGTTGTTGCTCAGAAAAAGAAAAAAACAGATGGTGAAAAAAGGTCTTACTAAAAAAAGGGTTTACCTTTTTTTAATGCAGTCAGAACAGTGGGATTGTCATTTGTATTTATCACTGTAACGTCCAAAAATATTAACGCCTCCATCTTCAATGCAATCAGAGCAACTGTCTGCCACTAATCCTGCATGTAAACCATAACAAAAGTTGATTCATTCAATCGATAAAGTATGACAAAACTCAAGCGTATCGATATTCTCTGAATAAACTCTTGTACAGTAGAAGGGAAAAAGACCTAAGTGCGAGAAAACATTACCTTTTACTACAATAAACAATACATCCCATTGACTGATCCTTGTAAATGTTCTGTCTCTCAGGTCCTGTGGCATCTCGACATCTTCCGCAGAAGCTTTCGCCAGCTGACCACACACAAGTGCATGGAGGACTCGTGCATCTTCTGCGCTTTGAAGGTAAAAAAAAAACAACCACTCTCATGGCTCTTGGAGGTCTCACCGTAAACTTTGAGCAGCGACAATGACTTCGGTGTGTCGGCGGTGCTGCTTCTTTCCTTCTCCTTAACACACACACATTGTCTGAAATGTAAACCAGAGGTCAGGTTTGAAGTATGTTTACTGGAGTGGTGTATTTATATGAGGTACAAGTACTTTGCTTGAGTGCTTCCCTTTTGGGAGGCTTTCTACAGTCTTTCAGAGGGAGACACAGCACTGCATTTATCAGACTGCTAGAATAAACTCAAATGACATACATGTGTATGTGTCGCTGCTTTCTCTTCTCCCGTCTGTGATTCTGTACCTGGCTGGAGGAGAGCCTCGAGAACGCAGCATTGGAGATGCTTGCAGGGGGTTATGTAACCACCGCAATACTTTTTTATTACTCAAAAAGGAGGAAGAAAAGAGCATTCGCAAACAACATAAAGACCAGCTTTAGTCATACTCTTCCAACGGTAAATAAAATGCGCATCATTTCAAAATGACCTTAAACATTTGATGAGTGTTATAGTTTTTTATTTGCCGTTTTCCCTCCCTTATGTTCCATGCTTTACTTGGTAACCTTGTTTAATCATTTCCTCCATTCTTAATGACTTATTTGTGTCCTTCTTTCCCACCATTGTATCCTTTCTTTTCCTTTGTCGAAGGTAAACACTTTGAATGCAGGATAACACCGCGTATAGGTTTCTCTGCAGTGTCGCTTCTTCTTCGTCTTCCTCCTTTGTGTAAAACACACAAAGTACTTTGCACCAGACACTTTTTCCCAGTAGAGAGCTGCCTTACAATGCAAGTTTAGAAAACAGCGCAGGTAGCGTTGTAGCTTTCATAGCGTAGTTTCAGGATGAATTCACGCTTGTGTTCCTGCGGCTGCTGATAGAAAGCAACCGAATAGAAGACGAACATCGTGAAGCTCTCGTAATGAACGAGCCTCATGCGGCTCTGTTCCAGCCATTTGTTGCATCAATGATGACAAATATGTGTCTGAGGACAGGAAAGTGTTGTGTGTAATGTGCTCTAGTGTAGTAGTAGCGTGTGTGTGTGTATGCATGTATGCGTGTGTCGCTGTGTCGTTGTGTGTGTCCTACACGCTGTTCTGTCTCTAGCGCTTCTCTGTAATTAATTGGCTGACTGAAAGCGCTGAGCTAGCACAGCCTACGCTGGTATGCTACACACACACACACACACACACACACACACACACACACACACACATACACGTGCGCACGCACATACCTACGCATGCACATCAATCTTACTTGCATGGTGCACATGTTAGGCTGCTACACACACATCTACCTTCAGGTGCTCACAAATCTCTTAACATGCTGGGACATTCACCACACACACACACACGCACACACACACACACACGCACACAGAGAGGCTTGTGGGTGTGCTGTGTGCGTGTGTGTCAGCTGTACAAATCAAAGGTATTGTCACCGTGTTCACACTTTCCTGTCAGGTTCCATTAACCGTCCTGCCACCGCCTCTCCTTTGTCAGAAACAGATGTAACATTGTCCTTACAGTCTGTTCGTAGCCGCGGTCCCGGCGGCAAAGTACATAAAAGCCTCCGAATAACTGGGCGAGACTTGCACCAAATTAACTTTAATGGCGTGTAAAATTTTCAAACATCCATTTTAGATAACCTAGAGATGAATGATGATCATGGGTTCTTTTAATTCGGGGGGATTGTGTGTGGATTTGGGTTTTTATCTGCAGCAAATAAAGACGCCCGCCCTTGTAGTAAACATAAGTTCAGAGGCTGCCTGCGGCTATCCCTCTAGAAATCACTGCAACACTTTATCTCTCTCAACAGCAAAGCACGCACACACACACACACACACACACACATACGCAGATACCTGAACACACACACACATATACACAGATAGCTGAACACACACAGACGCAAGACATAGGAAGAGAGATGAAGAAAAGGGAGAGAGGAGGAAGTGGGAGAGAAGAAAAGAGAAAGATGAATGAATGTGGGATTTGGTGTAAATTGTTCCTGTCTTCACACTGGGACCAGTGCATGCACACACACTCACACCTCCCTCTCTTATTCACTCTCCCTCCCTCCCTCCCTCCCTCCCTCCCTCCCCCTCTCTCTGTAGGGTATATTCCCCCTCCATTCTCCTTGGCGCATTGCTGCAGTCAGCATAGCCACCATCACACACACACACACACACACACACACACACACACACAGACACACACACACACACACACACACACACACACACACACACACACACACACACACACACACACACTCTATTGCTTGTACGGTCCCTTTTTCCTCTTCTCTCTTTCTCTGTTTCCCTTTCTCCCTCTATTCCTCTCACACACTCACATATATACGCGCACAGACACACACACACACACACACACACACACACACACACACACACACACACACACGTACGACTGCATTACCTTTCCCTTTGCCAAATCTATGCTTGCACACACTCGTTCTATTGTTCTTTAATATTTCCTCCTATAAATACTGTTAGTTCCAGTTATTCAAGCTCAGATTGGGATGAACTCTGTGATGTCCATACGTGGCTGGATGATCTCATCTTATTCTGAGATTGTGAACTCATGTGCTTGGAAACTTGGAGTTTTGGTTCAGCAAAGAAAAGGTTTGGCACATAGTTTGGTGTACGGTAGAAGAGGTTGCGTTTAAGCAGCGTTGTTGTATCACACAACGTTATACCAACGCTGTGTGTGAAAAGGTTGTGTGACAAGTGTAAAGTCAATGTCTCTGGTTTCACATGGGACAAGAACAGTGATCTCCTGAGTGAAAGTCCTGTGTTGGTTTGACCCGCCCCCTCCCACACACTCTCAGTGGACGTCGACTAAATGCTAAATACATTGACATTCAACGTACCCGTTGTTGGTAGAAGCGTACAATGACAAAACAAAATCCTGGGTTTACGCTATTAAAGCACCTTCAAACTCTCAGAACTCTGAACTCTGTTGCCCGCTCCTCATCTCTGCATGCGGCTAGCGCTTTGAGGCTACATTAGCCGTTACCAGCGTAACACACGCGGATCTCCGACTGCACGCGGTGGATCCGAAAGCTCAAACAGGAAAACTGTGTCAGAATACCTTCAGTGTTGCTCCGTCTTCAGGACACAGAGCACCCGCCGGGTTTCAGAGCAGCCGCCTAATGATCTCGTGATTGTGTTACCGCTGGGACGGAGAACCAGCCGAGCACCAACCACCGCTCCGACGCGTCAAGCTGACTTGTGTTCATTTCTGTCCTGGGCTCTTTTAGTGTGGGTCAAAAATAGTCGCTCAGGGTTTACTTTTTTCCAGCTGAGAATTCTTACCAGAAAAAAAAAAAATTAGGTCATTTTTGTCCGTCGGCAATCTCGAGAAAGTCATCCCTGCTTCTATCTCTCCCTCTTTACACGCCTGCAGCTCCCTTCAGTCCAGAAGTTACTCTCACTGCCGCTGCTTGAACTCAATGCTACTTTTTATTATCATGTTTACGGCATTTACAACACACGGTCATTTGGATGCATCCACAGACTCATTTCCAAGACTGTCTGGTACTACGGTGCTACTAAGGGTTACTGCTATTACTGCACTACTGCCACGATTTATGACTAATGATAACTAAAATGTATTTAGCTCATAGCTCCTTCAATAGCCTAATGGTGTCATTTGTATAACCATTCTAGATGAAAGTACACTCAGTGAAAGCCCTTCTCTTTTGGGGAAAATCCTGAGCAGTTTTTTGAAGAAAGACTATTTTAAATACTTATTTTGCTTTGAGTAGATATCTACACCTCTCAAACTAATTTAATTCTCGTTGCGCACGACTTTTTTTTGTATTGTCGGGCAATATTTAATGTTTTCCTTGGAGATGCCAAGCAGGAGGGGACAGAACTGGGCAACACAATACAACAAAGGTCCCTCAGCACACTTAAGCCGGGGATGTTGCTGTTCATGGTTTGCTGGCGTCTTCAGACACAGGGCCACCCCATTATCTTTTTATAATTGGGAATCAGTGGTTTTAGAAATATGAGCAGAAATGTGAAACGCTTTTTCCAAGCACATGGTGAAGGAAGCACTGCGGAGAAATGTATCCTTTTTCACAAATTGGAGATACAAATAGGAGCAACATCACAACCTTCTCCACGAGGGTGATTTTAACGACGGCTGCTGTAATGCTGTCAGTCATCTGGACCTGCGTGGAGGCAAACGGTGTGAAGCAGCTCGTTCCTCTCCAAACTGACTGATCTTCAGGCTCTGCCCTCAAAACACACTTCAGTGGCCTAGCTTTCTCTCTTGTAACAGTTTGATTTGGTTTATACTTCACTTCTACAAAGCACCCTGAGAGCTGGTTTTTTTTTTTTTTTTTTTTTGCCGGAGAAAAGTGCACTACAAATGCCATCTATTATTGATACGGTCTGATATTGAGGCCAGCTGTGAAGTGAGGCTCGGCCGTGGTGTTTGTATTAGTCCGGTCTGGATTTGTTGTGCAGCACTTTGCTTCCTGACACGTTGACAACTGGCTCCACTGGTTCTGTTTTATGGGTCAGTTGACACAACACGGGATACAGCAGGAGTGTGCTTAGCGGGATTAGTTTCAGTCTGAGAGAAGTAAATACACACGCACACATATATATGTATATATATTCCATGAGTGCACGGACTCTAACAATTTCTTTCAGGAAAAGCATTCACGCCACAGTGTATATTTTTCGCAGTGAAATAAAGAATTCATATGTTTCTGTGTGTGTGTGTGTGTTTGCAGAGTATCTTTGCTCAGTTCCAGTTCAGCAGTGAGCGTGTGCTGCCGTCGGACGCACTGCGGAGCGCTCTGGCCAAGACTTTCCAAGACGAACAGCGCTTTCAGCTGGGTATCATGGACGACGCCGCTGAGTGCTTCGTGAGTTCTGAGACGCCACATGGCCACGCACACACACACGGACACACGCACACACACACACAGGCACAAGCACACACATGTACGGGAGAGGTAAGGAGTTGCCCAAAGGCTTGTCCGAGTGAGTGTCTGAGGAACTACCATCTTCACTGCAGTCAGAAATCAAAGGATACTCAGTTCAGCAGCCTGTCGAGAGTCTAAGCTTCAACTTTTGTGTTTGACTTTGTGTTGTTGTTCATCCTGTGTTCCTTTGAGCTGGTGGAGAACAGGCCTTATCTGAAGAACCTTTTTTTTCCGTGTTGATTTTGGCTGTGGACAAAAGAGTCCCTTTAGCAACGTTTCATTTTAATGCAGCAGTTGTCTGACAAGTCGCTCCGGTTCAGGTTCAGGAGGAGGAGCCGCTGCTGCCGCGTGCAGAGAGCTCCTCCTCCCACACTGCAGGTCAAAGGCGGCAGCGACGCTTGATGTGGGTTTGTCCACGGTTGGTTGGTTGGTTGGTTGGTTGGTTGGTTGGTTGGTTGGTTGGTTGAAGCCCCGCTGGGTTGTGAGATGCAGGACTTTCTGCTGAATGATTACCTCTGAGTTCATCTACATCTGGCCCGGTGGCACAAGTGTTAAGAATAACTATAACTATATGTAACTAAGAAACAGCCAGTGTTCTCGCTGCTGGTTTCGTTTACTAATGTAAGCTACAATGGGGACCCTTTTATATCAAGTCACAAAGTACAAATCATGAAAAAAATATGGAATAAATTCCTCCCTAAAAAAAACATGTTAGCTATCAAAGTAAACATAAATATCCCCATATACAACCTTTAAACACATCTCAAACAATAAATAGGATTAGGGATTAGGTTGAGGGCTTAAAGGGCTATGCAGTTAAAAGGTTAATGACCTGTGCAACAGACAATATTGAAGCTGTGAAAAATACCAAATTATAACAGACTGAAGCGCCTGTTTTCAGCTCCGGCCCACAACTTAACTGTATGGATTGACTTTTACTTACTCTTGCCTGGATGTTGTGATTTCCATTACTTTGTAGACAATGAATCCATCAACCAACAACATAATCGGCTGATTAATCTATAATTAAAATAATCGTTTGTTGCAGCCCCAGGTTTAATGTTTTGGTGCGCTGCGATTAAAGCTAGAAGACGAGGTTTGATGGGTTTTGCGGTAAAATACATTTGATGAAGATAATAAGGTGGAGAACAAGATTGTTTCCATTTAAATGGTTATACACGGTTCAGTGATGTCAGTTCCACGTTGTGACTTCACAAACAACCAGATATATTACATTTAGAGCAATTTAAAGGACACTGCTTTTGATTTTTTTGTACCTTTTTCTTGAAATATTGTTAAATTGTATCATGACGTTTTTAATTTTAAGAGAAAATTTCCTATAATATCTAGGTTTTACAAATATATTTACTCTACTACTCTACTGTATATATATATATATATATATATATATATATATATATATATATATATATATATATATATAGCCTTGATGGAGGGAAAGGTCCCTCATGAGAAGCAAACATCTTCACATTAGTTTTATTCAACAGCGAGTGTCTTAATTTTAATAACTCTTCTCATTTATAGAAGTGGAAAATGAAGAAAATAAAATGGCATTAGTCACAGTTCTATAATTGTATTATATCTTTGCACTTCCTCTTCGTCTTCCTCTCTTCAGCCCTTCAATTCACTTTATCTCACCACTTTCTCTGCCTCTTTCTTTACACCTTAAAGACCTCCACTGTGTGTGTGTGTGTGTGTGTGTGTGTGTGTGTGTGTGTGTGTGTGTGTGTGTGTGTGTGTGTGTGTGTGTGTGTGTGTGTGTGTGTGTCTGTCTGTCTGTCTCTGTATGTGTGTGTGTTATGTGTGTGCATGGTCGGGGCTGTCTGATCGATTGGTAGTAAATGTGTTCAGTCAGGGAATCCGTCTGCTTCTTATGAAATATAGATGCTGCTCCCACGGTCAGATTAACAGGAGCACCAACACACACACACACACACACACACACACACACACACACACACACACACTGTACATGTGTATACAATATAAACAAGCACATATGCCAACTAACCACACAACACACACACACATTAATTGATGTCCATTCTGCTTTATGTGTGTCTCAGGAGAATCTCCTGATGCGTATCCACTTCCACATCAGCGCGGAGAGTAGAGAGGACATCTGCACAGCCAAACACTGCATCCCACACCAGAAGTTCGCCATGACGCTGTTCGAACAGGTAGGAAGGCCGTGGTTCGGTCCCGCCGTTTAAAGAGCTGCTACACGGTTCACTTTTGGGACTTTAAATAATAAAAAAAATGTGAACTGTCCGCACAAACATGAAAAAAAAGTGAAGCTGAGGACATGTTTGTGTTTGCAGTGTGTGTGTAACAGCTGTGGCGCCACGTCAGACCCCTTGCCCTTCATTCAGATGGTTCATTACATCTCCACTACATCCCTCTGGTAAGACCAGACACACACCTACACACACATACACACATACACACACATACACACACACACACACTGCAGTAAATCTGGCAGCAAGCTGAGGCTGGGTGGCAGTAAAGGAAGGTACAGCGTGTTCTCTTCTTCCTCGCACGGGTCCCTGCTGAACACTGAACTGTGAGCACACACATGCGCACAAATTAGACACACGCGCACAAACGCATGTATATTCATGCATTTGCAAGAGCAGGTGAGCTTGTGCATAATGCCTCTCTCATGTTCACGTGGACATCAGCGCAGGTACGTCCACACGCAGGAGACGCATCCTCCGAGTTGTTGCACAAAACTCCCACACGCTCCGAGTCAATGAAATAGGGAAACGGGGGGGAAGTAATCAATCAGCTGTTTGATTCAGTGGACCCTGGGGGGCGACATAAATCTATAAGTGGAACAGTGGGTCGGAAAGGCGAATGAGAGGGAAATAAGAGGATATATCACTCCATACGCCTTTTGGAAATGGAACGCGGCAGAGGAAATGGAGGGGTGAACGGGGGGCAAAAGTACAAATAAACACTCTGTGTCAAGGTAGTTGTGGGGCGCAGCGGTGCCAGCGCTCTGTGTTTGTGCCTGTTAGCACTGCCAGGCTATTTTTACCCTTATGGAGCCTGTTGTTTACAGTCGAGATAGACAAATATGCAAAATCCAACATGAGTAAGAGGGCAGGCAAAAAGACAAACAACAATTTCTAGTTCAAGCACATTTAGACAAAAGAGAGAAGAAGTGTGTTTCTCGCTGGTGTGTTGTTGTTGTTGGTCTTCTTCTTCTTCTTCTTCTTCTTCTTCTTCTTCTTCTTCTTCTTCTTCTTCTTCTTCTTCTTCTTCTTCTTCTTCTTCTTCTGCCTTCTTAGCCTTAGCCTTAGATGAGAGGGCGAGCAAGGGGTTGAAATCGAGGGAGAGAGAGGGAGAGTATATAAGAGGTGGAGTTCATTTCAGGCTAATGGAAGGGGTGAGATCACGGGAGGAGAAGGGGGAGGCGAAGGGGGGAGGAGAGATTTGGATGGTTTTTAAAAATTGTTATTCTTAGAGGAACACTTCACCAGTAAAAAAAACAACAATGCCGATTCATTGCACACATAATCCCACACGTGGTACCTTTTTGTGTTCACGGATTATGATAACGTATATTTGAGTTTGTCCTTCAGAGGACAATCGTACTTAAAAAGGATGAATGCTGCTCGGTATGAAAGTGATTATGCTCGTTGTAGTTAAACTATAGAATAATGCTTCGGTACTGTTATTGCTCACTGTAGGGAAATTAACTTTTAGCACGACCACTTTAGGAAGGTCAAAGATCATAATCTGTCACGGGGGATTCAGAATGAATCTTTTTTCGCAGCCTTAATGACTGTTTACTCCCGACTCTAGATTTTATTTTATTTATTAAAGCAGATGAGAAAAACCCTGCGTAACTGACTTAGAGTCAGTAGAGATGTGTGTGTGTGTCTGTGTGTGTATATGAATGTAGAATGAATAGATTTTCAACAGATTTTCCACCAAAAAACAAAGCGAAATGAAACAATTGCCTGCAAATTACCGTACAAAACCCCACAAAGCAGACAAACTCAACACATTTAAAAAATAGAAAGTGTTTCTGGTGGCCACAAGTCACGTTTGGGCTTCACAAAAGATGTTTTCTTCTATTCACAAAAAGATCTCCTCCCGGGGAAGCATGCACATTCACTGCGTTCATCATTCTGTTGTCGTTGTTGTTGTTGTTGTGTGTGTGTGTTCCAATGCTGCAGCAACCAGGCGGTGAGGATGCTGGAGTGCAGAGAGAAACCCACACCGGACATGTTTGGAGAGCTGCTCCGCAACGCCAGCAACATGGGAGACCTGCGCAACTGCCCCGTGAGACTACACACACGTAACACACAGACACACGGTTCAACGCACACACAGTGCACTCGGCAACTTCATGCTGTTAGCGTCAGAAAAAGAGTGTAAAAAGTATTTTTTGGTATATTCAAAGAAAGGGGAGAAAAAAAACAAATAATGATGTGAAACATATGGTGAAAATCTGATCATAAAAATATATTTAGGAGCGTAAAAACTTTGGTAGTTTCATCACTTCCTGCTTGTTTTTCTTGATGGGTCTAAATTACGTCATCAGAAGCTCATTTGCATTTTCGTCCCTTCATTTCTCTCTTCCCTTTCTAAAGCCGAAAGCATTTCATGACTTCTCCTCGTGGCCTCCTTTACAGTGAAATATAATGATCATCGTGGCCTTACAGAAGGACACAAGGGAACAGTTTGTTGTGCGGGAGAAAGTCATTTAAAAATGCTAATTAAAAAAAATTAGGATACTTTTGCGGTGAAAAGTGGTAGAAAATAAATAAAAAATACGACTAGCCTCGAATGTATTGTCTGCTGCATTGAAGAGAGATTACAGTAAGAGAGAGAGAGAGAGAGAGAGAGAGAGAGAGAGAGAGAGAGAGAGAGAGAGAGAGAGAGACGTATGATGCCTTTGTTCTGCAGGTTTGTGTGTTGTGCCGCCACGTGGGAAAATGCTGCTGCTGAATAGATCCAGCTTGGCGCTGCTCTCTGCCAATGTGTCCGCACAAAGAGCCTCCTCAGCTGCCCCTCTCTTCACACAGCAGCAACACAACCTACACACACACACACGCGCACACACACACACACACACACCTCGTGTGTGCAGTCCTGCCGGAGTCGCACGAACCTGCCTTCTGTTTATCTTCCATCACTTGCAGCGCTGATCTTTTGTTAATATCACGTCGGGCTTTGCGCAAACAAAGTGATGGTATTTGGACGGGAGCGCGGCTGCTGGAGGATACTGTAGGTGCCAGACTTAAGATAGCAGAGGATGTTTGCTCGGTGCCAAAGAGTTGACACAGGAAACTGAATTGATGTCCTGAATAGACGGTTTTTCGTTATTTGAAATCTGCTAAAATAAATTGAATATTTTCCCACGTTAAAAATAGCGATAAAGAAATGTGATAATTTTTATTTCAAGGCCATGACGCCTCTGACCCCAATCATCTTATTATAAGTCATTTACAATAAGATCAATGTAGTTGATTTAATTGTCCAGCACTGCATCATATTTCATAAATTGGCCATATGTTTTGGATCCAAAATCTGTAAAGTAGCAACAAACTATAGCTTTTAAATCCATGTAGAGGGGTAAGAAAGTATAAAGTGGCAGGTACAAGTTTCTCAAAAAGTTATATTCCTCATTTTCAGGTTTCACAACATTTTAAACAAGAAATTTGCAACAAGAGAAAATTCCCTCATTTTGACAAGTTTCACCAATGACAAGAAAGAAAAACACATTTGTGACCAATGCATGAGCATTAAAGAGTCCTGTGATTCTAATCTATGCATGCCTGATCAGTGGTTAGCATGCCTGATCAGTGGTTAGCATGCCTGATCAGTGGTTAGCATGCCTGATCAGTGGTTAGCATGCCTGATCAGTGGTTAGCATGGCCGTCTTTCAATCAGAGGATTGGTGGTTGGAGCCCCGACTCCGCTAGTCCAAGTCGATGTGTCCTTGAGCAAGACACTTAACCCCGAAATGCTCCCCGTTGCTGTGTCTTTGGTGAATCGAAAAAATGTCAGTCGCTTCGGATAAAAAGCGTCAGCTAAATGAAATGTAATGTAATACAAGCGGACTCGTCTCTTTGTTTCGGCGCAGTATCGAGCACAAGCACAGACATTCCCCTAAAGTTGTTTCATTTTGTTCTGAAGAACGCCTCCATCAGCATTCTGCAAACCTACAGTATCCTTTGACCAGCAGCACTGTTATATAACTCACTCTCTCCTGGAAAGGTCTGCATAGCCACAGCAACAACAAAAGGGGAGGAAAAGAAAAAAAAACAAAAAAACAAAAAAACCTTTGCATATCACATTCAGAAAGATGAGACCGCACCGCTCAATGCAGAGCGAATCTCTTGGTCGGATCATGTGATGGATGATGTTGTCGGCGGCTGTTCCCAGCAGTGAGGCGGCCTCCGAGAGCTAGCCGCGGCTGTGAGGCCTGAGCTAGCACGCTGGGTCTCAGCGCTGTGTGTTTGGCTGCTTGCTTCCCTGGCTTGTGCTCGTGTCCCTTCCTGAGAATTTAGAAGCAGACCCTGGCAAAATACCTTCCTGCCGTCTCTGGTGCCAGCGCGAGACAGCACGCCGCCCACAAAGGGAGCGCTCTGTGTGTGCTTGTGCATATGTGCGTGTGTGTGCGTTGTGTTTGGCAAAGTGTCTGGTTGCCAGGGTGTTCTCAGGCTGTTTCCGAGCCCGCTCTGCCAGCGCTGCGTGCACGCCCGAGTGTGTGCGCGCGCGCGCGTTCGCGTGTGTGTGTACTCTTCTGAGTGTGTGCGTGCAGCCAGCTCGGCGGTGGGTCATGACTCAAAGGAAGGATTCAGAACAGGCGGTTCTGAAGTCAACAGAAGGCTCGAGAGACAAATAAAACTCAGCACAGCGCTCCTTCCTCTGTCGTTCTCCCTTACAATCTCCCCATCATCTCTTTTTTCTTCTCCTCCTTCCTGCCTTTTATCCCTGCCTCTCGTTCTCCTACTGTTCAGTTTATCCCTGTGTGTAACTGCGTGCGTGCCCGGGTATTCGTCACTGCCAAATAAAGGGATGGTTTCAGCGATGATAACGCAGGATGACTAAACCTGTTTGATCACACGCTCTTCTCTTCTTCTCCCTCCCTCCATCCCAGAGTAACTGTGGGGAGGTGTTGCGTATCCGCCGGGTGCTGATGAACTCACCGGAGATCGTGTCCATCGGGCTGGTGTGGGACTCGGACCACTCTGACCTGGCGGAGGACGTCATACACAGCCTGGGGACCTGCCTGCGTCTGGGCGATGTAAGGGGATCATGCACACGTGACACACACATGACACACACAAACACAGCACAGTGACATATGCAATGTGCTCCTATGTGAGCAGCCAAGCATGCACGCCCACATGAATACAGACTCAAGACTCGCAATGTGTTGGTGAAAAGAACTTTGTGCGCACCGTGTGCCAGACACAACAGTCAGATATTTGTGGTGGTGATTGCAACTCCAGGGCCTCCCAGAGCTCACGAGACTTCCCATGGATGTGCCAGGTTTGAAAGCTTCTCTGGTGGCCAAAGCAAAATGGTTTGTGCCAAAATACCTGAAAAACTATTACCACAGACTGTGGAGAATGAGTGGACGCAGTCGGCATTATGTCACCCATGTGGTCTATGAATGTGATTATTTATAAATAATAATCAATATTGGATGGATTGAAAGGAATTTGGTACAAAAATGATGGTTTCCAGAGGAAGAAGCCTACTGATTTGGACTATCCTCTGACTTTCAACTTAGCATCCCCATGTGACGGTTGTTAGTGTTGAACATTACCAGCGAAGCTATAAAAGTATTAATACAGTAGATTTCTGGATCTTGAAACAGATGCCGATCCACTCTAAAAACTATACCCCATGCATCTTTTGGCCCGTGGCTGAACCTTCATGACATCTCTCGCATTCAGCACTTCTTTCATCTGAAGAAATACAGCGCTTTCCTGTGATTTACTTTCCCAAATAAAGTCACATAACTTATATTACAGACTGGAATATTTCTGATTCTAACAAAGATGCAACAATTACTTTGAGAACTACAGTTTTCAACTGGGTCCTGCTCCTAATCGGCTACAGACTCTTTCGACGCTTAACCTCGGACTCGCCTCCTTTGTTAAGCCTCGATGTCAAAAGGTCATTCAAAAACAGAAATATTATATCAACGATAGCAGAAAGACACACTCGTCAGTGCACGTCTGCACCATTCAAATACACTCTTGATGACAAACACATGTGCACGCTGTAAACTCAACCAATCCCCTTCCAGCTCACACTGAAAAACAACAAATTATAACACACGTGACCACCTGACTTCCATTATTCTCACAAAGCGGCTGCTTTCACACCTCGCACGTGTCCGACCCCTGATACTCGGTGTCACGTCTGAGTAATGCCGACGCATTTTAATGCTACTGTAACATCTCCAGCCGCATTCAGAAGCGATATCTATGAATTATGGATAAGGGAATATGTGTTACAGTGAGTCAAGTCCTTTCCTCTATCTCCTGTCTCCGCCTGCTGCTGTTTCCCTCCTTTTCATTCCACTCCAGTAAGATGAAGCTAGTTGTCAGATACGGATCGGAGGCACAATCTATCGCATTCTCTGCTTTTGTTTCCTCGTTCAAATCAGACAAAGTGAATCCATCTGCCTCCTGTATCCCTCCTCCTCTTCCACTGCTCTTTGTCTGTCTTCTGCATCTGCTTTCTTTCCTGTTTGCTTCCCTGTTACTCTTTTATGTTCTTTCTCTCCTTAGATGAGATCATTTTAGTGCTGAAATGATTACTCTATTGCAATCATGTCATTTATCAGCTGGAAATGTGCTGGTTTAAACTGATCAGATATGAGGATTTGCTTTTTTTTCCCCCTTGCAAATTGAATATCTTTGAGTTTTTTTAAAAATTGTTTGTCATCCAAGATGTCAATATACTTTTCTGCTCTTTTGTAGACTAAAGATGAATTGATTTAACATAAGCTAACAACTTCAAAGGTGCTGGCAGTATATAGAGCGCAGATCTCCACCAGGTGTGTGTGCTGCCATGTTAATTGAATGAAGCGTATTATATTTATTTTTCTACTCACACGTCTCACACAACAGATTTGCTCTCATTTTAATCCACGCAGCTGTCTCCACCGGCTCCGTGCAGCTAAGCTGCAGTTCACTGTGTATTAGCTTGGTTAGCTGTTAGCTCTGTCAGACAGACACTCTGTAGGATTCCCACCGACTGCTAACTTCTGAATAGCTCTCCTCCTACTAGAGGACACTCGGTGCTCCATTCAGTTTGTCATTCTCTCCGTGGTAGTTAAATACATACATAAACACAGAGACGGGGGTTCAAACCAGAGCTGTCGTGATATCAGATTGACTGTGGCCGAAAGAATTCATGAAAATAAGATTATTGCAAAAGCAAATGAAAAAAGGAAGCAACAACAACGCTAACTGTCAAATTCATCTGAATTAGATTGTGTGTTTCGTTCCTTTGTTTGTGGTAAATGAATTCCACTCAAAGTACGCGTGTAGGGAGGCGGAGAGAGCGTCTGTAACCCAAACTGCACAAACGTCTGAGTGCATCATTATATTACATTTTCAAATATCAAGGTTAAAAGCAAATACAGGTATTTCGCGACGCCCCCTAGTCCGAACTGAAGCAGCTGTTAATCACTAATAGTCGTGTGGAGTCAGCAGAGAATAATAGTATGGTATAACAGCCAGTAAAATATGATTTTCAATAAGTGTGAGTCAGTGCAACCGAGAGATCCTTGAGCATACAGTCGCAAACAGTCGCATATCATGGCTGGCGGCTCCAGCTGTGTCCACCCTCAGCGCTTTAATTGCATTGATGTGTATGTAACGTGTGCAAATAACAGGTGTGTTACTGTGAGATCTGTGCATCACATGTGCATGAAAAGCTGCAGTGCATGCACAGTCTGTGCTGCATACAGTGAGTGAGTACAGTGAGTGAAGAATTACTGCATGCAGCATACTGTATAGGTGACCAAAAATGTGCTTGTATTCACATTAACTCCCCTATCTCTGTCTCCCTCCCCTACCTCTCCCTACCTCTCTTCCCTGCATCCCTCCCTCCCTCCCTGTCTCCTCTCCCTCCCCTCTCTCTCTCTCTCTCTCTCTCTCTCTCTCTCTCTCTGTAGTTGTTCTACCGTGTGACAGAGGAGAGGGCTCGCCAGGCGGAGCTCTACTTGGTGGGCATGGTGTGCTACTACGGCAAGCATTACTCCACCTTCTTCTTCCAGACCAAGATACGCAAGTGGATGTACTTCGACGACGCCCACGTCAAAGAGGTGAGACACAGTTTGGAGCCTGCATGCTGCAACGCGGGGAGGGGTGTGCGCCGCTGTACAGTAGCCGCTGCGTCTCCAGATGTGCAGCAGGGACAAGAACTACGCCGCGTGTGAGTTCAAGTGATGCATGGGCAGCGGGGGCGGCTTGAGATTGATTATGTGCTTACGGTTTAATCCCTGTCTTTGTTCAATCGGAGCGCGGGTTTAAGTGCTAGGACCGGTCTCGTGTTGTGATACTTCACGATGCAAGGCAGGAGCTGTATCCTCCATAAGGGTGGATAACGATGCACGTTTCATGGCGACTGAACCGAGGGAAACCGCGTCGGCTTGTGTCAAAAACTGTGAATTTAAAGTAATTCTATATGTCCTTGACACTTTCATCAGTCACTGACACACTGCCGGACACATCAGGTTATTGAGCTGATGTAAAAGTGTGATAATGTGATATCAATACGGACACACAGCATCACAATGTGCGTTTGACCTTCTAGTTGTGGTGGGATACGTTATATCTTAATATGGATAGATTTACTTTCTCTTTGTGCGTATGTGTTTGTGTGTGGGTATGTGTGTGTGTGTGTGTGTGTGGGTGGGTATCATGAATGTTCACGTGTGTCCTTGTGTGTGTATGTGTTGCCCTGCTGCACCTCCAGATCGGCCCTAAGTGGAAGGACGTGGTGTCTCGCTGTATCAAAGGCCACTATCAGCCCCTGCTGCTGCTCTACGCTGACCCCCGTGGGACGCCGGTGATACTGCAGGAGAGCCCCAACCCCTGTACCAGCTCCAACCCGCAGCTGGAGCTCCAGCACTGCAGCAGCAAGGCTGGTTACGACAGCGAAGACTCTGGTACGGATCAGATTACTCAGTGTTTATCATCGAGGGTTGGGGGGGGGGGGGGTGCAAGCGAGGTTTCAGCTTCAAAGCTCTGACCTTCAACCCTTTAATCCGACTTCTGCTTCCGTACACTGCAGAGCCGGCACTTCTTTGACTGTAAACATACGGGAATGCGGGATTAACCCGAAAGGTCATCCGTCTCCCCTTTTTTCTTCCTGTTCCCTCTTCAGGTCGGGAGCCGTCCATATCCAGCGACACGCGTACCGACTCTTCGACGGAGAGCTCGAGTCACCGCGCCTCCCGCAGCCGATCGCTCCACCAGTCCACGGGCAGCCACCTCTCCAGCGAATCCCAGACCACGGTGGTCTGTAATCACGACATCGGCACACCGCCGCACGGTGCCGACGCCGGAGGTAATACTGCATTTGAGTCCAGGCGCCGAAGCTACCGCTACGAGTCCCATGTGCTCACAGAGTACAGCCGCACTTTTAGTCAGAACACCCCGACACCGTCGAAGAACTGCGAATACACAAGTGACTGCAGTGTTTTCAGAGAAAGTACTAACCTGCGGAACTTGTTCGAGGAACAAGAAAGAGCAAACAGTGGTAATGAAGTGAGTTGTTTGTGCTTCATCCCTGCGGACTCTTCAGGTTATCCGCCTTGTTACTGGTTATTCTCGTGTTTACTTGCACTGCTGCCTACATAATTGGCCCCTGTGGGATAAATAAAAACGTTATTGGGTTTACTTTTTTCTCTCTTTCTCTCCCACGTTCAGAGTCAGCAGTGGAGGGTCCTCCCCGCCCTCCCTCTCCTCCTCTGCAGGAGTACAAGGAGACGGCCGTCTTCCTCCTCTCCTCCCGCCGGCCGCTCACCTCCTCCTCCTCCTCCTCTCGTCCCCTGTCGTCCTCCTCTTCGTCAGGAGTCGGGGGCTGTGAGGGCGGGGCTGGGGGGCCCCACTGGGAGGATGAAAGCACCAGCAGCGAGAGCAAGTCCAGGTACTGAGACTCACGATCGATGCAAAAGGCCTGCGCTTGAAATCTTACCTAAGTACTATTATGAATAGATGTGTCTTTAAAGTATCAAACGATGTGTGACAGAGCGTCACATGAGCACAACCACACTGCAGTATTGTTGGTGCTTACTTCTTCTGACTACCCCCTAAATGAGTGTCCTACTTTCTTTTGCATGTGCATGTTTTGAGTATTTTTTTTCACCAGCCCCGTAACTTATATTTGTGCACGGCATCCCATCGTTCTTTCCCCTCCTGGCGTCGTGTAACATCCTATGCAACATCTTCCTCCCTTTGCCTTTGTAGTTCTTCAGGAGGCCGCTACAGGCCAACCTGGAGGCCCCGAAGAGAGGCCCTGAACATCGACAGCATCTTCACCCGTCCGAGAGGCTCCTCTCTGGGCTACAACACCCTGCCGGGTCCCTCTCTCCCTCCGGAGCCCCAAGACTTCTTCCCCCCGGCGGGACCCCCTCCTCCCTCACAGCCGGGGCTGCAAGAGGCGGAGGAGGGGAGGGAGGCCGGAGAGTTGGAGGCGGGGTTTGGGCTGGTCGGACAGCCCAGGTCTCTGGGCGGCGGGCGTACAATGGGCCCCCCCGCCCCTCCACCTCTGAGAGGGGTGGAGCACCAGCCGCGTCTGATCCAGAGGATGGAAAGTGGCTACGAGAGCAGTGAGAGGAACAGCAGCAGCCCCGACAGGTAGGAGACTCACAAATAACAATTACTGTCCCGTCCCTTCCGTCTCTGTCGTTCATTGTCTTTCCCTCTCGGGGGTTTATCTGTCACATTCAATTTAACTGCTTTCGGCTTGAAATATTAATAACAACAACATGTCCAACAATCCATAACAACGAATCAATCAATGGACAGATTTGTCAAGAGACGTATGATCTGCGCTCTCAACCATCCCTTCCCTCTTCTGTCTCTTTTCCCTGCTCTCTTTCGCTCTTTGTTTTATCTCTTTCCCTCCGCAGGGAGGTGGGGCAGCAGAAACGGGTGCTGATGTCAGGACCTTCATGGCGTTCGGTGCCCAAGTCGAAGAGCAGCGGTGCCATCCTGCAGGAGCTGCCCTCGCCCAGCTGGGGCGGCGCCACCAACACAGGTGTGTATTACGTCCTGCGTTTTAATTTATCTACCGTAACTTGGATTCGACCTGATTGATCGTGTGCGTCTTTTTTTATGTGTGTGTGTGTGTGTGTGTGTGTGTGTGTTTGCGCAGGTGGACCAGGGCGCAGTGAGCTGGACGAGCTGCAGGAGGAGGTGGCGAGGAGAGCCCGCCAGCAGGAGCAGCAGAAGCGGAGGGAGGCAGAACGGGAGGCTGCCATCGGATTCAACCCCAAACCCAGCAAATTCATGGACCTGGACCAGCTCCAACACCAGGGTATGGACACGGAACGAGGGATAAAGAGAGAGAGAGACAGAAAGAGACAAGTGGGAGGGAGAGAGGGGGGAGGAGAAAGAAGAGATGGGAGGTTAGAAGTTATTTAAAGAGTGTGAAAAAGAACAGTCCACCCAACTTACAGAAAACATCTTCCCTCACTTACTTCTAGTGGTACCTAACGATGCAGACAGTAGAGATTTCTGTCTCTTTTTCCATACAATTAGAACGTTTAATAATCACAGCAGTTCATAAGGAAATTGGTTCCAATGCTAACTGTCTGCATGGCGCAACACGAGAATCAATCAGTAAGTGAAAATATATATTTTTTTGTATATTTGTGTGAACTGGCCCTTTAAGAAGAAGACGGCCGCATTGAAAGCTGCACAGGGACATTTTGTATGTTTAAAGAAGAACCATCACTAACTTATTAGACAATTTAAACCTAAATGTCCACTCACAAAAAGTAAACGCAGGTCAAATTTGTTTCATTTCAACTGAAGGGTTGTGTGGCTTTTTTTTCGGATCCGGTCTAATAAAGTGTATTTTTATGTTAAAATCTTGCCTGGTGAAGGTTTAAGGTCACAATATCACCTGGTGTCTAGTTTAGCAGTCACAGCAACTTATACTTTCTGTCTGACCTCCTCTTTGTCCTCATTCCCATCTGTTCGTCTGTCTCTCCATCTGTCTCCCTCCGTCGGAATGTTTTATTTTTTCTATTAGTTCGGTGTGTGTGACTCTTAGTCGTAATGTGTATATATATTATTGTTTGTGTGCGTCATCCATTAGTGTTTTATGTCAGAATAAGTGCGTGTGCGTGTTTGTGTTTGACATTTCCAGCAAGCAAAACTCAGAATGCAAATCCTGGTCAGCTCAGGTTTTTACCAACTTGACCCCTGTGGGACGTTCACTGACCGACAGTAAGAGTGGGAAACTTTTCTGGGGGGTGATTTCTATTCAAAGTCACAGTCCCAAGTTCAGAGCTCTAGGGAATTCACAATGTGTGTGAGTTTCTTAGTTTGTGTGTACACCGTGTGCGTTTTCCTTCCTGTATGTTGCGTATATGTTTGATTATGTTTGTGTGTCTCCTTGTGATCACTTAGTCATGTATCTGTGTATCTTCATGTGTGTGCGTGTGTGTGTGTGTGTGTGTGTGTGTGTGTGTGTGTGTGTGTGTGTGTGTGTGTGTGTGTGTGTGTGTGTGTGTGGGTTTGGGTTTTTCAGAGCTGTTGATGTGAGACTTAAGTCAAACTTAAAGATACACTCCACCAATTGTACGTGTCAAAGTCAATTTACCAGAATAATGAGACTGTGATGTCTTCTGTGGCTTCTGGCATAATTACTAATTTTCCATCAGATGAGTAATCTCATTTTGGGCTTTGGGACTCCTCATTTACGTTACTAAATGGGGCCATGGAGTTTTGAAAGATGTAGTCATGTACCAGGACTGAAGGGCTCTAACGAAAAACATACAGTGGTGCATTATGGGAAGTGTAGGATCCATTGTTTTTCGGAGCATGACTCACACTCAAGTCTGAATGCTGGTTGTTGCATCATTTCTTCCTCCAGCTCTGTTGGTGCAGCAATTTGGTCTCAACTAAAATATCTCAACACATCGATTAGATTGCTCGGATGTTTTGAACAAACATTTGTGGTTTCACAAGGATGAATCCTCCCCGACTCTGTTGTTGACTTGCGACTTAACAATGACTTTTGTCCAAATTGCTAACTTTCCCATCAACCTTAGCTCCACCTTGTGTTTTCACCACGTGTGAACATGACACGCTGAACAGAAATGCTGAACAGAAATCTTTTCAGCACGCTGACTTTAGCATTTAGCTCGACGCAACGCTGTGCCAAAGTGCAGATCGTCACAGAGATGCCAGCACGGCTGTGGACTATTAGTCGTGTTTAATCTGTCTCTGGCAAGTCCCCCAACTTTGTGGATTTGCGGTACTAAATACACAATCAGCGCTTTGGACTTGAGTTGGACTTGATTGCTGTGAGCTGACTTATTTCAGACTTAAAGGCAAAACATTAAGATACAACAACAATTCTCAAGGGCGATGGAAATGACACACAGCGTTGATTAAGACTTGCTCTGACAGACTTGACACACAAAAAAAAACAGCTCTGGTGTGGTCCACATTCCCATATGTGTGTGTTTTCATGCGTATTTGGTTCTCGCATCCACACATTCTCTGTTTCTGTGCCCGTGTGTGTGTGTGTGTGTGTGTGTGTGTGTGTGTGTGTGTGAGAGAGTCTTGTCTGAACTGCAGGTGTGCAGGTTTTCCCCTCCAGCTCAGCACTTACTAAATCTATATCAGGGATTATTATGTTGTGTCCTGTCTGTCCTACTGTGTGTGCTTCAGTGTGTTCAGCCTCACGTACCTGACACACACTCACACGGACACACACACACACACACATGCACCCCTGTGAGTACACTCAACCTTGATGAAGTAAAGGACGACTTGCGAATGACCAGATGGCATCACTATCGGTGCGATTACGTAACAGAATTTGGTTTCCCACATCCGTATTGATGGCTTCAGCCGGACTCTAAGCAATCGGCCTCAGTGTTTAAGAGGATGTTACAGCCAATGACAACAACAGAGCTGCCTTCAACCTTCCTTTATTCTGCCTCTATCCACCACGAGGCTGGTAACTTAAGCCAGGATGGATGACGGCTGCTCCTTTATTGTCCTCTTCTGCGTCTTTTTGTACAACAAGCGAACACCATTCAGACTGCGTTCGAAAGGCGTAGAAAGCTTGTGTCGACACCCCGTCTGGTGTCCGTGGCTTCAAGAACGTGGCCTTTATTTTGCTCCTCATTTATCTAATCTAGGCTTTTTGACTTACTAACTACAGTCCAAGTTTACAGATTGATGCATTGACTCTAGAGTTGCAGAGTGGGAAGAGATGCTAGGTGTGGGGATATTTCCCACCCTGTAAAGTTTTACTATTTCAAAATTTCCGTCAGTGCTGTTCAACACAATTAGTTGAACTCAGTGTAACAGTATAGTCGCACAAGTAGAGTCACAAACGCAGAGAACAGACTCAGTGCAATTTGTTGTACTGTTCAGAAATACTAAGTTTGCATTAGCTAACATTAGCCAACAGAAACTTGCAAAACACCTGCGTGTATTAAATTGAGCAATATTATTACCTTATATTTCTTATGGATGCAACTTTTAACTTGTAGGAGTATTACTATCTCAAAAGTTGCATGATCTAGTTTTGAAGATACTTTAAGTTGATCAATAACATACCAATAGCATGGTATTCTCCCACTCTGCAACTCTCACCGTGTATAAAACACACATTGTGTTACCGTAGAGGAGCGTGTTGCATGCCGGCCCCTTCATAACCACTCCTTCTGCTCTGCTTCTATTTCCTCTGTCTCCTTTTGTCATCCTCCAACCTTGTCTCTGTCTTTGTCCTCTCCTCTCTCTCTCCTTCTGATATTCTTCTCCTTGTTTTCTTTCCTTTTGCGTTCCCTCGCTCTTTCTTTCTCTCCACCACTCTCATCGGTATATTTTCCTGTCTTTTTCTCTTTTTTTATATATATCTCCCACTCTGTTGTTAACATCCTCAGCTGTGCTCAGACCCCTGCATGAGGCTAACGCTCATAGCGGATTGGTTGTAGCTGCGTGCATGAGGAGCACTGGGGGCCCAATCAAACGCAGGCAGGAACAGGAAATGGAACGGGAGACAGGAAGCACCCGCCCACAGGGGCCTCGCAGGTACCACCACTGTCCCCCCCCCCCCTTATGTGTCCGCAGCGGTGCCTGTCTCAAAACCACCTCAGACCCCCTTCCTCCCTTCCTCCCTTCCTCCCTTGGTGTGTGTCCTCGGCTCAAGCTGTCCTTAAAACCCAGCGCAGGACTCCTGTGTGTGTGTCCTCTGGGTCCTGGCTGTCTAAAAGCACCTCAACACCCTCATGTTTGTGTCTTCAGCTCTGGCTGCCCAAAATCCCAGAACCCCTTTTTTTGTGTGTGTGTGTAAATCCAAGCACTGCACTCTCCCATCCTGTGTGTGTGTGTGTGTGCGTCTGATTGTGTGTACGTTCTCAAGCACACTCACTTGACTCTATACAGTAACTAGTATCCCCTTTTGTGTTTGTGTGTTTGTTGCAGTGCAGTAAAAATCTGCTTTGCTCGGCTCTGTGCAGCCATCGAGAATAGAACGAGGGAGAGAGCCTCTCTCTGCTTTTCCGTGCTTCGCTGCTTCCCTGCGCTGTTGTCGTGCTGCTCTTTGTCGCTTTGTGTGCTGCCACGGCTTCCCTCTGCTCTTTGTGTGCCGCTGATCTGTCCCTCCGTCCTCTGTGAAGCTGCAGTCCGTCGCTGTGTTTCTGTCCCGCGTGCCGCCGAGCGATCGTAGCCACAGATCCCCGTGCTGTGGTTTGTTGTTTTGTTTGCTCCTCGCTGCTGTGTTTGTGTGTGACAGGCAGTCAGTTTGTCTGTGTGAGGAGGGGAAAGATCGTTTAGATGATAAGTGTCGTATTTAATAGTTGAATAAAGTGAGGCGGCTTTCTAGAAGCTGATATAAGAATAAGTCACATTTATTGTAGTTCAATAATAATAATTGGACTTGCAGGCAAGTATCGGGCCCACGCGTCCTACGATTTAATTATTTATTTATTTATATCTTCAGGTTTTGGTCTGTTGGTCAAACAAAACAAGTAGTTTGAAGATGTCAACTGCGGACATTGTAAAAGCCATTTTTAATAGTTTTAATGACCAAATTGTTATAAATGAATTAAACAAAACACTCAAAAAAGGAAATGTATTGAGTTGTATAAAATAAAAAAAGGAGATTAAATAGTATAAATATGAATTAATAATATTACTCATGCAGTAAAACACAAGGAGACATCAAATAAAAAGTATTTAACAGCCATTTTTAAATAATAAATAGTATTTATATGTCCATGGCTCCTGGTTTTTATCACAGAGGATCTCGGGTTAAATTAGTATAAAGTTAGCAAGTTAGAAATATAAACACGGTGGTAAAACAATGGTGGATTTACTTACTTAATCTTTATAATAACGGGTTAAGTCTTTGTTTCATTAAACTATGAAGTTTAAACTGCAGCAAAATTTGTAAAAAATAATTAATTGCAATTCCAACATCAGGAGGGAGGGAAGAAGGAGGAGGTAAAGCTCAGCGCTCAGCTTCTTTTATTACTTTCCTCCTCTCTATTGATCAACACAAGCCTCAGATTTATAGCTTGCTGCTGCAATGCCTGCTGGGTAATTACTAAGGCTGAAAAGAGACCAGAGAGTTCAGTGTGGGGGGATGGGGGCTGACACTCCCGTAGACACAGACAGGTTAGCGCACAGCGCCGATAAAAATACACACACACACACACGTTTACCCACTTGAATCGCCGCAGAGCGGATCCACTAATGTTGAACATATATCATGTCCTCCACATATCACTGTATGTAAATCAATAAAGTAATATAGCGGCCCGCCGAGACCGAATTACTCCAGACTGTAGAGGCCACATTTATTCTCAGAGTTGATCTACTGCATCAGCGCAGCGGCGGCTAGATTGCTGTTTTCATAATCAGATGAAATTCTCCAAGTCGTTCTTCATGTGTTCAGATCTGAGAGAGAAGTTTTGGTTGAATCTGCGGCGATCTGTCAGTCGCTGCAGCCGAGCTTGTGCCTCTCACTCGTGCTGTGAGAACGCCGACGCAACGCGGTTGTGCTGCTTGCACAAGGCTGCATCATCATTGTGTGTTTGGAGCTGTTTGTTCTGTAGAAAAGTCAGCTTGTGTGTGTGTGTGTGTGTGTGTGTGTGTGTGTGCATCTGTCTTCTGCTTGTTTATCCCGGTGTGCTGTTGTGACCTTCCCTCTATGCAGTAACTCACCTGACGTCAGAGCGGCTCTGTTTTGTGTGTGTGTGTGTGTGTGTGTGTGTGTGTGTGTGTGTGTGTGAGGGGGGGCGGGGGAGATCCCGCACTGCTGGCTGACTGACACCCTCCCTCTCTTGTGTCCTCCAGTGAACAGCCTGGCCCGGTCCAAGTACTGCTGACGCCCAATCAGGAGGAGGAAGAGGACCAGGCGACGCCCAACCAGGACGCTGCTCTGGGCCCGGACCCGCCCCCTCCACCCTATCGGCCCGCTCCCCCCCGACCCCCGCTCACCCTCAGCATCCCTCACCCTTGCGCCCCTTCCAGCCAACAAGGGGAGGAAGAGGAGGAGGAGAAGGAGGAGGGTGGGTGCGTGGGGAGGAGATGGGAGGAAGGCCAGGATGGGAGGGAGGGAACGGGAGTGAGGCTGTGCGAGTTGCTGCAGGCAGGGGGGGTGAGTGTCAGACCCCTGGGGAAGCACTTAGCCATCTCTCTGCCCTCGCTTCCTCTGCGTCTCTGGGATACACACACCACACACACCGCACACTCCACACACCTTGAACCCACGCGCACACACCCCCCGCCTCCGCCCTTTCCTCCTCCTCCTCCTCCTCCCCCTCCCCCACCTCCCGCCCTGGAAGCCTCTGGGCAAAGAAAACCTCTCACGCCCCTCTGGCAGCCCCCTCAGCCTCATTGCACCGCCGGCGCCGCTCAGCGCTGGCCGAGGCACGAAGCCGCCGGCGACAGCGGCGCGCGCCATTGGTCCTCCTGGAGTTTGGACCGCCCCGACGCCGTGGTGACGCCGTACGACACGCCCCCGGACCGATGTGTCCCCATCAGGCCGCAGACGAGCAGTCAGCGCTACAGCTACAGTTGCCAGTCCTCTCCAGGACACTACAACTCCCAGCATGCCCCGGGGCAAAAGAGGGATCCCTGCTGTGACTGCGAAGAGGCTGAGCTGTCGGAGCTTGACTCCCTTTACCAGGCCAGTCTGCAGGCTGGAAAGACAGGTACACACACACGCACACGCACACACACACACACACACACATGCGCGCACACACACATAAACAGGCACAAAACCAACAAACCCAAGAGCTACCACCATACAGCTTCTGAAAAGTATTACAGTGACATATATGAACAATTATTATATTACACTTTAATATGAATATGAATCACAAAAAAATGTATATTATAGCTGAAACAATCAGTCCATCAATTAATTCATCAATCGTTGATCAACAATTTAGATTTTAAATTGATTCTGTGAGCAATTTAAGAGGCTTCTTGGCGTGCTGACACGTTACTTTAAGAAATCACAGAACTTTATATTCAATTCTCAAAATTACAAAGTTTCCAAACAGGAATTGCACTAAAATATTTATAAATTGTTGCACAAAATCTGAAGATTTCTAAAAATTGCTGAGATGGTGCAACCATAAAAACAAAACGCGTCAGTTTGAAGACTTTCGTCAATAAGTGTGATGTATTGGTTCAGTAAAGGGCTGCAACAGAATTCATGTTGAATAAAATATGTTTTTCAGATATGTACGGCTATAGATTCATGAGCATATGGACCATGAAGAGTTTTCTTTAAAAGCCTCCACTAAAATGGCAGACGGCATGTTTTTAGAAACCATCCTTGTGTGTCCGTGTTTTGACCTCCAGCCTGCTCGTGTGTTGTTTCCAGGCTGCAGCCCATCAGAGAGGCTCATATCAAGAGTGGGCGGCCAGACTCGCTCCAAGACCCCCAACGCCGACATGGAGAGGAGTGTGTACGGGGCGGACTGCTCCCCCACCTACCTCAACAAGGTACAGCGTCCACGTCTGTCCCCTCGCGGGTCGTCTGTTGGATCCATTTTCCGGCGTCTGACGAGACCTTGTCTCCCTCTGCAGCCAACGATGCTGCGGGATCCGCGTTTTGGGGCGGAGCCTGATGACGGTGAAAACCTGCGACGAATCGGACGCAGTCTGAGCGGCACGGTGGTGACCTCGCGCCGCAGCCGCCTGACTGCCACCCGCAGCTTCGTGAGTGTGACTTCCTGTGCTCTGCTTCCTCCCTGTGGCCGCGGCGTTGAACTGCAGCTGCCCGGCGAACGCTCGGCCGCTGCGCTTACAGACATTATACACATGCAGCTTTCTCCCCCACCCTCCGCCCACCGGCTCTTCTCCCCCGCCGTTTGTCTCGTTTCTCCCTTTTTGTGCTGCTTTTTTTCAACTCCCAATCTGTCGTCCTCTCTCTGCCTCTCCTCCTTCTTTATCTCTCTCAAAGGTGAAGCAGGCTGATGTCAGTGCCTCTCCTTGCATACTTCCTCTCTTCTGAGTCCTAGTTGCTATTACACCACTATCATCTCCTCCATCACCTTCATCACCAACACCTTCTCATCACCACCTCCCTCCACCGCTTCACAGGTAAACACTGCGCTGGGCACATCTGCCTCTCATTGTACTCTTTAAAGGGAAATAGCACTCGTCGGCTTAAGACTCGGAAGAGTGACTTATTTCCTTAGTTGAGCTACTTTGAATGCCAGAAAAGAGAGAGGGTGAGATGGTGTGTGTGTGTGTGTGTGTGTGTGTGTGTGTGTGTGTGTGTGTAAGAGAGAGAGAGAGAGAGAGAGAGACAGAGAGAGAGAGAGAGAGAGAGAGAGAGAGAGAGAGAGAGAGATTTCTAAATCAGGTCAGATTAGCAAAGTCCAATTCTTTTCTTGGTACATTTTTCATTTTTGGTGAACCTTTTAATTTCTGGCGCAGTAGTAGGTTACGCCACTATTTGCACATATCTATATCTTGGGCATGTGCATTCATTTAATTTACCTCAAGGTTATTTTTGTCACGCCTGTGCAAACCTGTCATGTGTCAAATTTAGTTAAACTCTCCAAAAGAAAACATTTAGCTTCTAGATAACACGATCGATCTAAAACATAATTATTACAAATGAGCTGTGAATAACAGCATCATGTTCATCTGATCCAGCTTCAGAGACAACGCGGGTTTTATTCAACTTTTGCAGCATTACTCTGTAACATCTGTCATATTTTAACAAGATGTTGTTGTTATCTGTTGTAGAAAAATAGTATTATGTTATAATTAGTAATAATTACATTATTTTGCTCTACGCGACAGCTCGGCACATCGACTGGCACTCGCTCTAATGAAGGCGCTGAAGGAAGAAGTCTCGATATATCACTGAATAATATGTCAGTTCTCGTCAGCGCTTCACTTCGTAGAGGAAACACTGACAACAGAAACTACTTTTTTTTCCCCCGAACAGATATGGAATATATCAAACTGTAGCTCTTGTGGGGGAAGCTGCCTGAGGCACCTAAATAATAAACAAACCAGGAAACAGTGATGTTACAAATACAAAACAGAAGAATAAAACACTGCAAGGAGACACTCACTCATAAAACCATTTGTTTTTTGTCTGTTTTGAATGTGAAACAAGCCGCACAACCGGTCTCCAATATACGAGGCTTTATTCCCAATTGTTTCCGGCTGCCTTGCTTTTGTTCTGTGCATGTAAACGTTACATCCTGGTTTCAGACGCCTCGGGAAATTGAGTATTCTGAGAGAAACCTGGAAACTGACAACCGGTTTCTGATCATTCACTGGAATTAAAACACAGTCGCACGCTCCAGAAACATGGATCCACTGTTATTAATTATACAGAAAGATGAATAACCGGGTGTATGATGTTGCATGTAGAGGTCATGACCGGAAGAGGATGATAATATGCATGTAATTGCTGTGGTGTGCCATTTCAGATTGTTTCTGGTTGACTTTTCGCACCAGTGGGTTTGTGTTTGAGCCCATCAGAAAAGCTCAAGATAGGGAATTCTGCACTCTTTAAATCTCCAACAAAAAATTCATAGTTTGCCCCTTAAACACAGTAAAAATGGTTGAATTTGAGTTGCACCTTCCTGCTGATCCAACCTGCTGTCTCCTCTCTTGTCTCAGGAGCTGCCGGGCGGCGCAGGGAGTTTCTGGCTGTGTCTGACGGGCGTCAAGCTGTCCTCCGACCAGAGTCCCGCCGTGCTTCACTAACGTCTCGCCGGGCGTCCGCCTCCGCGCCGGGGGGGGGAGGGGACGGCGGCAGCGGCGCCGGCATTCCTGGACGGGCCTCGCCTCCAACGGACCTGGAATCGGCTTCGGAGGAGGATCCGACTCGACTCCTATCCCGTTCCTCCTCCTCCTCCTCCTCCTCCTCCTCCTTCTCCCGCAAAAAAACAAAACAAACAACAACATGCACACGCAAACACATGCACGCACACATGCACATCTACACTGATGTAGAGCCTCCCTCAGCGCCTGCAGCACCCTGCTTAGCCTCTCCTTGCCTTCCTCCCCCCCCCCCTTCCCTTTCTTGACCCACTATTCTGTCTATGCAGTCACTCTGACCCCCAACTACAACCTCAACCTTCCCCTCTTTACTTCCCGGGACTGTTTCTTGTCTTCCCCCTGGGTTCTCAGAGGGCGTCCCCCCCTCCGTGCACGTCGGCCTGACGAGCGCGCCGCTTTCGGCGGCGGCGGCGGCCCGGTCGCTCACTCGGACAGGGGGTCCGACGGGGACCTGAGCTCTCGGCTCGACTCGTCCTCCATCATACCGGGACCCTCAGCTCAGGGGGAGACTCTTACCAAGTAGCTACGCCTCTTCCTCTTTCTTCACGGGCGTTTCCTGTTGGACGCACACATAGCAGAACTGAGTCTGTTTCAGATGGACAGCCATATTTTTTTCTCTCTTTGTTTTTGGGATTGTTTTTTTTTTTTCTTTTTCTTTTTCTTCCTGTGTGCGCGCACAGTCAAACCCGCCCGAGACCGAACTCACTAATAACTTAAAAAGTCATGTACAGAAACACTCATGTATGAAACCTGTATGTTAATTAATAAGACCTTATGGAATGTTGGTAATGATAATTAACAAATATTGATAAACTTAAAGTGGTACTTCCTGACGTTTGCATTTCAAATAGGAGTGGAGTGCACTTCACAAGTGTCTAGCTGGAGTTTCCGCCCCCCCAAAACCGCTCGCCGACCTAATGACAGCTCTCCCGTTTCTACCGGGAGATTAAACAAGAAAAGCGCTTCCTTTTTTTCTCCGCTTCTTTTCCTCGTTCCTTTCTTTCGTTTCCCTTTTTCTAGCTGTTGTTTCTTCGCGCTTGCTTTCTTTCTTCCAAACAGGAAACGGTAGCACCAGAAATGGGCCAACACGGGGAAAGAAAGTGGTGAAGCAATGCGAGTATGTAGGTTAGGAAACCCTTCTCTTAGGCTTTATCAATGAATACAAGAGATGACTCAAGTGCGCTTTACAAGGTTTTCTCGGCAGAAGTGCACTTTCCGAAGGCTATTTGACTGAGAAGCAGCTGGAGAGACGTCGATGGCGTTTGTTTTTCTTAAAAGGCCTCAGGTGAACTTCAGTGGCACTTATCAATTCACACTTTATCATTTCTCCCTCCCACTGAAACTGGTTTTGAGACCTCAGATGTGAATAGAAAATGCTCATCTTCAGCCTGAGACAGTGAGATGTCTAATATGAATATGCTTTATATGATATATATGTATTAGAGGTATATTTTCAGCCAGTGAGCTATCTTCTTCAGAGATGTCAACCATTCCTCAGTTGTATTAACAGTTATTATACAGTGTTAACTTAATTCACCCCCTTTACTGAGGAGCATTCTGACATGTGTAGAGAACATTTATTATATGCTTTATCCTATTAAATATAATATAAAATAACAGAGTCCTTATACAACAACTGGCCAATGTAAAGTTCTTCAAGAATTTTAAAGATGTTGATTGATCGTTGTAACTAAACCAAAGGTTGGCACTTAACTCAGAGAGCGTATTAAACATTGCTGTTTTTATTTTCATTTAGGTTCAGATTCTGTTGTTGTTGTTAATGTTTGTTTTTTTTGTGTTTTTGTTTTGTTTTCGGGGTTCTGGATGTGGGAGAATGTAGCCAATTGTAGCGCATGAGTCCGCTATGCAAATCAACCTTCCCTCACAATCCTGTATCAGAGACAGTCAGGAGGCAGACACACCCACCCACGGGCGCTCTCATGGACTCTGGCAATGGTACGCAGAGGTGGAGGAGATCTCATGTTTAATGCTGCTGGTGAACTTTGTTGTTCTGCATCTAACTACTTATGTTTCAACCGACGGAAATGCAAAAAGAGAGCAACGAGCGGGGAGGGGAGAGCCAAAAGGGAGGAAGAGAGCGAATGAATGTAAACTAAAGGATGAAAGTGTGTGTTTGTGAATGACGCCGGTGGTCCGAGACGAGAGAGGTTCGAGGAGTGAAGTGTATGTGGGTGTGTGTAGACTGTGTGTGTCAGTTCTAGGGGTGGTGTTGCTCGGGGAAAGAGGGAACCTGTATTTTTGCAATAAAGTTATTACCAATGCACTCCCACAGGGGGCGTAACCACCGTACTACGCCTGTGTCCTTGTTTGTTTCAGCAGTGATATAGTACAAGACTGCGAAAAAAACAAAACATGCTCCACTTTCTGTTGGTGGTGCTAATCATTTATTCCACAAATCTATGATTTCATTTTTGCATGGAATATTTACGAAAACTGCGTATTTGTATTCTCTTAGAATCATTCAATACATTTTAATGGTGTCTTTTCACACCACACGGATCATACAGAATTATTAGAGCCCGGAAAAAGCTCCTGTACCTAAATATTTTAACAGGTGTCGGCTCTTGTGCCGTTTTTACACATGAAAAATGACCTAAATTAGACGCCACAGCGCTCATTTCTGAAGACATATTCCAGAGAAAATGTAGAATTACATTCGAAATGTAAAATAAAAGAAAGTGCGAGGTTGTTGACCGCCTCAAGAGCACAGCGTCGTGATGAGAAACAATTCAAATCATATCTTTGGAAAACACTTGAATAGTTCCCTCATCTGGAAGGCTACTTCATACATTTGGGTTGGAATTATGATAATTTAATCCACTCAATGTATTAAAAAACTTAAGTGTAAATTTGTATAAATGATCCCCAACTTTACCAGCTACAATATTACAGTGATTTATAGCCTATCATTCTAAAATTGGCCATTTTACTTTTAGTAGCCTTCTTTATGTTTATTTGAATGCTTGTACGTTTGTACATTTTTGACTGTAAGACTTTTACCTGCAGCAGTCGGCTACATGGAACTAGTTTTTCTTCAATAAAAGACACTTCTTCCACTTCTGCACTGTCGGTTTCATACAAAGATGCATTTTTAGTACAGACTATGTATATGTGGATCGTGTGAAGCCCTCACGTCAGCATGTTGTCGTGTTGTCTGCAGTCTGTGCCTCTGCCACTAGATGTAGGCAGCGATACACTTCCACATGCGTTCACACATCCCATCACTCCCACTCATTCACAGGACTGCAGACACATTGTCATCCTGACAAACACACAAACATACGCAATCTTTTCCCTCACACACAGCCCTTTGTTGACAAAGTTTTCTGTTTAACTCAAGGTGACAGAGTGTCGGAGTTCCTGCTGAGGAAACAGGACGATGACATCTCAGAGAAAACTGTGTGGTGCATGTGATGAATCAATACCTAAACCTTTCATATTCGCCTCTCCGCGGTACTGGGCGAGTACATTTAACGTGTCCGTGAGGTCATTGTGTGTTTTTCCTGCTATGCTGTTAAGATCCAGTGACCTGAATTCAGAGATACTGTAGGATGTTGTTGCTAAGTGCGGTCACTTTAATTGGTCCTCTCTCCTCCTTTCCAAGGCCTGAAATGTATAAAGGTTAATGTACTTTTCACATCTCTGGTGCTCAGAACAACCTTCTTGCTTGATATCAGAAGTATTGTGCTTGCAGTAGATTGTTAAAATGTAAATGTCAGGTATCGGCTTAATTGGAAGATTGACAATATCACAGAAACTTGCAAAGTACTTGGAAGCCACAGACACAGAAACCACTGTTGGGGTGCAACATTATACTTTCTATGTTGTTGTATGCAAGGAGACGTTTAGATCTGTCAAGAATGAGGCGCATGAAAGAGGTGTAGATGCACTTTTGATGTTCCAGAGACGTCTCCAATTAGAGACACTACAGTGAGTGGGAGGATTTGTATTTAATGACTGAGAGGTCGCTGAGAGAAGGAGACATCGCTCTTAAAAATGTCACCAGCATTTGTCATGCATCGAGACCAACACAACCCAAATGAATCAATTAAAAATGTAGATGCAAACACACACACACACATGTAGATAAACAGAAACATAAAGCATGAATAGTAAAGAGGAGGTGAGGGTGAGGTTGGTGTGGAAGAGGATAAGACAAGACTAAGGGGTTGGTATTCAGTGTATAAATGATTGTCGGCTGGGTAAAAAGCTTCTTCCTCAGCTGAGGAAGATCAAAGTTTTTGCAACCAAAAGTGACATGAAAGGGTGGAGCTAACTAAGTTAAGCTAACATTCATGGACTGTCTGTGAAGGAGTTGAAGTTCAAAGACAGAAAAAACAACTTACAGACCAAACAACATCAGAAAAAAGGGGTTTATCAAACTTACATTTTCTTTTTTTTAAATTATTTTGAGAATGATGCATGAAAACAGGTACAACCTGCAGAACTTAGTTAGAGGTTCAGTCTAGTGGTGAAGGAACTAGTATCTTACAATTAACTTCACCTGTGTACATTGATTGTGAAATTCCTACATGCTGACGTGCGACTTGCTCGAAACAAATCATTTAGAAGGTGGACACATTTTACAAAGTAGTCAAATTGGAGTGTTTTCTAATAAAAAGTCAATATTAGCCCTGAAAGCTTTGTCGACACGAGGTGTAAAAGTTCAAAACTGTGCCAACCAACAACCCATGTTGAATCTCAAGCGTCTATTTCCATAATGCAGAAATATACTGGTTCAAAAAATGATATACCTCAGACACAATTTGTCAAAAGATTAGGACCAGACCAGACAGGATGAAGGTGATCATGACCATGTTAATGCAAAAGCAGATACTTTGTAATTGAAACTTTATTCCCATCCTATCTGAGCACACAGCACGGCTCCAGCGGCTCAGGCGGGGAGGTGTGATGTGGCACTGAGAGAAGAGGCTCGGAGGGAAAACTAATTACTCACTGTAACTTTCGTACTGAGCGCTGTTAGCGGCGGTCCGCCTGCTGGAAGGACAAGTTGTAAAATAATTACGTAATTAATGGAAGTTAAGAGGACCTTCGTCTTCATGTTGAAACCAAAAGTTTACAATTTGGGCTGAAAGTTACAAGATTGATTCCAACATGAAGCTGCAGCTAGTCAGCTTAGCTTAGCATAGCTTAGCGACTGGACAAAGGGAGGCAGCCTGGCTTTGTTCAAAGGTAACAAAATACCTGCATCTCTAAAGTTTCGTGATAAAGTCATATCTCAGTTTTCGTGGCTTCAAACAGTTGCCAGGGAACCAGGGAGTTAGTCGAGAAATGCCACATAACCCTCGTATGTTTTGACCTGATGGATGATGGTTCGCTAGCGCAGAAGCCAGGGGCAAGTTCTTCAAATTCATTGCGACTTTCTGTCTCAAAATGTCCCTCGCCAAAAAAATGTCAACCTGCTGGTGGTGCTAGACGTCGGCGGCTCGCTTCAGTCGGTAGCGTTTAAGTCCGAGAGCCGCGCCGCTGTTGTGGCTGAACATTCAGAGAACCATTCAAACACTCTTTGTTTTGCCGTATCGCATAGAGCCCGGAGTTCCTGCAGCCAAACACAACTTCAAATGTCACATTCGTGAACACGTGCAGCCGGTATCCCTCACGTGCACTGCTTTTAGCCAATGAAACACAGCGCAGCTACATTTGGGTGTGTGTCTGAGTGCAAATGCCTGCAGCACAAAAGCAGATGAGGCCTCATGCTGTCACAAAAATCTGTACAGTTGTTATCATCTATCCAGATTATTATCTGTCTCTCCTCACAACGTCAGCTTTCCTTCCCCCTCTCTCCTTCCCCTGTGGTTGGTAGCTACAGGCGGCGGCGGCGGCGGCGGTAGGCCGCTTAGCTTCCTCTGGAGAGGAGGGCACGTGCGGGGCGACTCACGTGCGGTGTCGGTGGCAGACAGACGCTCACACTCTCTGCTGGAGAGTCATCGTGGGCTAAAAATAGTGCAGCGGCGGAGGAGGGAGATGAGCTGGAGGAGAGGACTGAAATAGAAACTTTGGGGTTATTTTTACCCCTCTGCTGTATCCCACCGCGACTTCTTCCCTGTTTGCCTTTCATGTCTATTGGTGTATTAATGACTCGTGGTTATAAAGTAAAAGCTGGCGTGTTGCTTCCCTCAGTAACGGACCCACGCAGAGACACTTGCAGACTGCACGAGTTCAACTTTTTTTTTGGACAAATGAACTGCACTTTACCCCAAAACACACAGAGCTGGTGAGGAGTGAATGTTTGCAAGGAGCTCCAGTTTGTACATCCCAGACAGTCAGACCGCAGTGTTACCATAGCAACCGTTGGCTCGTGACAGCGCACGTGGACAAACCGAGTTATTCATTTCCCTCCATTCATCCGCTCGTTCATCCATTCATTCACTCAGTCACTCATTGATGCAGTTTTCCATTGAGCTCTTTCTTTGTCTTCCTCCCACATTGATGTTTTTGGTATATTTGTGGGGACACTGCGTTGACAGATGAACAGAAATAATTATATAAATAAGTAATCCTGTAATATGAACTGACATGTGTAATTCCTCTATTTAACATTTTTAAGCAGTAAATATTGATTATCTAAACGTTTGTAAATGATGTCTTCATTGGAAAAGTTCAAATTGTTGTCAAATACTGTCAACCTGCTGCGAACAAGTATATCTCTGACATATTCTGTTCTTGAGGGTAAAAAATGAACCAAAACCAAAACATCAAGGTTGTTTTATTGCAGTGAATTGCATAAATGTTGTTTTCGTCTATTTTTCTGGTCACTCAGTGTAAATGTATTCTCTGAAAAGCTTGTGAAGTGCACTCAGTTCTACCGGCAGAGCAACACACACACACACACACACACACAAAACATAAGCCTGCCATTATTTCCTGAATAAAAGTCAGAACTGCCTCTCAGGGTTTTTTTCATCTGAGATTCCAGAGGGTGCATTTTTTCTTTGTTGAATCTCCTCCCCAGCTGACATCGCCAGATATAGATATTTAATGAATGCTACACATTTGTGTAGTGAAAGAACAAGAAAATAGCCAGGAGAATTGCGAACGAGAAGTAATCACTGCAATTATTATCATCATTTCACCGCCTTTTATTTTTTTAAGCCCTCGGCGGCACATAGTCCTCTTCTAAAGGCCTCCAGTTGCACATTAACTCTTAATCCATCGCAGTAATACTTAACGCTGAAGCCATCCACTCTCTCCAAGCATAATGGACCCCTTCCTTTGCCATCTCTGTATCTTTTTCGTTGAATTCATTTTCACTCGGCTGCCTCTTAAGTCATCCTTTCCCTCCTTCTCCATGTCTCCTCTGTGCATTTTCAATCCGCCCTGTTTGTCTCCACCTTTCAGTCATCCTCTCCGTCTCTGCCCCAAAGTCTCACATCTCCTCGCTTCATCCCACCAGATAAGGTGGCTTAACTGTTCCCTGTCACTCAACTCCAGCCAGTGGGCACATTATTATTAATATACTGAAACAATCAATAGGAATAGTACCTGCAGGACGGGGGGTATATTGTGTTTTGAATGTCAGACGAAATGAGCAAAGTGGTCCTTTGAGACCTGAACCGACTTGCCAGTTTATATGTTCAGTGCCAACGGGCAATTTAGGGAGAGATTGTCATGGTGGTTAGAAAAAAGAAAACAAAAACAAAAACATATATCTCATACCAACTGTATTGATATGACACATTCATGTCTTTTCATTCAGGTCGGGTTCATTTATAAGGGATTCATCTCAAAGGAAGTAAATGAAAGGTGGCTGTTTTGTGTAGCTTGTTGCATTCTGTGTGTCATACCTTTTGGGCCTCACAAGCAATGGGGTGCTCTGTGACAATACTGAGGGAAATGCTAAGCGTCTGACACAGCGGTCTCGCTATGTTGGCATTTCCTATTCCACAGGAGAGAGAGAAAGAGAGATATCTCTCCTCCGTCGTGCCTCCCATCTTTCATTCATCTTTGCTGACTAGCTGATGCACCCTCGTCCCGATCCCCCATGGCACAGTTATAATTGGATGAGCAGCAGGACGTCGTAGAGATTGTGTTCGTGTGTGTGTTTCACTAGACGTGTGCATTGAGCAAATTTGATTTATACTTAGTTCGCTTAAAAGATGTTCGTTCACACGAGGACTTAAGCGCAGCCTCCTGTGAACCAGCTTTAACAAGCTCAGTGAGACATGCTTCCACATTACATCCCTTCGTGATCTCCATGCAGAGGCGCCACTATCTCACCAATCTCCCCTTTCAGCCCGTGAGCCACACCTCCATGTCAATTTTGCCGTCCTTTAACGGAGTAATTCCTTTGACAAAAGGTGTTGTTTCATACTTGAGATCTTCCTCTATCTTTTGCACATAAACACGAAGACGAATTCTCATTTTGTGAAAGGCTGCCTCTGAGTAACGAGAGATTGCTCTCGCTCTCTCTCACACACACACACACACACACACACACACACACACACACACAAACACATAGCAAATTAACTCAGTAAGGGTCAAGAAAAGTGGCGAACACTTCTCCCACGTTTCCTTTGGTTTCATTGTTGTCTGTCTTCACACTTTTAGGGCCGATAACGCCACTGGAACCGCCGCTCATGAAACATTTTAATAATAGCTTGCCCTCTTGTGCATGGAGGCAGTAGCACAGCAGCAGCTAGCATGTTCAGCTGCTAGCATGTTCAGCTGCTAGCGTGATCAGCTACGCCTGTGATTCGTTGTCCATGTAGAATTAACTACCTGAAGTGTTCTCATGTCCTGACGAGCCGTTAGAGAAAACAGTTTCCAGCTTCTCAAATATAAGGGTTTTCTGATTTCCACTTTTTTTCTCATGATAGAATCTTTTTTTCCCATCCTAAAGTCTCTAAAACAAATGTATTAGTCAAGGAAATAATCGCCGGATGCAAGATTAGAGGCACAGAGTAAAGTATGTTTGGAGTGAGATTGGGATTTGAATGTAAGCGCTTCAATGTGGGTCACACCTGGCAGCACTGTACTGTAAACATGGCGGTTCAGGGTGTGTGTCTTTACCAGAGGGCTTTGTCGTTTGAACATAGAAATACACTTTCTGGTCTTGGGGCATTTCTTTGTGTCGTTCTTTTAAAATTAAAGGGCGCTTTTCTTCATTCGTAGATTTCATTTGGCAGCAGTGAAATGTTGAGGTACTGAGGTCAAGTTGTGCAGGAAGAAATTCTTTTTTTTTAAAAATGAATCTTATGAATGAGATTGAAGACCAACTAAGACGCAGCATAGAAAACCAACCTCTCTTTAAGCACTTGCTCGAAAATTGCGTCCCCAATTTAAAAAAGGTGTATCTCTGTAACCTCTCGGGCTATTTGAATAATTTAGTTGTTATAATAAGAGGTTTTGTTCAGATATGTAAATATCAGCCTATATGTTACTGGCTAAGTAAATAGATAGATAGATAGATGGATAATTACTTTATTGATCCCCTAAGAGAAATTCAGCAAAAATACATTATTGCTGTCGAGCAAAATAGTGTTCATGCTTTGGTAGAGGATGGACTTTATCCATTGGAAACATTCATTTACAGAGAGATCTTCAGTGATGCTGCAATCCCAGAACAGATTGTAACAAGAAGAGAGGGACCCCTTGACGTTGAACTGCGAGGAAAAATCTTAATAAACAACCGAGCAGAGTATATCTGCAATAAGGCAGAAAATTGAACGTTTGGTTGGTTGCAGCGTGGACGATGTGCATGTGACCGATGTCACTGATGCTCATCAGGTCATTTTCTCCACTGACAAGTGTAGGAGATTGCACCGGTCGTTGTGCGCGTTCACATCTTTCATGACGGCGCTCGAGTGGTACGATGTACCTACTTGCAGGATGGCAGCGAATGAAATCACTTAATCACAATTTATGGCCGACATGTCTTAGTTTGATGGAGTGACCACACATAAAAAAAGCATCTGCCCCAAACGGGAGCGTCCCTCTACCCCGCACATAAAAGGCAAACAGATTAGATTACAATGGCATATAAGAGATTATAATGGCACAGCGGGTGAAGAGATTTCCTACAGCTGGCGGACGAGATGAACGAGGGCATGTCGAAACTGACGAACAGCCAGTCGGACTCTTTCTCTGCGTGTATAAAAAGAAGAGATTAGGTGAGACTGAATGAGGAAGAGAAAGACATTAATCATCAGGGTTTTTTTGAGAGAATAGACAGGGTTGGAGATTGTGTGGGAATGGGAGGATTTTGAATGTGGAATAAAAATGAAAACACAACAGTGAGAAGTGACTTTCAGCAACTTCAGAAGGAAAATAAAGGATTGTGTCAAAGGGCACGCAGATTTGGGGAAACGAGGCTGTGCCAGATAAGCCTTTCTGCTTCCAACTGACCCTTGAAGTGAAGCATTCTGGGGTAGACAACACAGCCGGGGCATTGTGGGTAAAAAATAGCTGTAGCAATTATGACGGCGGCAAAAAAAGAAGCCAAGGACGTCGTTTCAGAGCATCAAATGGCTCAACACAAGCTTAAATTTCAATGCGAGAGCCCACTTTTCATCTCCTTTTTCTTACAGACAGAAAATGATTTCTGTAACATCGTATGTGTCATCGACAAACGATGTATGTTGTTTTTTAATTCTCTGACCTAAAGATACCAACAATTCAAAAACCTTGTTTTTTGTTGGGCAGCAATGATCTGCTGTTGCTGCAGAGGGGCTTTCTCTCCTACTCAGTGAGTGATTCACTGTAAATAAGCAACTATTTGCCAACAATCACATCCACAGGAAAAATTATAATATGTCATAATATGTGTTCAAAGTCTGTTTTTGCGAGTGTGGAACCACACACTTGCAGAGCGTCTCCGAGGGTTGCATGCCAAGGAGAAAGGAAACTTCAGCCAATCATATTTTTATCAGAACAGCTTTGCTGATGACAGGAAGCCAGAACAGCTTGTATTGTATCTTCTCACAGACGGATTCAGAAAAAGCCAGATTGCCTCAAACTGTTGGGGTGAAGTTTGGCTTTTATTCACATGCGAGGGTCATCGTCAGTCTTTATCATGATCCATTGTCATATTGTGCCTCTTATGCTATTGGATTACAATCTTACTGTGATCGTTCATATTTTTACTCGACAGAAGACGGGAGTGGCCTTGATTGCGATTGACCCTTTGCTAAGCCCCGCCCCCACTGATATCAGCACAACCATGGAGCCACACTGTCACGAACCGCCCTCCATGAATACATACCATTTGTTGAAAAACTAAAAAGCCATTTCAGAGACAGAAGGATGGACAAATGTGTTTGAAGAATAAATCCAGGATGTCAGCAGTGAAAACAGGTTCAAAAGAGAAACATATAGAAGCTAAAGCCGACAGATATAGACAGTATATAACGACAACATTGATTTGTAGACTGCTGTTTTGAAGCTCGCCATTTGAGTTCGCCATCAGCATCTGTACAGCCGTCACACGAAGCCCAACCTGAAGCACACTCTGATTTATGGTCTGTCTGACTCGAGAAAGGACCGTGATTGACATCATGTTGTATTGAACAAGACTTGCGACTTGGTGACAATGTTTAAAGAGGAGTCGCCCCCTCCTGGTCAGTAGAGAGAATGCAAGTATTAAGACACTTTCGCAGCGGCTTCACTCGACAGATCCAGATGTTGCGGCCTGCCGACACTTATTTAATTTGTTTGTGGGTTGTTAGAAAGCGTGTCTCTGGGCGCTGCTGTCGTGGGCCTTTAAAGCCCTTCAAGTCATTATTTATGGTATCTGGGCTTTCATAATAAACTTGACTTGACCTGTGGTCACAAGCTTTGGGTAGTGACCAGAAGGAAGGAGATGGACTCACAAGTAGGAGGAGAAAACACTTCACTCTGTTTATAAGCACAAAAGGAATTTGTCTGTTTTTCATCGTATCTTCGTCTGCACACGTGCTCCGTCTCGTGGGAAAACACGAAACAGACATCAAAGTGTCTTATGTTGCTATAGAAAAGTTAAAGATAATCTGATGAACGCCACAGATGAAATATACATGAAATTCCCCTTTTAATGTTATGTAATGGAAGCAATAGACGTGTAGACATGTGAGACATGTGAAGTTACTTAGTAACTTCACATGTTTATGTCCTGAAGCTGCACTCAAATGGGAGTTTTCGCCTCACTTCAATCGCCTGAATCCGATGGCCAAAGTGTGTTGTTGTTTTTTTCGGTGTCGTTGCAATCCAGTGCAGTGTGCCCTTTAGTTTAAGGACTTCTCATGGCTGCAGTTACTCTCACTTTCTCGTTGCCTGTTTCTTTGATTGATTGATGACTGCCTGCTGACTCCTCGCTCACTCCTCTTAACCGGCCTCTTGATAGTCGGGTGAGAAACAGTGCGGGGAAACAGTTTGCTTAGTTTCATTGTTTTGGACAATGAAGTACACATAATCCCGACTTTCACTCAGCTGCTGCTCGGCGGCCAGAGACACAGTTGGGCATCGTCCTCGCTTTTACGCGCACATTGTCGGAAAAATAAACCTAAATAAAAGCTTCAAATCGGGATTTCACTTTAGACGGAGCTGACGTGTCTACAAAGAGCCGGTGCTGACATCTGCCTGGATTAAAATGAGAGCATGTCTGTTGTGTGAGACGTACAAGTGAAAAACGTGTCAGATCCACTTGCAATGCATGTCCAATTGCGGGTTGTGTTTATTCAATCAAACATGACAGCAGTGGTTGTTGAACTCTAATGAGAGCACCTTGATAGTTTTCCTTCTGTTATTTCCCTCTAGTCTTTGTACCATCCTGAAGTGTCGCTCACAATCACAAATCTCACTCTGGAGTCGAGTCAAAACAAAGAAAGAAAAGCCTTCTTCAGTCTAACCTTGACATTTGCTGAAATGCGTAGGTGTCATGCAATATTCAAGGCTTTTTTATTATACTCTGAGCTCAAGCTGTGCCATAGAATTTACTTTTCTCCCACTCATGTGATGTTCTGCAGGCAATTAGCCCGAGAGACAGAAGCTCACACGACCCCAAGACCTCCTGGAGCTTTTTGGAGGTAAACATATCATTTAATTGTTTATTTGCTGAAACCAGCTGATAACGTAAAGAGCGATTGCTGATCTTCCTTCCACTCTGAGCATCACTTATGGCACCATGACAGGGAGGACGCTTCAGACTGAACCCCTTTTACCGTTGCTTCCTTTGTGCAATATCCTCCTCTTATTTTCTTCCCTCTTGTTGAAAACATACCTTTTGTATCATATATATATATATATATATATATATATATATATATATATATATATATATATATATATATATATATATATATATATATATAGAAACATAAGCTACATTCATCCTCGGTAAGTGGTGGCAAGCGGAGGTTGCTCCATGTTTCTGACACTACACATCACTCCTGTGTTCTGTGTTCTATGTGTTTGTCCCGAGGTTTTGGCTCTGGATCAGCGTTTATCGTGATAAAACAAAGAGATCCCGTCTTGCCATTTCGCTTGGTAATCCCTGGACTTCCAGATCCTCTCAGGCGGTCCTGCTAACGAGCTCGGGGGTCTCAGCAGGATTTAGGAACACATTTCCAACTCTTCGTCACTCCTCGTCTGATTTCATTTCCGCTGTCTCCGAGCCCTCTGTCTCATTCATCTCGTTCTTGTTACCCAACTCCCTCTCTTTCTCCTCTGTGATGTTCATACGCGGTGTATGCTGCTATGTGAACATCCTCAAAAGTACACTATAGTTGAGGTGAATAACACACAACGCCTCATGCAGAATTATCTTCTCTTTGTTGTGTGAAGGCCTCTGAACACCTGACTTGTTTGGTTCGTTTTGAACACTCACTTCATGGAGTAAATGTCCTCAATCGGACCATGCGTCATAATGTTTGTGGTGTGAAAGAATAACGGAGCCCAGGATTGGAGCAGGAATTTTAAAGCAATTAAAATATATCTTCTGGCTGGGAATCTGTCAAAGACGCAATCTTTGCGATCTGCAGCCGATATGACGGTAAGACACCTGTTACTCATCCGGCTTCTTCCTGGTCGTCATTACTCATCGGTGAGTTAGTGTATCGAGTTCTTCGTGACACCACAGAAGATTAATAAATACATAAAACCTGCTGCCGTCCAGAATTTGATGTCCGTACATCAGCCCGTGTCGCCCTGCTGATGGGCGATGACGCCGTCATAAAGGTGAGGGGAGCGTGTTTCAATCTTCGGACCGTCTTTCAAGCTTTTCCCCAGTAACCAGTCACTGAAAAGCTGCCTTCAAATGAAACGTATGTTTTCATTTGATATTGTGTCATGTTACGAGACTGAAGAAAGCTGTGTTTTATTTACAGATGTTAGATTAACGTACCAAAAATTATACATTTACGTTTTTATTTTAGTTGTGTTAGCACATTTTAGGCCTGCTTTCAAATTAGTGAACTTTTCGATTTACATCTTAAAGCTAAAAAGTGTTTTCTACAGTATCTTGTGCAGTGTCCAATATCATTTTCTATATATCAAGAGTGTCAGTGTGCATGTATTGCAGGGCGGTCTTCAGACAATAATTGACCTCAAGCATGAACAAAATAATGTTTTTAACAAACTCTGCTCTCCTATTAACTGCTTATTCTCTGGTCACTTGTTCTGTGGTGTGATTTTGACCGCTGTCACCGGGGGAGCGAACATCTGGATTCACAGCCTGAGGAAGAAATCATTCGATGACACGATTGTCAGTCTGTTGCATCCTATAAACTTCAACAAACCCTTCTGGTACAATTGTTAAACTGGTTGTTCGGGAGCGATTGCAGGTCCCAGAGCAGCTTACCAGTCCCAGCTTCGACCGACAGCTTCTGCCAGCTCTCTTACATAACCAAACACACACACACACACACACACACACACACACACACAGATGGTTGTTAACGTCCTAAATTATCAGTCTCCTATTTCGAAGGCAATATTAATAATATGTGTCAATACCCAATCAGTTGGTTTTAACATTGATACTTTAAATTGAACCTTTAATTGATTCAATCAATTTGAGCATATTACTCGTTTTTTAAATAGCTGAAGCATCCGATATCAGCGCACCAGCAGCGGGACACGGGACAGATGACCAGTAAGGCCCTTGTAATGCCGTTCCAACAGTCCGAATATTCAGTCACGTTAATCCAGCTCAAGAGGGCCGTGCTTACGCGGGACTTTCGCGCACCATAATTGTTGTTTCATGATAGTCCTCTCTAATCCTGGGTTGCAAATGAGCAAATTAGACGTTCGCAGAATTTGTACAATACTTTGAACACATCACTCTTTTTCGCGTATGAACAGCTATGGGGGTTGAAACATGCAACACGTTTGATGTCATCAGTAGGTGTTATATTTCCTTTTAGGAGTTTTTATCTCAAATATTATTCGGGAAATAAGTAGTACATAGCTGAATAGAAGATTTAAGACTTTTACACAGCAGTTATCGGTCTTTCTCAACCACTTGTTGCTGCTCCCGGGGATTTCATTAAGAATCTATTTAATTGACTTCAATGTTTACTTTTCAGTTCAGCCTTTTTTTTAACTGAGAGCTTTAACTTGTAAAACAAGAACAATCGGGTTAAATTGATTTTATATCAACGTGTAGCTGATTGCATAGCTTAACACAATATTATTTAAAAATGGGTCCTATATAAAAAAAAAAAAGCCTACTGGCTAATGATTCATTGGCACCTTGAAATGTGTTTTGTTTCCTTGTACGAAAGAAGCTTAAAGCTTCAGAGCTGAGAGGAAATTGCTGGAATTTAAAAGGAAGTTGCTATTGTTTCCCCTCTGAAACAAAGGTCACTGGGTATTCAATGTGTTTGGCTGTTGCGGAAATACAATGCATCTAGATTAAGTGTGTGTGTGTGCCTTCATGTTAACATGTGGGTGTTTATTTGTCAGCTTTGTTCATCCCTATATTCTGTCTGTACCCTGCGCAGCCTTCCAGCCATCTCACAGATGAATATGTATACGTAGAGCGCTGCTGACCCAGAGCGAGAATGAGAAAGATGAAAGAGAAAAACAACGAGCTGCGGTGAGTCGAACACTGACTCACATGACACCTTGAGTGTGTGCTGGACCGGATGCCCTCAAGTGTCTTCCCCTATACGCCTGCGTCTCGGTAAGACTGTGAATCCAAATTTTCCCTGCATATGTGAATTCCTGCAGCGGCCTTGCTTGAGTTTGTATTTTACAGTACATTTTGTGACATTTTTTTGTCAAAAGGTGTAACTGCGTCTGGGTTTTGGTGCTGCCACGCTGCACCCGGTGGTCACATCGGAGACTCTCAGCTCGGAAGGCCACCAATGTGTGGACCCGTAATTTGTGCGACGTCTTTTACGTTTTTCTAATGGTTCGAGTGTTTGTTTGTGAAATGATTTGACAGCTTGGAGAAACCTGTCACAGTCTATTGGTTGCCGTCAGCCTTTTCCAGCCTTTTTTTTCACTGTAGGGGACATGTGTGCTCTTTTTTTTTTGATAAGCCACTGAAGGGTGGCAAAAAAAACAAAACACCTGGACTGTGAAGTTGATTTCACAGTTACTGTTGCATGTTGGGAACTTTAATGCTTTGTTTCTGACCAAATGCTAGCAAGACTTTAACGCTATCACCATCAGCCGCAGCTGTGCTTCGCGTTGATGGGCTTTTTCATAGAAGACAAAAATAAAACATATTTGTACATAAAATGAATGATGGCTGATTCACCTTCAGCCCCTTCAGTTTCTGGTTTTCTGGTCACTGTCATGTTTTACTGGGACACTTGAACAAAACAGGACTTTTATGCCTCTAATCATAACGCGATGAAGTAAGTTGGTGAACATAGTAAACATATCAAATCATCTGCATGTTAGCATTGCCACTGTGGGGACGTCTGATTTAATGCTTTTTGTTAAAAAGAAAATCCAGCTTTGTCTATATATTATAATGTGGCTGTAGACTAACCTGTCAGGTTGTTAATGAACACATCACAACTTCTGAAACTATTTCTCGCCAACCTAAACTGTACTCTTTTTGTTAAAAAGGTGCAACATGCGAGATTGGGAGCATTTTGATGGCCTCTCAGTGGCTAACTGTGCTAACGGTGCAAGCTATGGCGAGACAGCGGAGAGCAGTACAGAGAGGTAGCTGCAAGCTAACCAGTGGGCTAGCATGTCAACAAAACAAGCCAAACACAAATACATTACGTTTCCTTTTACATAACTGCTTATAAATTACTAAATATCAACAGATCAACTTTATTGTGCTAATGTATCTTTTACTGAACCGCCCTGTGCTTCTCAATGCACCGCTTTCTTTCCATCTGTATAGCTTAGTTGTTTCGTCCTAATCCATTACTTGCCGGGAGTTATGACTGTACCGACCCCAGATCTGGTTTCGGTGAAATGTGTGATATCAGTCGTACAATCTGACCTGCTGTCCCACACCCAGATTTAGAATAGGTTTTCTCAGGAACTTGTGAGAAATAACAAGCTGTCACATAAGAAATGTGCAACACAGTTGACTGCAGTCAATGTGTGTCGGTCGAGAGAATCCAGAGCCGTCTCCCTCTCACTGATCCACGACCCCTGATATGTAAAAAAAAAAACTGAAATTGTTGCTCAAGGGAAAACATTAGTAGCTCCTATGGAGAACAGGGAGAAAGGGCTCTATTCATTTTATTTACTGGAAATTAAAGACATAAAATGTTACAGGGTGGGCTAAAAGGAGGATCCAAAAAGCCAATAAACAGTGCAAAAAAAATATGTATTTAAAAACACTAACCTAGGACAAGCCTCCAAGGGCGGCAGGAAAAAAGGAGATGCACGAAAACAGGAATCACAAAAAAAAACGGACAGGACTGAGAATCACAAAACCAGGGAACACAACAGGACAAACACGGTCTACTCACACAAACACACAGTACGATCACACACCAGGGCACAAGCTAACAGGGTTTAAATACACAGGAGAGGAGCAGGCGATCAGACAAAGCAGGAAACAATTAGCAGACGGGGCAGACAATCTAGCAGACCTTCAAAATAAAACAGGAACACAAAACACACCAACATCATACCATCAAATCTGATATATGAGTGGCTGCCTCGTGCTGGTGAGGAAGGACAGTTGGATGGCCTGGTCTGCTTTTAAAAAATATCAAAAGCTTTTTGACTTAAGGCCTCAAGAGACACTGCATTTCCCACATCGCTCCACATACCCAGCTTTGAAACATCCGCTCCAACTACAAGTCTGGAAGCAGAGAAGCAGAACGCCACCAGACATCATCAGTCAGACTGAAGTGGCTCGTTGTCCTCTGGCAGCGCTTTCCTTTCCCCATCTGACGGCATTTGTTATTGCAAAAAAACAGAAGAACCAGCGAAGCGGTTTTGTCCCAGACAAATACACAGTAGCCCAACACCAAGTGTACACCAAGGCTATGAAATGAAGGCTGAGACCGGGTCCCCGATCCAATGGCAGCTACGGGGTGTGACACATTGTCACTGGAGCTGCAGTGTAGGAGGATAACAAGCTTTCATATTAAATATGATGTAAAGTTGTTGCTTTTTAACAGGGATGGAGCTATTGTTCATGTGAAAAGTAGCTGTGAAAAGGGTATTTTATTTTGAAATTCAATGCCCTTCATCGGAGTGAGCGAGCATGCAAATAAGAGGTCTGTGCTTATTATTAATAACTGTTCTTTTCTTTTAAATTATTATTCAATTGAATAACAGCTGAGTCGTTGCTACAGGCTTGAGTGTATTTTTATTTCTGCATTTATTTGCTGGACTATAAGATGTATTTAGTTTCTCTGAATGTTGCTTCATAGACTCATCTGGTAGACACATTGTTTATTTACAACAACAAACTAACAAACGATTGTCTGGCCTTAAATTGGGTCATTGAAGCTAATGATCATTAAATCTCTTTACCTGATCTGAACAGGACTAAGGCAGATGGAGGACAGAAGGTGGAAGGGGTTCATGGCACACACAGTGTGATTGTTTTGTTCTTTGTATTAGTTGCTTTGTTTGTACAATGCTACTGTTGTGTACAGTAAGTTCCAGATTGTGATCCTCTTAATATCAGCCAGAACTCCCTGTCATGGGATCACTTTCTGTGTGGGTCTCGCGGCTCCCAGAGAGCGGCGGTGCTTGCAGATACACACACGTGGGACACCCGCTTGACACACAGAATCAAAATACACAACCTCTACGCATGCAGGAAAGGTTCGCTTGATAGAGAGTTCAGTGAGAAGTGAAGAAGATTAGAAGTTAGACATGGTGCAACCCTAAACCCACCTGTCCGTATGTGTGTGAGTGTGTGAGTGTGTGTGTGTGAGTGTGTGGATGTTGGGCAGAGAAATTGTTAAATTGAAATGATTTAGTGTGGAGCTATAAAAGAGGCGGGAGCTACTCTTTCCTGTCACTCACCTTCCACGTAGGCGATCACATATTTCTACCGGTGGTCAGAGGAAGCGTAAATCCCAGAGTTCATTTTGATCCGTCGTTTCCTCATTTCAACAATTAGCCTTCCAGAGGTGGGGTAACTTGATCGAGCTTAAGGCAGTTATGCTGTACGGAGCATTAAACAGCATTAGAGAGCATTAGCAACATGTTATTGTTGACTACAGGACAGGGCGTTATACAAGCGGTAAATTGGGTTAGTGTGCCTTAGTGTGCAAAAAAAAAACAAAAGCAGGCCCAAAGTCGGACGGAGACGGATGCAGCAAGAAGAAGGAAAGGAGGTTTGGATGAAGCGAGGCATCACAAGATCTTGCTTTTCCCTCTCGAATGAAAAAAAAAAACCCACTGGAAGATTGCCACGCTTAAGTTCCTTGACATCTCAACACATTGCAGTCAATTGTTCAGCCTTTCATCCGTCCGTAGGGCAGAGCACTCTGGTCTAAATGTTATCTTGTGTACGTACAGGTTAAAGACTTTATCGGCCACCCGGGAGCAGTTAGTCACAAGCCAACATGCTCTCGTACACCTACAGGTCTCTCTTCCTCGCCCTTTGTAGCAGCTCAGCCATCCCATATGTAGCTTCCCCAGAGATCATGGGACAAGATATTAATGCATATTTAATGTGACGTAATGCTGTTTGTGTCCCATGACAGCACTAAATAATTATGTACACGATGCTGTACAAGCAATGCATGTTGTTATTGCATCTCAGCCGTGAGGCGTTGGCCAGCTCATCAAGTGTAACGGTGGGAAAGTTAGAGACGCATTCCAATTTCGAAATATATATAGTAATATTCACAAAATAAGCCCTCCTGGACTGGCTGCCTGCACATATGAGGCAGTTGCTATGGATGCTGTTGCTATGAATGTACCGGCAGCACGGACGTTGCTTCTTTTCTTTTGGACAGACTATAGCGTGATGTGGATTTCATTACTCAGATTTTGATTTAGATTCATTTTTATGTTGGCATTTAGAGCGCAACCGCTGAAAACTGTCAGACTTTGATGATTGCGAGACGACGTTTCGTGGAAGTGTGTTGCTTGGCGTCACACACACTGTGTGTACCTCAGTGCAGGTACCACACATCCTTAACAGTATCAGATTATTATAAACTATTTCGTTTTTTATTTCATTAAACTGAATTGAATCACACACGGGATTTTCTCATAGTCGTACAGGGACAAAAGTAGCTTTGAATTTTGGAAAATATCTTCATGCTTCCAGATATAATTAATATATGAACGATGGATCACACAACTACTTGTATGTGAACGGGGTCGTGCGACTCTGCACTTCCCCTCAGCTCCATGAAACTTTACAGACATGGCTCAGTCTCACTCGTGTAGCGTCGAACCGGCAGCGGCTGTTCAGAGTTCAGTGAGAAATCTCTGAAAAACCCACCTTTACACCTCCAGCTCTGCTTTAAATGACAAACATTCAGACATATAGCGAGGAGCTGGTGAGCGCAGTGGAGCATTTGAACAGCTAAATCCTGTATATTTCCCTCAGGAGTTGGTGGAGAAGAAAGACTTAATATTGAACATCCCTTCATCACGGCCAGAATGACAAATCAATACTTAATACTGCTGGATGTGTAAAAAAAGGCACAGTTTGCTAGAAAATTGCTTACACTGCCTCAAAGTGGGCAAAAAAAACCCAACAGTTATTGTAAGAGGAAATCGATTGATTTAAAAGAAAATCATGGTATTAATCAAACCTAGTTGTATTCTTTTAATTGCAGCCTTTTTGCATATTATTCCATGCATATGGTACATTAATTAGGGCAAGCAGCACCAGCCTCCTTAAGCTTTGCAGATTTTAAAATCCCCTTAAAAGCCTCATTTTTACCAACAGCACTGGGATCCCAACAATTTGTCTGCAGTAAGAATAAATAAACAAAGTTACAGAGACCAGTTGAGATGAATTTCATGTGGATCCTTTTAATCCTATCTCCTATCCCTCTCTGGTCTCTGCAGCAGCATGTTCTGCATGCGACCCTGACCTTTCCTCACAGATGCACTAAAAATCCAAAGCTTGTCTCTGCCCTTGTGAAATACAGTCCAGTTGCCATGTTGTTGCAATGCCATAAATAAAGATTATCTGTTTTCACATACATGAAAGACGTGAGCAATACCTCCACGCGCTATACCTGAACAGGTTGTTCTCTGCTGCTGCACAAGAGGACCGAAAGACACTGCAAATTGATCACGAGCCAGGAATATGTGTGTGCCAGAAACATTTTTAATGATTGCCTTCATGTCTTTGGAGATATAGGAAAACACAAAAAGGGCGTATTGATATGAGAGGAAAACCTGCTCAATTGATTCATCGAAGTTACACAAACAAACAGAACAATTTCCAGTTCCATCAACGCACACATGCACATGACACACTCAAAGGCATCCCCCGGAGCAGAGATTGGATGAGAGACAGAGAGCACTTCTTTCCCACCCCTCCACGGCTGCTGTACTCGCTCAGTCAGAGTGGGGAAAGAGAGCAGGGTGGCGATGAGGACTGTCCACTTGGACTCCTAGACCACCTCACACAGACCCTGCAGCTCTCTGGACCACTTCTAACACACACGCGCGCACACACACACAACTGCTTTTCATCAACCACCGGACCGGGAATGGATTCTAGGCTCCTGATTGGACCAGAGGTCCCCACATCGGACCCGACCTCGCGGGCACCGTGGAACATCAGCTCCATCGGTCCGCACCGGCTCATGGAAATGTCTCCTGTCGCAACAGCTGTGAGTACCCGCCACCCCCGTCTTCTTTGAGTCGTTTGCTTGTTTTGTGCTTGAAGGAAACCCTCTCGGTGTGACTGGAGAGCTCCTGCGCGCCGCAGCGATGCGTAACCTGCATCAAGATCCGATCCTCCGCACCTAAATACCACCACATCTGGCAAAACAACACAAAAAGAAACCTGTCGGATGGATGTTATTTTTGCTGTGCTCCTTCCTGTGCTTGATATTTTGAGTGAGACCGTATGAGGGAGGTGTGAGTGAACTTGACGTTAACTCCCTGTGAGTGAAGGACTCACACCCTCTCCTGCGCGCTGCGCTCCGTTCATTCACCGCCGGAGCTGAATGAGAGGAGGCGTAAAAAGCGCAACTCCCGTCATCTCGAGGGTTTCCACGGCTTGAAATGGTTGTAAAAGGATGCTGCAGATATGTTTCACCTCTCCGGTGAAAGTGCACGTGGATGTTATTTGTAACAACATCTGTGCACTTGTCAAAAAGGATATTCAGGAGTCTATGTTGCAGAATTGTGCATAATTATCTTAAATTGTGGTGCGTTTAGGGACCTTATTGCATATCAAAATTCCAGTAGCATACAAGGGGACTTGTTTCTGCACAAAAATGTCTTTGGGAACTTTTTTGTTAGTTTATATGCATTTAATCATGATACATGCTTAATCTTAATTTACCACATGCAGGCTGTAGGTTAAATTCAAGTCAGATTCTACAGGGACATTCATTTTGCATCATAAAGACATATGCCTGGTTTGGATGCTGATTTGGATTGTTGTTTGTAAGTCACAATATATACTTTCTTTAATCTAAAGCTGTGTAACCATGCCCACTCTGATATCACTCACATCCCCCTGCAGCCGAATGTACACGTCTTTACACCTGGAAGGATGTGTGTTGAGAATGTTTTCATAACCAGGCCTCATGGACTCCATCTCTCTCTCTGTTGGAGAGTGGGATTAGTTTACGCATAGCCTTCAGGGAATTCCTTCCCAATACAGTGGAGTATCCACCTCTGCACTGTATGCAGGACACACATGAAGTACAGTGCATTCACTTCCCCCCAGAAGTCCAAACATTGATTTGAGGGAGAAACAGCTGTTGGAACGACGGACTCACTGAGAAGCACATGGGTGCACCGCCGCCATGGCAAATGTAGTTCAACAAAGTGTGACTGCATGGTTCAACTTGGACTTTGAAGTTCAGACCTGGAGGCTTCGGTCTCAGTAGCTTTCGTGGTCTGTTCTCCCTGGTGGGAGTGCTGGGAAAGCTGATACCGACGCAGTGCCCAAGGGCAGCTTCTCCTGAGACAGATGGGATCTTATACTTTACTAAGTGTGGTTTTCATTTAAGTTCTGTGTGTCTCTCAGGAGCCCTCTTTTCTTTTTACTGCCGTTTGTTGCTTTTTTTTACTCTTGATCATTAACTCTACAATCTCAAAAGGTTTAAATAATTTGAGTCCACTTGACGAATTCGTATGAAGATGTTTGTGGATTTGTTTTCTTTTATCCAAAGCGACTTACAAGGATGATCAGATGATCAGATGTGAAGCGGTGGTCCAATGGCCCAAGGAAAGAAAGGATGTCGTCGTTTTTGAATGTTCTTTTTTTTCTTTTACCTTCACGTATTCAGTATGATGAAACCTGATGAAAATGAAATCAGTGAAATACTGAAACTGATAAAACATTTTTACCTGAGCTTTGTTTTGTGAATAAACAATAAAAGTATATACTTTGTCAGCTGCAAACTATTATTCAGCCCATACCAATACGCAATTTGGTTCCATCATATTGTAGTTTTAAAAAAAAGTATATTTCAGAGCACCCATACAGCAGAAATCAATATATTTTACAACAGTGATTAGATATGCCATATGCAGAATCATATGGCATATTAATGTTGCTCCACTGTTTTATATTACATCAGAACAACTTGTTAATTTAAAACAAAAATAATTAGTCTTAGCAACATTATGTTTCAACATGTAAATCATTACAATGTGCATCCATTGAGAGATTATAGGGGATAACACCTGATTTATGTTTGACGATTGTATTGAATGGAAATACCTGAAGAGATTTAAAAGAGAAATGATTAAAAATACCTGCAAGCCAATCAGATATTGTTTGATATATTACATGATATTGAAGCTCTTCATTTACTGTTAAGGCTTCACTTTGTCCTGTGACTGTCTGTTGTGACGCCTGAATGGCTAACAGACACGTTTCTAACGAAAATACAACTCTCTGCATTAATTATGAGCATTACTAGACACATCGGATTTGTCTGGATTAGTGCACATATGTTGCATATAAAGTCAATTACAGTGCATATGTTTGCAAGCTTCAAACAGCTGTTAATGCATGGTACGTTTGTGTCTTTGTTTTTTATTCCGATTTGATTTCTACATCGGAGGTTTGAGTCATACATCGGTATGTGCTTGCAGAGTGTAAAGAGATATCACCACCCACTTTTTTTTTATCATCTTTAAGGAGACTTCCGTGCTGCTCATCGTGCCTGTCCTTCCTCCTTGCCGTGTAATCGGCATTAATCTGTCCTCGCGCAGCGAGAGAGGAAATGAGAGAAAGCAAGACGAAAGGAAATGAGTGATTTTGAAAAAAAAGAAGGACAGAAGGGACAAGGATGAATCGACGGGGTTTGAGAATCAGCGGCGATAGCGGAGATGAGAAATAGATCGAGCAAGGAGAGTGACAGGGACGTGAAAAAGAATGAAGCAGGGAGGGAGAGGAGACCTTCAACGTGATCGCCACATCACAGATGATGGCGTCAGAGGGGAACTAAGTGTGTTTACATTACACACACATGACCACTCCATCACTGTTCACAATATCAACTGTCGTCATTTTTAGTGACAGGAGCTTGTGGCTGAAACTGGCTGAAACAGATGCTGTACGAGCACAGGCATGCACACTAAAATGCAGCCGCCAGGATTAATCACAGGAGATGTGTCATGTGTCTTCCGGTTGAACGGCGGAAGATTGTGTGTGTGTGTCATGTCACGATCCCTGAAATGAATTCTCTAGTGGAGCTGTGTGTTCTGAGGTGAAGCTGCCAAGTGAAAATGTAATATTGATATTAAGTCATCTTTTAGGATGGAACAAGAAACAATGAAATAATTTTGCTTTTTTTTTTCTCTGCACTGTTTTTTTCATGCGTGTTTAGTAGCTTTCTGTCTTCATTGCAACGCTTCTTTGCACATTAACGCCACCAACTGTCAATCAGCAATGCTAAGATCTAATATAACATGAGATTCATTATCACTTTCACAGTTGATGCTCAATGAATGTAGCACTTTTATCATAGTTTTTTTTTGTACTGTGGTCTTTTGTCTTTTACTTATTAATCAAAGGTAGATCTTCTATTACAGCTTCATGGTTTATCTGTGGTCATTAGCTATTTCTCGCCTTCTGTTGTATTGACTTCCTCCCCTTTGAGCGCAAACTGGCATATCATAGCGTAGCATTGACCTGTAACGTTTGCCAGTAGCATTGGCCAGTAGCATTGACCAGTAGCATTGGCTCTTCGCTTTCCTGCAGAAGTTGGAAGAGATACACGTTTTGAAAACATAATTTTTCTACGTAAAAACCTGTGGAGCTAACATTAGCAGATTACGTTAGCAGCTCATAGCGTTAGTGCTTGCTACGCTAGCTCGGTAACGCAGCTCTGACAGTTTGACAGAGTGGCAGCGGGGGGAGAGGCTGAGCGAAGGGTCATTTACAGATTCTGTAAGCTAATGTAAGCTGTGCCAGAGGCCCGAGAGAGATACTTTGAAAAGACACTTTCATCTTTTCTCAGCTCTTGAATTCAGATGAATACTGAACACTTCAGTGTACTGGTGTTCTGCTTGAAATCACCTAAGTATGCTTTAAATCTCAGATTACCAGTCCAAACCAATTATTATGGACCTAATTCATTTGCCTAAAAATCCAATTAAGTTTTTTATTTGAATAGATGTAGTCATGGTCTACAGACTTGGCTCCTGAAGAAATGGATTTTCTCTAACTGCAGGGCTTTATCTAACATTTGCTGACACATTTAAGCACCATTTTTGAACGTGTACAAACCAAAACTACAGCCATATCTTTAATCATTACAGTTCCATTGCATAAATTGACAATGACTTTCCAGAGAGAAGAAAGAAAATATTACCCACAAATCTTATTTTTTATGTTAAAATAGCTACTTGTCTATTCTATGGAGGGTCATTTATCCAGTAAACAATGATGCATACATAAAAAAAGTGAAATGTTCTTCTGACCCTTCAAGCGTTTGGGGTGCACGATACCAAAGGCAAACAAAAACCACAATTGTCCGCAACAAACTGTTGTTTCTTTGTCAAGTGAACACACAATTGAACTCTCAGCTGTGCAGCCTCCACGTTTTTTTTCTGGCATTTTAACATTTAACTAAAAAACGTTTGCACAGAGAAGTTAACTTTTAGCTATTGTTTACAGTAAACAGCCACCATGGCGACATATCTGGACATAAATTTACATGCAGAACATGTTTTATTATATGATAGTATTAATTGTATTGGGTAAACATATTTCACGTTGCTGGTAAAGTTTTATTTGCTGGTTCACCAGACAGTGTGTGTTACAAACTGCTTCTTCATGAAGTCGGGGAAGATGCATTGACTCACAGTTTGCAAATGGGAACCACTTTGAGAGCCGTTGCATTGCACTTTTCTCTCGGAGAGGTCAGAAATGAACGAGTTCTGAGATGTGTGGAAAGCAGCCTGAAGCCCACAGTGACCCGTTCCTCCCTGTGTTCCTGTTGTCAGGGTTCTGTGGTTCCAGCCCACATATTTCCAACGGTTGATGTCCCAGACCACGCTCACTACACCATCGGGGTTGTCATCCTGATCGTGGGCATCACAGGCATGCTGGGAAACTTCCTCGTTATTTATGCTTTCTGCAGGTACCTTTTTTTTGTTGTTGGTAGAGTCGATTTGAATGAGCTTCCTTCATTACATGTGTTCAGCACAATTTCTGGGCTGCATCTGTGAAAAGAGATTACACATAGTCCTATTTTAATGACAATATTTGTGCGCGTGTGTTTGTGTGTCTCGGCAGGAGCCGGAGCTTGCGGACACCATCCAACATTTTTATTATTAATCTGGCGATCACAGACTTCCTCATGTGTTTTACTCAGACGCCAATCTTCTTCATCACCAGCATGCACAAGCGATGGATCTTTGGAAAGAAAGGTAAAGCATCACAACTGCATAACATGATTTTACACTCTTTTACAGCTGCATGCACACACACCCAAAAGCACATATTAACAATTATTGACACCCACTCTAAATTCCACAGGGACTGACTGTGTTTTCTATGTGTGTGTCCTCCGAGTGTTTCCTGATTGTTAATTCCCTTCACTTGTTCTCGTTCTAGACTCCTCCCACCTCGTGGGCCTTCCCCTGTGTGATTGTAAAGCCCCGCCCTCATTGTTTCCACCTGTGCCTTGTTGCCAGTTGCCTGCCTTCCCCGTGTGTTTAGTAACTTCTTGTCTCTCATGTTTGTCGCCTTCAAGCTGCAGTTGTTAGTTTTTTAGTGTTTTGTTATAGCTGTCATTTCCCTTGTTTTGTTTGTTTAGTAAAGTACCTTTTGATTGGCTGCTTTCCCTTTTGAACGTGACCTACCGTTCAATTAACGTTCTGCACACACTAACCTGACATCGTCTATCACCCTTTTGTGCAGCATCCAGTATCCAAATTCCATCGAGCACAAAGAGCGAGCAGGAATGCATATTGGTGGTGTTTTCTTTGGCTTTGGAGAGATGGATGCAGTGTGCATTATACATCAACATGTAGCCTAGTGGGAGATAAAGAGGTGGCAAAAGAGGCTCCACACTCCACTGATCAAACACTGATAGTCAGAGCGCTGTATTTTCCTTCAGGAGTTGTCCCGACCTTGAAGAAGACAGCGCTTCGCTGTTAGATCTAGAGCTCAACTCTCAAAGGTGGTTACCTGCAAAGGTTATCTTTCCCTCTGCCTATCCTTTTAAAAGACACTCACACATAGATGTAGATAAAAAGAAAAGGCAGGAATTCAATGCGGGTATTAAAGTGTGTTGCCTTTATTTGTGTTTATTCATCCTTGAACTCCTAAAAACTCCACTGGATTGAGCCAGACATCTTTTGATTATTGCTGGACACATTTATTTTTCACAAAGGATGAGTTCCAATGACTTGAATGACCCTCTGCTCTTTTTTTGTCCAAATAAATTAAATCAAGAGATCCCTAGAAACAAAGTGCAGAATTCCCCTCACTATATAGACGTAGAGATCCAATGACTCAATGACAACGAAACATTCAAAAATGTTAGCCTACATTGTGTTTTGTTCTTTTGTGTGTAATAAGCTGTAATAAACTCTTGAAACAGAGTTTACAATTTTAACCAACTTTCCAAAAGATCTGCAGAAAAACATGCAAATTAGTGCACAGCATGAGTTGATGCATTCAGATAAATCAGGTGAATGAAAATGCAATTTTTGATAACTGCTTCCTCACTGCAAGACCTTTTGAAACAACCTTTTAATTCCTGAGATGTTTTACATATACTAGTTATTTTGACGCCGCAGGGTTTTAAAATAATGTTCCTCTCTGGAGAACGTCTGCTGTTCCTTTGGAGCCGGTCTTGAATGCATTAGCCTCAGTAACTTAACAAGGGCTGTCAAACACACACAGGCAGGACGGCGGCCGCACAGGCGCTGCGATATTCGACTGCCTGAGCGGTGTTTGTTTGAGTTTCTTCACACAAGCGACACACTTCAGATTTTGTCTTGTGCCTGGGTGTGATTATTTGGCACCATAATTATTATATGACGTGTGGCCGGTTGGTGGGAATTGCACATGCGGAGCCCGGAGGGACAGCAACTGATATAATAGTGACGATCAAGTGTATTTTGTTAATGTGTGTCTCTCTCTGTGTGTACGGGCTTGCACATATATCTGCAAGAGTGCATGTGTATATCCGATTTAGAACAAAAAGAGACATTGTCAACACCTTTGCATGTAAACACTTCCATTACAATCTGTTTGAAATGAACAATGAAGCATGTTTGTTGCAAATGGTATATGTATTATTAGATAAACATATGTTTCCTTTCCTCACTCCTTCTTTCACTTCCCTTTCCTCCAGGTTGTGAGATCTACGCCTTCTGCGGTGCACTGTTTGGTATCTGCAGTATGATGACCCTGATGGTGATTGCGGTGGACCGGTACGTGGTGATCACCAGGCCTCTGGCCTCCCTCGGGGCGATGTCTCGCAGGAAAGCACTGGGCATCCTGGCTGCTGCCTGGCTCTACTCCGCCGGATGGAGCCTTCCTCCCTTTTTTGGCTGGAGTGAGTACGACTGCACATAGAGGCCTGAAAGTTGAGTCATTGTTCATCAATGGACTCCCTATAAGGAAATTAGTGTTTTAAACTCTGCCTTAGAATACTATCCTTTCATACGTCCGGGGCGGCTGTAGCTCATGGGGATGAGTGGTCGTTCTGTAACCACAAGGAAGCCAGTTCAATCCTTGGTCTCCACATAGTTTGAATGATAAAGAACTGAAACATTGAACCCCCGAGTGCCTCACAAGGCAGCACACTGCTCCTCAATTAAGGATGGGTTAAAAGCAGAGAATCATTTCCCCAAGGGGAACAATAAAGCATACTCTTCTTCTTTCTAGTACTTCTCTCTCTCTCACTGATTTTATTTGTTAGTGTCTCAAATTGCTGCTGAAAGTTGTACTACAATGTCAAATAGATCTGACTTTGCCTTCTGTCAATATTAGATTAGATTCAACTCTATTGTCATTACACATGTACAAGTACAGAGCAAGTACAGAGTGTTTGTCTCCCACAGGTGCTTATGTCCCGGAGGGTCTGATGACGTCATGTTCCTGGGACTACATGACGTTCACCCCGTCCGTCCGGTCCTACACCATGCTGCTCTTCACCTTCGTCTTCTTCATCCCTCTCTTCATCATCATCTTCAGCTACTGCTGCATCTTCAGAGCCATCCGTCACACAACGCGGTTGGTACACACACACACACACACGCACACACACACACACACACACACACACACACAGACACACACACACACACACACACACACACACACACACACACACACACACAATGTTTGCGTTGATTCACACACTGCTATCGTGCACACTCTTGCAACACACACTACCACATGCACTGATAAGGACATGGGTGTGTTTGTGTGTGTGTGTGTGTGTGTGTGATACTGACGTCTTGTTGATTAACTGTGTGTCAGGGACATCAGAGAACACTGAAACATTTCCTCTGATGTCTCGCTCAACCTGAACTCATACGGCGTCTGACTCAAATTGTTTGTGTGCACGCAAATACAAGACATGTTGAAGTCAATGAACTTAGCAGTCAAAATAAAATGAAAAAGGGAAAAGAAAAATGTAAACACAAATTTCCTTCTGAAAACAAAAGATCTGAAGAATGACACATTGTATCTAATATTACATATGAGCTTAAAAGAAACTAAAGGCAAAAGAAAATAGGGTTTCATAATAACTATGTTGAGTGTGCCTGTGCTTGACAGAGCAATAACAAAGATCAACTGTGCGGGAACCAGAGACTCAGCGAAGAGGTTTCATAAGATGAAGACTGAATGGAAGATGGCAAAGATTGCTCTCATCGTCATCCTGCTCTTTGTCATCTCCTGGGCGCCTTACTCATGTGCAGCCCTCACTGCATTTGCTGGGTAAGTGTGTGTGTGCGTGTGCGTGTGTGTGTGTGCTTTGTCGATGACCGCCAAGGAGACATTTTTCACAGTCTAGTGATGTCAAAACATCTCAATAAGAACTGAGAACCGTCGATGCTCTATTGTTCACTAGAATAAAGCGATATATTTAGGGTTAAATGTCAATATAGATGCTCTAGAAACATATCAGATCTTACTTAAAGCTGCTATAATCATCTTTTTCATAATATGAATGTATCAAATGACAATGTAAAGAGGTTTTGTTCTCAGAATCAGTGTCCCTGTTTCTTTGAATCATCCACAGACCTCATTGTAGTTTTCATAAGGGATTGTATCTGAACTGATATAGTGAGATATGAGACTAAAATATATATATTATGAATTACAAAAATGTGTATTGGGAATGTAAAGTAAACACTTTGGAATGTTGTGGAATTGTTTTTTCTTTTCTGTTTTCTTTTTCAAATTCCTGATTGAGAATTGGAAACTAGACGAGGATGTCATTGCTTGTTATTTTTTAATTAAATATATATGTTTTAAATGTAATAAACTGTATTAAATGTAATACACATCTGAGATGCCATGGGCAAATAAAACCAACGTTTTGTTTAAATAATTTGATTAAAACATTGCATGTTCCAAAATGTAAAAAAAAAGATTCATGGGATCTTTAAACAATAATGTAAATCTTTTGTGTGATTGTGTGACTCACTCCTGTGTCTCTACACTAGACCACATGCACCACTGCTCTATTCTCATGAATGTGTGTCTTTGCCGTCTCTCATTCACTGACCTCTCTGCTGTGTCTCTCAGGTACGCCGACATGTTGACTCCGTATATGCACTCTGTTCCCGCTGTGATCGCCAAAGCATCCGCGATCCACAACCCCATCATTTATGCCATAACACATCCCAAATACAGGTAGGTTGCACACTCAAGTGTTGAGTTTCATTAACAGATGAAAGGTACAAAGGAATATTACAATATGATGAATTTACTATTTACCGAACCGTGCTCTTTGTCACAACTCTCAACTTAAAGTTGACTTTATTTGTGTAACCATAATTATGCACAGACAAAAGACATTGCTATATATATATATATATATATATATATATATATATATATATATATATATATATATATATATACATATATATATATATATACATATATACATATATATATATATATACATATATATATATATATGCATATATATACATATATATATACATATATATATATATATATATATATATATATATATATATATATATATATATATATATATATATATATATATAGCAATGTCTTTTAGTTTCCGTTGCAAACTAAAAACACATCTTTTTCGATTACACCTTGAATAAGGAAGTCAGCTTAGTCGTTGTCTGTGCACAATAAATACATGAAAGGCTTTTACCTCACTTCGAAAAATGTGATTATAATGTGTCCTAAAAAAAGGAATTAATGGCAACGTCAACTAAAGTTGAATTAGTTTTATTTATTTAAGTTTGTCATCTGTCCTTAATGAAAAACACTACTTTTCTTGAGCTATAATTTGGTCACTCTGATCAGTTTATTCTTGACACAAAGGGCTGATGAGTTTATAGTTCAGTCGTATTCACAACACTAGATGGATGTCTTGTACGTGATCAGGTTGTATAGTGTCTGACCAGTACAACAACGCTGGTATTAATCCCCATAATAACTCTATTTATATTCATTCATTCACTTCTTTCCAGAGAGAATTTAATTTATCTTACTGAAATCCTAATTAAAGATGAAATTCAGCTCGACATCCAAGAACATCAAGGGGTCCTTAACTTCACTATCATATAATAAAATCGGTTCAATTATAGATTTGAATACATCTCTCATCCCTCCTGCAGGTCAGCGCTTGGCAGGTATATTCCCTACCTCGGTGTGCTGCTGTGTGTTACGAGCAAAGGCCGCTTCAGCAGCAGCAGTTTCCACTCCACTCGCCGATCAACCCTCACCAGCCAATCAGAGAGCAAAGGCAAGCCCCGCAACTCCTCCCTGTCTGAGAGCGAATCAGTGAGTGTACCTCATATCTAATCTGGTATGTCTATGTCTTACACTTTCAACGACACGTGCTTATGAATACAGTTGCTGATTTTATTCTCGTGTGTGTGATTTTGTCTTTGTGTCGCCTCGCAGGCCCGCCTCTCGGACACGGAGGAGGACTACTCGTGCTCGTCTCGGACAGCCGCCGGTCGCCAGTCGTACGTTGACGTGAAACAGATGCGCCACACAAGCCAGAGGACAAAAGTCAGAGGCAACAAGGGAGAGTTTGAGAGAACTGCCGCCCACAACCCCACTGACCCGGCCATATGTCACCTCTCACAGATCACAGTGAGTACTGGGCCCTAGTTCAAACACTAACATTTATCTCACTGTTCATGTAAACAACCAGGCGCAACACGAGGAATGACGACCTCTTTTCAAGTGTAGCCCGACCGTAACTATGCTATCCTAACTAGCATTCCATCCTAGCTGGTTAAAGACCCTTTCTCAACTCAATTCACTTAACTAATGAGTCTCACATGAGTCAGAACCAAGCAGCAACTGCAGGTGCTGAGAAATGAAGCCAATGCGCGAAAAACTGCAGTTCCTCAAATGGCCACTTGTTGCTGGCTCCAAAAGCGTGACATTCCCCTTCAACTTCCATGTTTCAATCCCAAAATCTAAAGCAGATATAAATAAATGTAATTTTGTTTTCTCTTTACCACAATGTTGGTCTCTATGGCACTCACCCACGATATGGAGACTTTCCTGCCAAGATGGTGACGGCGTAGCCGCCCACTTTACCTTTAAGTGACTTCACTTGGATGATGTTCTAGAAGAAGCCTTTTGGATGAGACAGAAAATGTTATCTTTAACTTTTAGACATAATAACTAGTGCAGAGCACAGATACCTCACATGATAGGCGCAAGCTCTTTCATGCATGCCTCACAATCACTGGCTCATTCACTTGAATGATCACCTTTGTCCTTAATATTGGGCTTGGTTAAAACAAGTGGAATTTTGGATCGCCAAAAGGAAAGATACTAGGTTATATTAAAAAAAAGGAAATGTTACTTTTACATGATATAATGAGCTGTATTAAAGTGTTATGTGCAGTTAAAGCTTTTAAAGAATGGAAAAACTGATTCCTATTTGCTTGAAATGTAAATGTTTGCGTTTCAATGCATCTATGTGTGGAGGCATGTTAAAACCCAACACTTTTCATATCACCAGTGCTTCCTGGTGAATGCCTGCGTCGTCGTAAGCATCAAGCTGTCAGGACACTGGCAGGTCGTTATGTGGGGCATACAATATATAGAGCATTTCCGTCTCTCTGTAATCATCTTAGTTCACAGAAAAATCACAAGTAACACACATGTACACATACACACTGACTGTATAGGCATGCTGCCATGCAGGACTCCATTACAGAGGGTCCAGAGACTAATCCAATAATCTGTGAGTTTCAGACTTAATCCACAGCTTGCATTACACAACCTCGTATTTCAACGTGCTGCACTTGTTGCAGATAAAGACGGCTGATTGTTGAGGCTCTGACCTCCGTGTGTTTTGATCCCATCACAGATGAGAGGATATACACTTTCACTTTTGTGTATAATCAGTGCTTACCTACTACGTGTAACAGCAACTTTGGCTCCCTAATTAGCACGTCACATCTCGTTTGTTGCCAGTCACATTGCAGTGATGACAAGTCTCCATGTTTAGAGTTCCTGGTAGGACGGATTTCACAGAATGTCACACTATTCCTTTAAGAATTAACTATAATTTCTTTCACAACACAGAGGGCTTTAAGAACACTTAGATTGCCCCCATTTTCAGTGCTAATGCGAATTGTGATGTTGTTGGCAAATGTGATTTGTTTTTCTGGCACAAGCTAACTTTAGAGAAGGAAACAACCTGACATACTTTTTAAAGAGAGCTGCTCTTTTAATAAAGAGTGCCTGTTCAAATCCTGATCTGAAGCCACAGAATGTGACTCAGAGGGTCAAATAGTACAAAATATCTTGTGATCATAACTAACACTAAATGGTTGTGTTTATGTGCGTAATGTTCAGTCGCTGACGGAGCCTGAAGACATCTCCATGTCGGACATCATCAGCCTGAAGCCAGCCAATCATCTTCCTGCTACTGTAAGAGTCCTCCGATCATCATCATCATCCTCTCGCTCTGTGCAGTACATGTGGCGTCTGTTGTTGCCTGAAAGTCAGTTCAGTTTATATAGAAGTTAACCTGCTACAATAGTTGCAATGGCATTTAATGACTGACCGGCTCTCTGAGCATCCTGCTCCGTTGATTTAAATGTGAACGTACCATTCTTCTCCTATTGTTTTTCTATAAACTAAGAGAACCAGTTGTTGGCTACAGCATCATATTAAACAGAGCGCCACTATTTTCAACTGACTCTCTAACTATGTTAATTTTGTCTCACTGTTCCTTTAAACGATGGCCAGAATCATCCAATTTAAAACAATAAGAGCTCACCATTAAGGGATCTCCGTGAAAGCCATTCGTCAATCCAACCAATCAATGCATTTGACCAGCTGTGACTGATTCATGTCTTACACTGGCGGGTTAAGGGGAGCGGATCCAAATCAGAGCAACAGTTGATCAAACTTAATTATCTCCCTTAACCTCCATCCCATTATAATTTCCATCCAGCCACCTACTCACATTTGACATGTCACAATAACATCAATGAACATCTCTCTCTCTCTCTCTCTCTCTCTCTCTCTCTCTCTCTCTCTCTCTCTCTCTCTCTCTCTCTCTCTCTCTCTCTCTTGCTTCCTCTTGCTACACAGCTGGACAACGTGATGGAAGAGTCAAAGCAAAGGAAGACGACGGCGTCCGTCATTGTAACCTCCATATCCAGCCCGGCTATTCTGCATAGTCCCGCAGGTTTTTAGCCAGACTGGAGGCCGTAAACAGGCGGACAAAAATGCAACAGCCATGTGAAATTTTGTGTGTGTGAGTGTTTTTCAATATTTCCTTCCATGGGACTTTTCTGGACCAGCATGCAACCAGAGCATGTGCTTTATTTGCATTATTTTGCGTGCAGAGTGTGAGTATGTGAGTGTGAATGCCCAGTTTATTGAAACACATGTGTTCGTATCAGCACATATCGATGGCCAAATTGCAAAACCTCCTATCTGCAAAATGATCCAGGAAAAGTGGGGGGAACCTCATTATCTGCACTTATATGTATATTTTCTTTTTTTTCTTTTAGTATTTTTTGGTATTTTGTATCATGTATTTGGGTATCCTTGACGAATAGCATCCTGCAATAAAACAACACTTTTTTTAAATGTCTTCTCAAAAAAGTGAATTTTTCAGAAAATAAAAAAGACCTCGCTAATGTGTTGATGCCATACCTTGCTGTCATATCTACTTTTAGATATGACTGGATTGACGTTATCCCATCACTGTCAGATGTACAGAACACCAGCTTTAAAATCCTTTTAAATTAAAAAGCTCTTTCTCCACTTCTGTACAATACAGTTCCCTTTGACTTTCTTTAGATTGCTGCATCATTGACTATGATTGTAATAACTGTTCTTTTACATGATCAACATTCAAATTAAAGTCTTAAAATCTTAGACATCGGTTGCGTCTGAAATTGCATACTGTATATAAATTCAGCGTACTTTTGCATTCATAAAAAGTGTACAGATACACTAAACTGTAATAACGCCTTATTTTCTGAAAGATGTAAACCACGATAGTTTAAACCACTTAAAAATAAATATTAGCAAAGTGATATAAATGGTCAGTGGTATAAATTTGAACTTTACCGCAGTGCATTGTGGAATAATTATGCCAGGGTTAGCATACAGTAATATTTCACTGGAAATAGTATGCAATTCATGTACTATTGGTTTCATACAACTAAAAAACAACAACATAGTTTTAGTATGTTAGAATGGAATTTTGGACGCAACCATGTTTCATGAAAAAATATAGAATCATTAATTCAATGATGGTTAAATTATGTGATGGTGAAATGCTGATTTTGTTATCTTTGTAAAAAAAAAAGTTTTGTGTTGTTATTATTTATTTTTCTAAATAAAAATGTTGCAAGATTCTGCACCACTGTGGCCACGTCTCCATGTCTTGAACTAGCCAAGTGTAATGTAGAGCTGCAACTATAGTTTCCATTTTATTTTTGAAATGAACTGTTTTATACACAATCGACTTCTGCAGTTCAGGGTTCTTCGGTCTTTCCTCTCCAAAGAAACTGTTTTGAATATCTCTGGTTAGCAAAGAAAAAATAATAAGAAAAAAAGAAGTACAACTTCATCTTGTTCCACACACACATTGACACACACACACACACACATTCATGTGGAGCGTCATAATGATTGTCGTCTGTGCAGCTCGCAATGCCTCATCGGCCCATCAGTGTCCACTGGCTGATATATTCGTAAATCATTAAGTCAGTTTCCTGAATGGAAGATGCGGCGCAGCAGACATCAGCTGGAACATCCTGATGTTAGATAACAGAGCGACACCAGCATAGGTCATATCTGTCCAATATGGCGGAGAGCAGATGTGATGGACAGTTATCCTGCATGCGGTTTGACCTGAATAGTCCCTGCAGATTACTGGCGCCCTGCAGAGGTGGGAGTTGGTATTTAATTTGCATGAGCAGAGGGTGTAAGAGGTGAGTGGTGGAGGACATATTATGATCAATTACTAGAGTGAACAACAGCAATACTGTAATGAAGAAATACATTACCTTATTGTATCAGTGTTTTATTTGCTCTGTATATTGTGTTTTGACTTGGTCGCCTCTCTCCCTCCTCTAGTGCTGTCGAATGTCCCCAACAAGAGGTCATGTGGTCCCACTTGAGGCAAAGAGGACAGCACAAGTTGTCCTGCCAGGGAAGGAAATGAACCCTTGAGCTGCAATCACTTCACCTTTAGCAATCAACTGTATATACATATATACATATATATATATACATATATATATATATATATATATATATATATATATATATATATATATATATATATATATATATATATATATATATATATATGTGTCCTCTATTGTATTCCTCTCTTTCCCAGTGTTTGACCCCAGCCATGACCTCATCACACACATGCACAGACTCACACATGCGACACAAAATATAAATCTACACAGATTGCTTTTCATTCTGAACTTGGACTTCTACTTCATCTCAGACTCTGTCAGTCTGCTCACGCTTATAACATCCATCCATCCTCCAAAACCGCTTTTTCTATTCAGGGTCGCTGGAGCCAATCCCGACTGACAGAATATTGCAGGCTGACATACAGTATATATATATATATATATATATATATATATATATATATATATATATATATATATCAGAATCAGCTTTAATGGCCATGTACATTTTCACATCCATGGAATTTGACGCCAGTTTCTGCGCTTTGTACTTGATAAATATAAAAAAGACATTAAAGAAAACAGAAAAACAGTAAACAGTAAAACAGTAAACAGTGGCCCAGAAATTGCAGATAGTGCAGGTGGAAGTGTCATTTTTTTTTGCATCTGGTTGAAACAAAGTGAATTTGTTACGCTGAGATTAAAATGTATATACAAAATACAATGATTTCCTAGACGAGGACTAGCACATCAAGTACAAGTTCATTTAAGTTGTTTAATTGTATGCGTCTCTGTCTCCTCAGGAATGTGTCACAAAACATTGTCGGGCCTTCACGGTTTCAGTGTCATGATTGATCCTGAGTCCTGGCACGACGTAAACTGAGAGTTCAACCATTAAGTGACCTATCGGTCGAAGGTGATTAGTTCAGATTGTGTTGTGGACATTTTGGTTTTACCATAACATTCTGTGGACGTTCCCTACAAATGTCAGCCTCTGCTCGTGTTCGCTTAACCTTTACCGCTGTGGCCGGCTGCTAATTGAACTGCTCCGAATCTCCCTCGCAGAACGGGAGACTGTGGAACTGGAAAATGGCATCAGTGCAAAGAGAGTGATTACAGATAACAGGGTGCGAGCAGCATGAAGTGATAGCACTTAGAGAGGGAGAAGGAGAGAGGGAGAATGTGTTGCAGTAAGAGGGGTCTATATTGGCGATGTGAATCGGCAGTGAAGCATTCTGGGGCTTCGTGTTACAGGCCTTATAAGGACCAGGGCTCCTGTGTCTATGCTCATCTCGGCTATTCTTAGGCTGTCGGTCCCTCGCCCTCAGCAACTCTGCAGGCAAGAACCTCTTCTCTCTTTAATATGTTTAAAGTGTACTCATTAGACTTTGCACGTTCTCATATTTGAGGTTTGTTTCTGGAGTTTTTAGTGAACAGGGTAAGAGTTTGAGGAGGAAGTCAGAAAGAGTCAAGTGTTGTTCTGAAGCGGGCCATCTCGGCCCTGCACTCTTTGTATGTGTGTGTGTGTCTATGTGCACATGTGTGTATCTGTGTGCATGAACGCATGCCTGTGTGTGTGTGTCACAGAGGTTCCACAGCACCTGACCCAACCCACCAGCAGCGTTTGTCCTGAGAGCCGGGAGCAGACGGGCGGGAGAAACAGTAGCGAAAGCCAGGGCAGACGAAAGAGAAGCACACAAAAAAAAACAGCGAAGCCGAACCGGGACAAACGGATAGCAGGGAAGGACGGAGAGCACGGGCACAGCAGAGCAGGAGCCGCCAGCAGGAGGAGAGGAGAACCGAAGATGACTACGTACACGGTGACTCTGAACGGCCCCGCTCCATGGGGCTTCAGACTACAGGGAGGAAAGGACTTCAACATGCCACTCACCATCTCCAGGGTGAGGACAGAAAGCACTCACACATAAAGAATAAGCAACAAGAAAATGGGACCTTGACGATGTATCTCACAAACCCCAGAAAACTGATGAAATCAATGCGCTGGCGTTACATTATGATGACAAAGTATATGTCACGTCTTATTGCAAAGAGAAGCTAAAAAGCAACGCACATGATGATGTAAACAGAACGCGTTTACTTAAACAAGCTTCACTTTTCTCACATTTTCCTGCTTGAATATCTGCACATGCATCATTTTGGTGATTTGCAGGTGAAGATATATTTATATATTGATATTTATTTATTTAGGTAAAATGTTACAAAGATCTCTGAGAAGTTTCATTGGGAAACAATACAAACGTAACCCACTTTGCATCCTTTTTACCTGGTTTGACAATAACCTGTTGCATATTCAAAGGTGTGGTTTTAGTGCGAGCGGCGGTTATGTAATGTTTCTGGATGTGATGGTGACAGAGAGGCTCAGATGTAATGTCCTGGGAGATTTCAAGAATAGAGCAGCAGTGGAAAGACTGGAATAGTTTTACTGGGGATGAGGCGCTTCAGCATTAGGTAACTGTTAGTGCTGTGAGTTTTCTTGAACGTTTGTCTGGAAACTATGAAACATGTCAGTTTTTACTTTAATGACATCGTCCACCCTCACACTTCGGCTCGTTATCAGCTGCAATAATCGTGACTTAAGTGTAATTACCTTTTGGATCAGCGGAGTCAAATCATCAGACGAGAAAGAGTGATTTTAGATGATTTAAATGTTTTATTTCAACTGTCAAATTTAATTCCAGAATCACAATTTTCCAACAAAGACAATGAGAATACAACAAGGCGTTCTTAGACTTCTACTGTCGCAAATGACAGCAGACAAACATGATGATTTCTTTAAGAATACTCTATTTTCTATTTCTATATGTACACAAAGACTTTCTAAACGATCTTTATAGATAATTATTAGTAGTTTATACTTATACTACCTATACCTATACAATAGCTATACTAAAAGTTATGGGTTCAAATTAGGTGTAAAATTAAATAGTTTTAACCTCCGCAGCAGAGAGACAGCGAGTCTCTCTCTCTCTCTCTCTCTCTCTCTCTCTCTCTCTCTCTCTCTCTGGCAGGACTGCTGGTGTATTTACAGCGGTTCCTTTAAATAGCACTGGAGGAGAGGTGGATGGATGGAGAGGGGTGGGAATGGCACCGGACAGAAGGCAGCTTGTGTTACCTTTAGTAAGCTTTATTCCTCACTTATAGTTCAGTTTGGCCTTTTTGGAGCCTCTCCCGAGAGGACAGAGTGGATGGATGGAGGATTTCAGGAGGCGGCGCTTCCCCGAGTCGCGTGGACTTAAACTCTCCTCCTTCGGTCCTGATTGATGCTCAGCTGGTGACCAGCCGGTCGTTTATTGATTCACAGCTCCGGACATTTTCTGATCCTTTAGTCTTATTTGATGCGTCGGCCATGACATCGTTTCACTGGATTTGAGTTCATCCTGTGGCCGTGTCGAGCTCTGACAGGTGAACATAAAACACTGCAGCTTGACATGACAACTCGGGGTGCCATTACAGTTTGACGTAATACCTCCGCGGTTTGGATTTCGGCATTCTACGAAGGGAAAGAGGAATGAAGGCCGTGGATTCCTGACAACTTGTTAAGCAAGCTGAAGCTCTCCGGCGCTTCTGGATTCCTTTTGTATGACCTTTAGAGGGGCTGATGATAAGAAAATGACTCCACTTTTCATTATATTTACATGCTGCATTGAGAATTAAAACATCTCTCTGGACACCGTCAGACAGATGAAGCATTATGTGGTATGTTTTTATACAGTAATATTACACTTTTCTTTGTATAAAACATTCCATGCATTAAAATCCAACTCAGTATCACTAAAGGCAGTCATTAAAATCCAAATTTCAAGGAACCAGTTCCCAAATCCACTTCCTATTGTATTTAAAGTGCCTGGCGCGCAGGAAAACATGCACGACAGAGCGTCCGTGTGGCACTATGAGTCGACATGTGTGTTTGATCACACTGAGGCAGCCAGGCAGAGATAACTTTTCACCTCACTTCTCTCGCCTACAACCACCTTTTGTATACGCCCCACACACACACACACACACACACACACACACACACACACACACTCACGTGTTTCTACACACAGGCGTAGCGACGGATATTCAAAGCAAGAAAAAGATGTGCAAAAAGCAGACACAAAAGGAGAATTTACAAGGACGAGTGGTCGAGGATATTACGTGATGTGAAATCATGTAGGTTAAGTGTGGATTATAGAGAGAGGAGGACTTAGTGTATCGGGGAAAAAGACGGATTCAAGGAAGTCTTGCATGAATGTCAGTAGCAGGTGGGTGGGAGGGTCGTGTGTGTGTGTGTGTGTGTGTGTGTGTTTGTGTGTCTGTGTGTGTGTTTGGAGGGATAAGGAGGGGCTCAGTCAGGTCAATCACAGTGAAGCCAGGAGCATCAACAGCGTCGCTTATTTTTAACTCTTTAACGAGTTGCCTGAAAGCCTAGACCCAATGCGTACGCCCCGGGCCTCACGTAAACCTCCTCTCTGTGCAGCTTAAGCCCTAAAGTCTAGCTTTGTTGCAGAGCCAGGAAGCATGAAGATTCTTCTGATGGTCAATTGAAAAGCAGAAAGTTTTAGCAAATCTTTTGAAAGTAAAAATAAAGATTTGCAACTCGGATACTCAGACTGTGTAAATGGTTCCTTTACCTTTTATCCCCGTAGTGCACACTTCATGGCTTTGTCACTGCAACGCCATGAAGATGAATTCTTATTCATTTAAGTGTATCTGTGGATAATGATTGGACTCATAGTATAAAATTAAATAAAAAGTGATTCCACTCTGTTTATAAACTTAATGCAGAAACTTTAACTTGCCTCTTTTCTGCAGCGCTGATGCAAAAGATTGATTTTGCTTCATCAGCTTTTTTCCTCTCTACCTTTTGAGAAGATTATTATTTATTGAGCTGCTATGTCGAGTGTGACAAATGATTTTAATTTACATTTTTAGTTTCTTATTTTACATTCACCCAACAAATGAATGCAACATTCATACGCAACCCCCCCCCCCCCCCCCCCCCGCTCTGTAATATGTGCATATATTTGAGCGCCTGCATTCCTTTTTCCAGTTGCTTGTTGGTTCCCTGAGGAATCTGAGTGTTACCTGCTCTTTTGGCCCCTCCGTAGATAACTCCGGGCAGCAAGGCGGTGGGCGGCAGCTTGTCCCAGGGCGACATCATCTCAGCCATCGATGGGGTCAACACTGAGGGGATGACGCACATGGATGCTCAAAACAAGATCAAGTCTGCTTCCACCAAGCTGTCACTCACCATGCAAAAGTAATCAGCCAGCACACTAATCTACCATCTCTGTAAAACTGAAGTAGATGACGTAGAAAGCAAATTATAAGAGAGTGGACATTACCTGTCTGAAAGAAGAGAAAAAGACTAATTACACCCCACGAGTTCCCAGGATGTGTTCGGTGTGACTTTTCTGTTTCTTTAGTTGTAAGATGTCTTTAAATTGCCCAAAACAAATCATATTTGTCATTTCATCTTTAGATCAAAACGTGCTGCAGCATTTTCCACAGCAACTCCAAGAATGGATTCGCCCATGTCAGTCATCCCCCACCAGAAGGTACAAACACACCCAGAACAAACATGACCGGTCGACAAATCAACACAATACCAGCTGCACATCTGCATACTCGTTTATGTCTGTCACATGTGTTTTGCGTTCTTGTCCTGTTTGTGAGAATATCATCTTCACTGTTTCACGAGGCAGCGTCCTGCTGCCCCCTAGAGGCAAATATCCACAGTGCGACTGCAGCGAGGGCCGCACACCAAATGGCACGAGCTGATACCTTTACTCTCGTTTCACCTTAAGGTCGTTCCTTTCTATCTCTCCATCTTGACCTCTTCTCATCTTTTTAAGGAGTTAGAACCCGTGAGAGAGGAGGTTGGGCCTAAACATTTGGGGGAGGAAGTTCAAATGGTGCAGGCAGTGTCTTATGACATTTTCCAGGAAAGAAAGCCCTCTGAAAGGAATCTCTTTCAAGCTCCTAAAAAAGATCCAGAGCTCCCCTCGACCCCGACCAGGGCTCCGGCCTCCTCCGCACCGTCTGCAGCGTCTTCACCAGGCCAGTGGATGCAGTACAATTCCCCAAAGGGCCTTTACTCCCCCGAAACTGTGAAAGAAATGATGCTGATGCAGGGCAAGTTAGGACAGGGGTCGACAGCTTCCGGGGGAGTTTCATCACTGGGGTAGGTTATCGCAGAGACAAATGAATCCCCACTCATGTGATGCTAAGAGAAGATTGAACTCCTGAGCTGATTTAACAAAACTTAACAAGCAAATGCACATCACGTCCCCTTTGAGCTTCACATTAACCGGACCGTACAGTGAGGAGATATGCTCAGAACTTTCCATCGCCATCCCAGCAGTCGTTCCTCTCACACTCGGCACTATTTCGGGAGCGTACACACAAACATACCTGGCCGGCCTCCAGGTAACAGAGGAGCGACAGATCCGACTACAGGAATGAAACCAGGGAGATGGAGTTGCAAAAAGTCTTTTTAAAGAAGACTTTTTGCTGTTTCAGCTCCCTGATTTCCCTTTCTGAGGCTTTTTATCTTCAAGCGAATGCGTCTCCGTTTGTCCTCAGATGCAAAGTTTTAAACCCTTAAAAACCTGAAACCCGCAGACTTGCTTATGATGCTCTTTTTTATATTTTATTGCTGGCAATATTGCAGGAAAGTGACCAATTGTTGCTCGAGGCTGTTTTCTTATTTATTTACACATTCTGGGGCTGCAACTAATAATGATTTGTTAGCTTCCAGGACCCAATGGGACATCTTCACGTGTTTGGTTTTATTACACAACATACTGAACCCACTGAGATCAGATTCAGTGTGATAGAATCATAATATGGGTCATAGTTGAATTATATATGAAAAAAATGATATTTTTGGTAAATTTGTGAGGCTATAACACATTTTGGATTAAAAAAATAACACATTTATAGACAGCTTTAACACATTTTGTGACGTGGACAAAGATAAGAGGTAACATATCGTATTATTATTATTGTTATTATCATTTAGGATATTCTAAATATATATATCACAATACTATCTTTATCATTCTATGTTATTAATAATAATGTTTAACTTATTTTATGGTGCATTTTGGGAGGTGGAGAGACAGTACCGAGCAAAAGTGTGATATAAGAGGCAGTGGACATTTACACTATATTAATTTAAGTGTATACATTTTTTTTTCTTTTTGTGAACAAATCCCATGAAAGGTCCAAAACCATCAATGAGTCAGCTCAAATTCATAAACATTTCAAACTTATTTCTCCTCTGACATAAAGACATAAATCTTCTATTTAAAAGAAAAAAGGCTCAACAACTTCAGCACTCGACTCCATCAGGAGGAAATAGTGCAGTGGATTAGTTCACATTTGGAGTATTTAGAGAGGTCGATTCAAAAATAAACTGTTCATCGTGATGAAGGAACATGTCAATCGGTGCGATCGTGGAGGAATAAGATATGTCAGGCTTTTGTTACACAAACAATACTTGTTCGCGGTCGGAGTTAAATTTGGGCTGGCATGAGATAGAGTGGAGCCTCAGTCAGGAAATACTTGTAAATGTTAATTCAGGACACAATCTGCTTTGCCTCTGACATATGACATCCAGATATCAGTCTCCACTAATGTGTTTCCCTTCTGGAGCCGAGCTGCTTTACAGTAGAAGCCAACAGTAAGTCAAATGTCAGGCGAGGTGCTGCAGGCGCACCGCGGGGACGATGACGCAGTGTCATGCCAGCGACCCCGCCTCATCGAGAGACTCCTGATCCCACACGCACACGCACACGCACACGCACGCACACACACACACACACACACTCACACACACACACACACACACACACACAGGAGAGAGCAGCTGTTGGTTAGGGAATGTTCTGCTCCGGTTACCACACCGTCATCCTGAATCTCCTGGATGCCCGCCTGCCAAACCTGAGAACTCCCCCCCCCCCCCCCACACACACACACACACACACACACACACACACACGTGAGAGGTGCAGCCCGCTTTACCTGCCTGACCCTGAACGCATCTGATCTACTGTGTGGACGAATCTGGCGGCGGCTGAATCGTTTGTGTCTCACTCCCGAGCGAGAGTGTGTAAACATTTGACATGTTTGGGGTTTCTTCACGATCGGCATTCGTCCCCTTTGACTGATGTAGTTTGTGGAAACGGGGAAGATGCACAGCCTTTGAGAACAAAATGACCACAATGCACTGCTTCTGTTTGACCTTGATGGCAAAGCGCTGCCTGCTTTAAATCAGGCTAGTGAGTTGCTAGCATGTGATTCAAGTCATCAAACTCCGTAGCTTCTTGCGTTGGGATCAGAGTGAAAACACGATTTCATTAAAAAAAAACACATATTGATGTTGAAGTGGGATTTCTGTGTGGAAACGTCATTGGCACTGAGTTACCAATTGATCAGCGGAGGGGCCGATCTCTTATTCTTTTGTGGCCCCTGCTTTGACCTTTGATTGCGATCAAAACAATATGTGTTTAAGTCCCAGTGAGAGTTTTTTTGTGTGTCTGTACTATTAAGTATCCCACAGTGAAATGGAATATTTTAGCGGTTTATGGTGATCAAATCCTTCGTATTTGATCGGACTGCTAACAAATGTCCGGGCTCATAATGTGGTGAGACGCGGCGCTACAGAGTTGTTGTCCATTGATTGTGAAATGGATGTTACAGGAAGAAAAGACCATTGGATTTTGATGTAAAATTATAAATCAGAATACTAATTTGTATATGTTTTGCCTATATTGTTGAACACACAACATAAAATGTTTCTCAACTTTTAATACTAATTGAGATTCATGAGGAATAATGATTTTATGGAGCCCAGGGAAGATTGTATTGATAATATGGTCATCAAATGCTCATCAAAAAAACTTTTCAACTGAGGTACCACCGCCACAACGGCGGCTTGTCAACTGGGATTCGTCTGACGGCTGCAGTCCTGACATATGTAGAGGTGGTATGCGTCGTGTTTGTGTAGTTGTGTATATTTGTGGCTGTTCTGTGCTAAATGTGTCTTTGTGTCATGTGAATGAGACGCTTCTGCTCTTGTCAGTCACTCCTGATGAAGCGAAGGAAGCTGGGAAATATCCCAGTGATAATGAAACGGCTTTTCATTCTGACCGACACTTGGGATTACAGCACAGTGCTGCCGTTGGATAGTTTCCTACAAACACACACGGTACCATTGTTATCACCAAAATACACACTGGTGATTCACCACGTTCTTTCCTTCTCTCTCTCTCTCTCTCTCTCTCTCTCTCTCTCTCTCTCTCTCTCTCTCTCTCTCTCTCTCTCTCTCTGTCTGTGTCCGTGTCTCTCTGGTGTGTTTCAGATTATCGCAAACACATCTGCAAAGTCAGTACCGTCACCGTATTCTTTGTGCATGACGTTGTCGTCACTGGAGGTTGTGACAGTCGTGGTTTTGGCGTGAAGTTTTGTCTAATTTGTGTCAGTGTGACGTTGAACTAATGCTTTAGACTTCATCCTCAGCATTTTGTGCAGATCATTGGATTCTTAATGTAACGTTTAATTTACAGCATCTGGTCCCCAGTAGGACAAAGTACATAAGTGCATCTAATCTAGTACTGCCATCAGTACTGTTTTAAGGTACTACTACTTTACTTTCTACTTAACAATTCACTACATTTTTTTAACAGATGTTAAACGATTTAGTTTCTAGAGACAGAATTGAGTACAAATGTAAATGAAGAGTTCATAAAACTATTTAAGGATGGTTGACTGAAGAGTAATTTCACCTAAACACACTTGAAAACAAAAAACGTTTCTTTTTGAAACAAGTTTATTGTAGTTTTCTTTCATAAGTAATCATTTTGAACCGATACTTCACTATGATACAAACCTTTGTTTTCCACCTCTGCTGATCCTTTAGCCTTCATATTAATTTGTGTACATACATATATTTGCCGTATATTGTTGTGTATAAATGCATGTGCGTCGGCGTTGGGTGTGTTCGTCGTACATACCGTGTTTGGCTGTAGTGTGTGTTGGTAAAACATCCTCCGCGGTGTGTGGAGATATTTGCTGTGTGTCAGTGTGAATATGCAGGAGTGAATCATTTTGGTTGTGATACATGAGCATGTTTGGTTTTCTTTGGACTGGCTTTGTTTATTCTCCTCGTCATTCGTGACACAAAGTAGTTGTTCATCTGCAAGTCGTGAAGGATGGAGCCTCTGCATCCACACTGCATAGTGATGTGGTGATGATAGTATTCTGTCTTTTGGTCATTTACTTTTTTGTTCTAATAATACTCAATCAAACTGCAACTTGGGAATGACACTCCTAAATGAACTCAAAGCCACTATGTGAGAATTTTATTGTAATTATATGATCTTTTTATTACAGTTTGGTGCAGCCCATTCGTCTTACAATCCTTCCTTCCATTATTAAGGTGTGCAAAAGTCCAAAACAAATTCTACACATAGTGGCTTTATCAAAGAGAAAGCTACATGTTTTTACTGTCCATCAACTACTCAAAAATCAAGCATTAAAAAAAATAAAAAATTGCAACATTGTTGCTGTTGCTTTTAATAGCAATTTTTTAAATTGTGTTCATTTATTATTATTCTCAACGTTGCCTGTGCAATTAATTATGAAAAAAAGAAGCAATTTTAAATCCAATGAAATTCAAGAAAGGAAAACTAGATACTTACAGTAACGTGTGTATTGGGTCTCTGTAGCTGAGTGTGTGTCCAGTAGGTCTCCACCAGAGTCTGTGTACTCTGTGTACTCTGTGTACTCCACAAGATACTATCGTACAAGAGCACCACCTGTCTTTCAGCTGCATTACTACACGTTGACCCAGTTTCCTTCCTTCACTTTGGTGTTTTCTTTCCCCCTGAATTCCCTCTCCTCCACCTCCCGTCTTCCTCTCTGCACCTCAAACCCCCCCTCTTCCCCTCTTCCCCCTGACCTTTGACCCCATCTAACCCCACCCTGACACCAACAGTGTGGAGTACACTCCCAGCTTCAACCCCATTGCTCTGAAAGACTCGGCCCTGTCCACTCACAAACCCATTGAGGTGAGGGGTCCGGGGGGGAAGGCCACCATCGTTCACGCTCAGTACAACACGCCGATCAGCATGTACTCACAGGACGCCATCATGGACGCCATTGCGGGGCAGTCGCAGGCCAAAGGACACGAAGGGTGAGGTCACACAACCAAACTAATCCACTCTCCAGTGTTGTATGCGCTCCACTCACACACTTCACTTCACATCACAATGATCAAACCAGCCTCAGATGAATAGATTACAGCATCAGTAAAGGACAAAAAAAAAAACATACTTTCTTACTTCCTGCTTGTGGAATCCAGCCATTGTCACCGTTTTGACATATCCACCTCTAACACATGATGAATTTAGTTTATGCTACTCACTGAATTAAAATATTATTCTTTGAAACTACTTTCTACTAAGGAAATAGTCCCCATACAAAAAAAATCATAAAACTAAAAAGTGGAAGTCAAAGTGAGTTTTTCCAGTTGCTCCAGGTTCAGAAACTTTGTTGCTGTGTCTTGTTAACAACAAATGAAGCATTCTCAATCCGCTGAAGCCGGCTTTAACTAAAGCAACATAGGCTCATGGGTAATGGTCCCTCTTAAAAATGACATTTAATCAAATATAACGTATGGCCCAAACATAAACCTTTACTATCGACTGATGAACCAGGACACTTTTTGTGTTTCTATTCCAAAGAGTTTCGAGGAGACAATTAAAAAAACGCTGCAGTGATGAACCATTTGGGTGAAATCGACCCTTTAAGACTTTTTCTGAAATGCCAAAACACAAAGAGCGTATACGTTCATCCCACGTTCCTCCAACTCGGACATCTACTTTTCTGAATGCCCGGGCTTTTCAATGTTGTCTGTGTCCGTGCCACATCCTCCTCCTTGCTTTTCACCCACTTTCCTCTGCTCATTCCATCCACAACCCCCTCCCCTCCCCTCAAAAACAAAAACAACCACCCACACTGTGCCGTCCTCCACCCCTCCCTGCCCATCCTTCCCTCGTGGTCGTGACCTCAGTGAGGAGGCGGGCTCCCCTTTGTCGTAAGTACAGCAGCGCTCCTTTTCCATCCTGCCTCTCCTTATGCGCATCTCCTTTGTCTCATGATTTCATAACAGCTTGTGCATCGCTCCAAACTAACATCCCTCAACTATTATACTATTAATATGATTAGAATTAATACTATAATAAATAATGTTCCTGAACAATGTACAGCATCTATTTGTCCATTTCAACGCGACCTTATAAATGCGTCAACCGGACTGTGTAAAGGTCAAACTCACTAACCAAGAGGTCATTCTGTATCTGAAAGTACTCAGAGGTACTTTGGTCAAAGTGTGAGAGTGTGAGATGTGTTTTTTTTAAGTCAACAATTTCATCACGGCCTCTGGAGCCTGATGGGATTTGATGGCATGGGAATGTTCTGAGTATCCCATCACAGGTTGTTGAACTACTGCTCAATCGGTGCCGACTCACTTGTCTAACACTCATTATTAAAGAATGCTACATTTACAAAAAAAAAAACACGATCCAGTCATGTTGCTGTGCAAACTCACTAAAGTTTCTAGTGTACGCCACGGTAAGCACCTTCCATGTGACGCTGTAAGACAACACGAATACACAATATATAGTGTGTTGATGAAGAATGAACAAACAGACTGCGTGCAAAGCAAGAACAATGCAATTCATGATCTTAATGAAATATGTGCCCGTCATGGAAAACAGTTCTGATCCAGTGGAGCTTAGAAACATGATGAGCAAACAAACTAGCTTTTAATGTTGTGTCGTGCAAAGTTGTGCATTGTCGAATTTTACATGATTAAACAGTCATAGCTATTTTTGATCGTTTGAACTGCCGACAGGCCAGAGGACAGGTTACATGCTGTAGTTTCATATGAAGGCACTTTCACTTTAACTTGATCCATTTTAAATGAAATTCTGCTATGAAATCTAGAAACAGGGGAACACTTTTGACAGCAACTGTATGTGGACTAAAATGTAAGTGAATTCCATCTTTGATAATCATTATTAAAACATTATAATCATCACTCACTCATAATTTCTCTGTGAGCTAATGGGAGGTAATTACATTTCTGGGGATCCCCTTCGCATTAGAGGAAGAAAAGAATTGTAAATTTTAGGCCTTTTTTGACTGCTTCAACATTTATATTTAATAAGTGACTGAAACGATGCAGTATCAACTGCACAGCTGTTACTTGGCTCTAAATATCCACCGTTCAGTTCATTTCAAACACAACATTGATGCACAACCTCACCAGTTTAGTTGGAGATGATCCGACATCATGGACATTCATTACATTAGGATCATCTATTGCATTATGGGGCTTTAAATGCAGCACACACTGCTCAGAGCTCTAACAGCCGGCCCCTCCTCCGCCCACCAGCGGCTCTCTGCCTATCAAGGACCCCGTGGTGGACTGTGCGTCTCCGGTTTACCAGGCAGTGATCAGGCCCGGAGATAACCAGAGTATGTCTGACTGGGCTCGCCGTGCCGCCACCCTGCAGTCCAAGAGCTTCAGGATGCTGGCCCACATCACCGGCACTGAATACCGTCAGTACAGTTCATCTTCTCAGTACTCGTCTCTGCAAGTCTTTCCTTCTTGTTCAGACACAGGCTTTTGTTCGTCCTTACCAAATTTATGTTGTTTATTTCCACTCATGCAGTGCAAGACCCAGATGAGGAAGCTCTGCAGAGGTCGAGGTGAGAGCAAAAATGGCATAATAAACTGACATAACCACACACACACACACAACAACTTGTACTTTTTACACTTGTAAGTCCAGTGTGTAGGATTTAGGGTTGTCTGTCGACAAAAATATAATATATATAATTACGTTTTCTTAGTGTATTAACCGGATATTATAATCACCAGAATCATTGTGCGTTGCTTACCTTAGAATGAGTCATTTATATCTACAGCCGCTCCTCACGTAGCCAGCCGCCATGTTTCCACAGTAGCCAGGAACAGACAAACCAAACACTGGCTCGAGAAACACACTCAGCACACGGGAGAAGTTGAGTTGTTTAAAATGTGCAACCTCAGCGCTAGCCAATGCCAGATCCTTGCACACAGGCCCTTCAACATGTTCATTCAAAGTGTAAATATGACCTGTCTTATCACGCCATCAGAGAGAAGTTCGAGTCGGAGGTGAAAGGGCCTCGCTTTGCCAAGCTGAAGAACTGGCACCAAGGACTGTCTTCACAGATCCTCAACGTCCAGGAATAAAGAGGAGGAGAGAGGAGGAGGAGGAAGAGGACGTGCAGAGGAAGACATGGACAAAAGCACAGAAGTTAACAAGAAGAGGGAATTATGGAGGGATTAAAAAGGAGGAGGAGGAGGAGGAAACTCCTCATGAATGTGAGATAGTGGTGTAGTCTAGATTAGTATGTGAAATACTAACTGTTAGTGTGAGAACGCTATGTGTTCATAAGCTCGATATTACCTGTCAAAAGTATTTGTCCGCTGCTAAGACCTGATCCCGCATTTGGGATTTTCTTTGTTTCTTTGTTTCCTGTTTTTTTTGGGGGTTCTGTCTCTCTTCAATGAAAGGCAAATTGTACAAAAAATAATCAAAATGAAAATGCAGAACTGATGTTTCTTTTAGTACATAAACCGCATTGACAAACGTATGAATTTTAACACGAAGCATGATTGTGAGAAGACACACGAGGACAAACGCACGCGTAGAGATTAACGTACGTGCACAAATACAATATGTAAAAAAAAAATGCACTCACAAGTGTACTTATATATCAATGTGAATAAATGTTTTCTTAAAACCATACGGCTGAGTGAACTGTTGTACACTGACAAATGAAATGAGGGCGTCACTTCCTGCTTTAGGAAAACTGTCACGATTGATACGGGCATTTCCTGTCATTAGAGCTGATGAAATGGCAAAGTGGTGTTTCGACTTTGTAGGAAACGATGTCATCCAGAAAGAGGGTCTAATAGCTTTTGACAGAATAAGCACAGTAATATCACCGCTACTGCATTCTCAAAGTTTGTTTTAGTTCAATAAATACAAAACAAAAAAAGAAAGGCCTCTAGTAACTGGACATCCTCTGAGGGAATATGTGTCGCTAATATTGAATATTCTCAAGGTTTTATCTCAAAATCCAATTTTCACAAAACAAAAAAAGTGCGTTTGTTTCTATGCAAAACCGAAATCTGCTCACGTCATATAAAGCGTGTTTGAATTGACTGTGAATCAGGCTTGAATGATTGTGACATGGTCAGAGCCGTAGTGCTGCGTCACGATGTTGTGTGAGTTTGTGTGAGGCCAGCAGAGGGCAGTGAGCTTCTGTACACAAAGACTGAAGAGATGACACACGTCCTCCTCTGTGAACTGCACTGTGCCAAATAAATCACTTTTCTCCTCTCACCTTTATTTAATCAGGTGTAAAGAAGACATATAGAGGTTTACCAGCTCAGTTTTACTTGTGTTCTCAAGTATTGTGCTCTGCTTGCATCATCGTTGGTTTAAATATAAAAAAATAAAAAAAGGTGTATACATTCATGAAATAAAATAAAAATGGAGCTGTTATAAATAAAATCTATCTACTGAAGTGCTGAGTGGAGCATGTCTGGAGGAAAATGGGATGTGGAGATGTGGAGGCGGGCGACAGTTGTGAGTCATTCAGGTGGAGATGACGAAGCATTTTCTCTCCTCCTCACAAGAATATAAATGACTGCAGGGGATGTCTTCTTCTCTCGTAATTCAATTCAGTTTAATAAAAAAAAACTAAAAAGTTAATTATAGTATATATGTATATGTGTGTGTGTGTGTGTGTGTGTGTGTGTGTGTGTGTGTGTGTGTGTGTGTGTGTGTGTGTGTGTGTGTGTGTGTGTGTGTGTGTGTGTGTGACGACTACTCTGTATCAGAAAAAGGAAGATGGAATCATATTTTGGGAGTTAGCTGCGTGACTACAGATTACATGACAAAACCTCACAGGGCATATGATGTGAGAAATCCTCTTTGCTTTCAGAGCTGGAGCGCTGCTGGTTATGTAACGGTGCACACAAGCTCCATCATCGAGAAAAGGTGTGTCCGGAGGAAATCTGCCAATCAAAATACGCAAACGGCAAACCGGAGGCTGCACTGAGCATGAGTGAGAATCCTTCGGAGAAAGATGGATGACGGGTGGAGGTGTGGCTGAGCCGCGGGCTTGCAGCATGACTTGAAAATGCTGCAGCATCCGGCCGTCCCTCCTCCTCCTCCTCCTCCTCCTCCTCCTCCTCCTCTTCTCTCCATCTTGTGCATACCGGCTGTTTCCTCCCCCTCTTTCCCTCAGTCTGCGTGCTGTAGTCCTGCTGTGCGGTCCTCTCAGCACTCTGTTGTAGCACCAAAGGGAGGAGGAGCCACCAGCACACACACACACACACACACACACACACGCATACTCACGCAGACACACACACACACTCTCACATCATCTCTTCTGCACGCTCGCTGTAATCACCAGCCAGGCCCGTTTGGAGCAGGGGAGCCTAGCCGTCTCGTCGCCCAAGATGGATGTACTGATGAAGGGGTTCTCCATGGCCAAGGAGGGAGTGGTGGCCGCCGCAGAGAAGACCAAAGCGGGCATGGAGGAGGCAGCAGCCAAGACCAAGGAAGGGGTGATGTATGTAGGTACGTAGAACATCTCATCCGTGGAGCTGCACCGAGTTGTATTGGGGAAAAAAAAGGAAAGTGGGTAAGTTCGGGGGAGATGCCCCACATTGTATGCGTGGGTGTGTGTGTGTGTGTGGGTGCATCCTGTGTTTTTGCACGGTTTGCGGTGGGATCCCTTGGGTGTCCATGTCTGGGACACTTGAGAGAAGCGACAAGAACAGAGGGAGGAGGAGGTGAGAAAAAAAGAGGTAGAAAGGAGGGGATGGAGAGAGCACTGGCAGGATACTGCTGCAGGACTGGTGCAGGGCAGAGGGTGGGGGTCTGCAAGAGTGAAGGATAGACCGTGAGGAGGGCGAGTTGGAGGGAGAATTAGATGAATAAAAGTTGTCGGACAGTCGCCGGTGAAGGGCTGGCTTGAAGGAGAGAAAAAATGAATAAAAGGGCAGGAGAGAGGAAAGAGGAATTCTGCAGGATCTTGTGACGGCGCCGCCTCCGGCGTTTGTCACTTGGCCTATTTTATTCACATTGAACGGTCTGTGGAGCAGTTTGCAGAAGGACGTCCGGTGATGGACTCAACGCAGCCATGAAGTCCCCAGAGACTCGCTTTAACTGCCTTGGTTAATTTACAGAATAGAGTTGACCTACATTTGATAGGCCGCCATGCTTTTTTTGTGTGAGGGAGGGGGGTGTCTATTCACAGATATTTAAAAATAAATCCATAAACAAACAGATGCAAGAGGGCGGACCGAGTTAAAAAAATATATATAAACTAAAACACTCCAGATGCTTTTATGTTCAAACTGTGCTTTCCTGTTCTTTTCTATTAGCTCAAGCAGCAAATGCGTCACATCTCAAGGTTACCTCCAGTGCCAGGCTTTTAGGCCGCCAGAGAGGGGAGGGGCGTTGTGATAGTAGGAGGGTGGGTGGGTGAGGAGTTAGCGGAGTGGGAGTCTTCGTCGTCTTCGTCGTCGTCGTCGTCTGCGGTCCGTCCCTTTCGGTCACACAGCAGCTTCACAAAATCACGATGATGAAAATGAAAGAGGACATGAAATGTGACGCTACGAGTGCAAGAGTCAATGTCCTGGGATGAAAGAGGGGATGGAGGGGAGGAGGGGAAGAGAGGGCAAGGATCACTTGAGCACTGCAGCAATTCACTCTCCCATCACCCCCCTCCGACCTCACCCCACGCTCGTGTTGAGGCGAGAACCTGTGCGTGTGTATGTGTGTGTGTGTGTGTGTGTGTGTGTGTGTGTGTGTGTGTGTGTGTGTGTGTGTGTGTGTTTGTGGCGTTGCAGCAGCAGGGTTTGCCTGCCAGTGTGTGCTGCTTTGATGACCAACCACCTTCCTCCCCTCCGCGACAACCAACCCATCACGGTGGGAAAGATGGAGGGATGCAGGCGGAGAGAGGAAAAAAAAAAGGGAGAGCAAAAGGAGGGGTGTTATGTCAGGAAAAAGCTCTGAGCTTCTGGTCTCGTGGCTCCTGTGTGGCCAGATGGTGGATTGGCAGAACGAGAGCGACGGTTTGACACGTAGTGATGGAGGGATGATGGAGGTGGAGGGTCACCAGCCACTGGAGAAGTGAAACCTGTGCCTTCCAGCGGGTACAGGTTGGTGACGAGCTCAGGTGGAGGATAGGGTGGGGGTGAAAAGGGTGGGGGCTGAGAGATGGAGAGAAAGGTATCACGGGAGGAAAATGATATGCGGATCACAGGGGGAGGAGGGAGGAGGGAGAGGGGGATGCGATCGCTGAAGTGAGGAGGGTCGATGGCGCCGATAAAGCACGGTAACGGCCCGCAGCACAGTGCAGAGTGTGGACAACGTAGCGGGGTCCGCTTCCTCAAACGCAACAAACCCTTTTCTTTTTTTAAGGCCACACGTGTGTCGAAGTATCCTTTTAAGTCCTGGTTATACTCGTCATATTCGACGGATTAAAGAAAACATCTTTGTGAGGTTCAGATCCATGCAGCAATCCCACCACATTCATTTGAATATGTTTTTTAATTAAAATGACTATAATGATCTAAATGTTATCATTCCCGCTACTAATGCAGATCATATTGTAATATCTGTCAAAACACCTGCAACAAGATGTATTTTTAACATAGTTCAGTCCAGGTTTTAACATTTTTATTATGGATTCTTTAGTTTCATGTTTTTATGTTAAAGGCATTAATCAGTGTTGTTTAAATTGGATAAGAACAATGTTCATTTTCATATTCTTATGAATGAATAGTACAAAACTCAATAGTCAGACAAGGAGTTGTGCATCAGCAGCCCTGCAGTGCTTTTGGTCCTTTATTTGCTTTTATGGTCATAATGAATGTCAGGTTGTTTTATGTTTCATGAGTTTATAGGAGAGGTTTTTCTACAAGACCTCAGCTTTCTTTTTTCCATTAATGTATAAAGTGAATAAGTGTGAATCTCCCAGTGCATATGTTATATATTTTACATTGCTGCAAACACAAATATATCACTATTATTAGGAAGTTTCATTAAATCGGGGACATATCTGAGCTTTCATATCATGAACACTGCTAGAGCACAAATCCTCCTCTGGGAAAAACGATTAAAGCCATATATTCGCACATTATTTCATAAAAGGGGAGGGAAAAAAAGCCAAGCTGTCCTGTGCATCACCTGGAGAACTGCATCTGCTTCTCACCAAATCTTTTTGGGGATTATTTAATCCACTATTTTGCAGATGCGGTTCTGTTCTGTGTGATGCGGGACAGACAGATATTCACAGTGGCACTCAGGTGGCTCCCTCTGTTGTCTGGGAGAAAGCTGTGTCATTGCAGCGTGTGTGTGTGTGTGTGTGTGTGTGTGTGTGTGTGTGTGTGTGTGTGCGTGTGTGTGTGACTGACTGTACTGCAGTACTGCTCAGTACTCAGGCACGTGGCTCATGAAGCACAGGGAGCGTGCAGGGAGATAGAGGGAAGCGGGAGACAGAGGCGGCTGCAGGATGCTTTCACGGCAGCGTCTGTGTCTAAGAGGGAACGGTCTGCGTGCACGACATCATGATGTATTCTACAGATGTGTCCTCCTTTAGCTTCAACCTTACGTCCCATTATTCTCTTTCATCTTTCGGAGCAGATATTTCCCTCCCTCCATCCCTCGCTCTGGCAGATTATATAACCACAATTTAATCTGCTTGGGATCATACTATAATGAGCACAGCGCTCGTGAGCAGAGGGGGAAATGCAGCGAGGTGCTGCTGTCCACAGATTGTTTCCCAATTAAAAAAGCGCCATAAAAGTGTTTATGGAGCTTTCAAACACCTACGACTGAGTTCTACCGGTTGAAAGGATAAGATTAAACAATTCAGGCAGACAAAACCAGAGAGACGCATCAGCCACACTGAACGAGGTCTTTGAAATGTATTTTGAGAAAGAGCAATGTATGCTAACCCAGCACCCAGTAACCCAGATTAATATGTTTTAGCAAGCCAACTTCTATGCTCCTATGTCTTTGTGGCAATTATAATGCACTTAAATAAACATCTGTGAATGATGTAAAATAAAATGTGCATAAAGGAACATCACATATTTACATTGGGTGAAGCCTTTTTATCCAATGATGTAATCATAATCAGTATAAATGTCAGTAAACATAACAACGTTGTTCTCTTATTATTACAATATTAATTCATACGTTAGTTAGATTTAAGCTCCACGGCTTGATTTATTGATGAATGAAGCATCCCATTGTAATCATGACTAAAAGGAAATACTCACAAAAACATAAATATAAATGAACCAAACTAGTATAATATATATAGAATATATAACAAGACTGCTGCATGAAAGCTACAAGAAAATGTTTATTTTATGTAATTTTTCTATCAAAGCAAGAAAACATGTACAGGAAGTTGACTGTAATCTGTTTGATCCCCAGGCAGCAAGACAAAGGAGGGCGTTGTGTCATCAGTAAACACAGGTAAGGAGCGCTGTGTACCTGCTGGCCCCATTTGTGACCTCAGCAATCGCGTTAAAGCGTGGATGTTTTTCAAAAACCCTTCAGACACGGCACACACGTCATGTGTGCCGCTTGTTACAGGTTATTTCTGAGTTTGTAATGTAAGCTCATTGTTGCCCCTTGTGGCCGGGAAAAAAAACTACCGTCTCTGGCCTCGTGTGGCAGTAATGAGATCATTACTTCCCCTTATGAGGCGAAAAGCACCAGAAAAGCGCACTAGAAAACTTGAACGACCGACAGAGATGTGGGATCTATGCTTTGTCATGAATGTTCTCAGACTGTATATTTTTTCTTCGAGCGGTTGGCCTAAACAGGATGGGCCTCTTGTCCTGGAGCTTTCTGCACAGACAAACAACTCAGGTCATGAGCGACACACCTGCTCCACGTGTGATGTAGACGCTAATGCTAGATTATCCTCGTCATTTGCGTGCAAAAGCTCACACGAACATTGACGGAAAGCTGAACAATAAATATTGTGCTGAGCGATGGAGAGTTGTTTTTTTTGCAAAGCTTGTTGAGTGTGTTTCAGTTTCCCTAACCCTCCTCCGCTCTGCGTCGCAGTGGCCAACAGGACCGTGGATCAGGCCAACATCGTCGGCGACACGGCGGTGGCCGGGGCTAACGAAGTGTCACAGGCAACCGTGGAGGGGGTGGAGAATGTCGCCGCGTCGACCGGGATGGTCAACCAGGTCAGTTGTCGTCACACCAGCAGCTTGACCTTGTCACCGTGTCACTGTGCAGAAGTCTGAACTATCATCGTTTTCTGACAGTCTCGCAGGTCCAGACACTGAATTCGTCCTGAAACTGATGTTGAATGATCTTTAACCTTTTGGAAAACGTGCGCGGAAATCCTCCCACATCCTTTTTAAGTCCCAGCATGCCCCATTCAGACAATCTTTTAGCATAAAATATGTCATTTTTCAATTTTTAAACCGAACGACACCGTTTTTAACTCCTTCGTAACAGGCCACGGCTTTGTTTTATTTTGATTTTTAATAAGGTGTCTTATTGACCGCTCGAGGAGGCATTTTTGGGGAATCTTACTCATATCTCATATCATGCCGGATGTTCATAGTTACGATCAAAATATCTTTTTAAAAGTGATTTTTTTTGCAGCTAAACATTTTTTGCTGAACAAATACATACAATAAACCCAAGTACGATGACTCAAACACAGGGAAAAAAGGAGGTCTGGAGCCAACATTGGTTCCAGAGTCTTCAACGGGTTAGTCAGAGACAGGTGGTTTACGTTCAGCCACTAGAGAGAGCCGTGTTACTGTATTCAAACACAGAGACCTGCAGGGTGTCAAATAAATCTAATTTATACTCGATAGTCTGAAATATCCATTGACATAAAGCGGAGACAAACAGCAAATATTCACAAAGGACTTATGTCATTTTTTGTATGTTTTTGGGAAAACAAATCTAATAAAAAAACAATCTCCTCCAGCTCCTTTGGAGATGCCCCAGTTTGGTATTTCTGTAATTCAATTTAATCTATAAGGAACGATTGCTTCCTGCAATGCAAGGCAGAGGCCAACTATCTGACTGTAACCAACAAGGTTAAGCTAGCTGTAACTGTATTTATTTACACTATTACTACATCATGTGGCCTCTTTTTAACCAGATCTCAAGTCAAAATATATTTACTGAAAGTTATTGAAACATTTTCCCTATAATATGTGTTTATTTTGTGACACGTATCACTGCCGAGCTCTCGTGTTTCTATTTGTCTGATGTTGGACAAACATCACATGTTTGTCTCTTTCATGCGTGTCTGTGTAATAGTTGTCTTGTGTCTTGTTTGTCGCTTGTGTGTATTATCAAACTGTGGCTTCTGTCTCGTGTGTTCTGTGTCGCTGTTCTCACCCGTTGTTGTTCATGTTGTGTCTCATCTGTGTTCCCCCCCCCGATAGGAGGAGCCCGTATACGAGGTGCTTATTGGACAGAGCAGTGTGGGGTCATAGGTCATGCTGTGGTGACGGAGGGACAGAGAGGGGATACTCTGCATGTACATGCACCAAGTTGACAGTTCACTACGTGCGCCTGTACAATCTAATCTGATAAACCTGCAATAAATCGTTTCCAGCAGAATGTTTTCCGGGAGGATTTACTTCAGGACTGTCGTATTAGATCACAATAAATGGCCCAAGTGTACCTAATAAACTGGCAACTCTGTGTATATTAAGCCACGACAGACTTTGTGAGCGTCAAGAGGGGAAAGTAAATGCTTCCCAAATAAAAATGGACCAATTCCTGCAGTATTTGCGTCTTTAAATAAACTCTTCTCTTGTTTGTAAAAGCATAAAAACACAAGATGTCTTTGCAACGTTCAGAAAAAGAAAGAAACATTGTTCCTCCGACCTCTCAGACGCTCATTCAGTCACGTGGTTTCGGCAACAACGATACTAAACCTTTTAAAATGTTTAACCATGTAGCTCCTCTGTGTAGCGTGAGGTGACATACAAGCCCTCCAGCGCGTCACATGAGCCTCAACCAGCCAATAGATTCATGGCATGCACCAGAATAGCTTCATGCACTGCTCAGGCTGAACAAGGCCTGTGCGCCTGGACCTGGCGCCCGCATATAGAGTATGCTGTATACTTCTAATCTACTAACTAAACCGCGGGGAAGTGTGAAGCATGTTAATAAGAGTTGGGTCAACCCGACAGCATGGGCTTTGTAGTCTTAACTGCTTTCTTATATCAGAGCTGGAGAAAAACAAAAGCAAGAAGCCCGTGGGTGCGCCAGGCCCTGTGCCATCGCCTCATTCTTTCATTCGCTCGGCTCCGCCTCTTCGTTTGTTCTAACTCTTCTTGTTTTCTTTTGCAGGGTGAATACGGAGGAATGGAGCAAGGCGGGGAAGGAGGAGAGGTAAGGGAACAAGTTAGATTGCATACCGGCATTCAAAGCAGGCAGAGGAGTTATGTATAAGCGGTTCAGTCAAATAAAATGATGTGTGACACTCTTGGCTGCAATTGTGCAGCAATAATATTCATGTTTATGAATGCATTCACTCACTTTGTGATTCTGAGGCTTAATTACATTTTGTGAGACTTTGTTCGACATAATAAATGTGTTTATAGCTTTTACTGGGAGGCGGTAATATTTAAGAAATAGAACAAAATCTGAATTTCTGAAATTAAAGTCATAGATAAATGAGGAAAGAACTCAAATATCTGAGATTGAAGCTGCAAATGTATGAAAACAAAACCTCAGGAATATAGTGGAGTGCACTAGTATTTATGTATGCTCATAAAACAAAACCTGTTTGTATCATTTACGTTTGGTTTATCGTAATAACTGCTGCTCTAAAAGTATTAATCTGGAGATAGTTTTGTCAAATAAATTCATAATTTTATAACCTCGCACTTTATTTTTATGAGCTACTACTTGATATTGAAGTGCATTTTTCTGCCAATAATTTGATTTTACTTTTTAAGTTTAATAAGGTTCAGTTTGGACTTTAAAGTGGAACAATAGCAACTTACAAAAGATGGATTGATTATTCAAATTACTTTAATAATGAATATCTTTAAGATATTTTATACAGAGCAGATGAGCATGTAATTGTTCCCTGAAGAAATATTCCTTATGAAACCATTTTATCCCTTTAATCTCTCAGAAATAAAAAGTGCAGAATGCAAATCTATTTACATTAAACCATTAGCTTGATATTTAACAGCTTTCACAAAAAAAATCATATTTGTTCCTAACCTGAAAAGTAACTATTAGTTGTCGGATCAATGAAGTGGAGCAAGTAAGCTGGACTTTTGTAAATGTACTTAGTTATTTTCCACCACTGCTCATGATAAGTAAACAGATTTTGATGTACGATACCTGTGGATTGCCCCTTTAACCTGTAATGGCCTATTTGTATTACATTGTGGTGTATATAACCGCTGACATCATCCTCCCTTTCCTTCTTTCAGGGGTATTAGTCGTCAGCAGGACCTTCCCTCCCGTGCTCTCCGGCGTCCCCTCGCTCCCCTCGCCTCGCTGTACCAGACTTCAGATGTTCAACTTATTTTTTTGTGACTTTACAGAACCAAAATCAACTAAAACAGACTCTTCCGGATGCCGCACCTACGCCCCTTTCTCCCCCTCTGTGACCTCCGTGATGCCTCTCCCTCAGCAGCTCTCTGCCACGCGTCCTCACGCTGACTCCTCCCCTCTGATTTCCTGCAGCCTGTAGCTTTTCCTCCACTGCCCGTCTTACCCTCGCCTCACCTGTGTTAGTGTCGTTCCTGATATGAACCCCGGTGTTGTTACAGCCCCTACGCCTACCAACCAATAGGGAAACCTCACACACAAACACACACACACAACACGCACACACGTACACGAAGACACACCTTCATTTGACACATGCATGAAACGCACATACAGTACGCACCAATGCCAGCACAGACGCACACACTGGGCAAACATGTCAATTGTAGGATTTTTTTTTGGTTGTATTAATACAGTTAAGCCTCTGCAGTCCACAACAATAACAAAAACTCACTAAGTGACTGAGGCAGGGTATGAGAGGTTGTGTGATCTGCTTTCTGTGTGCCTGAGTGTTCATGTTAGCTTATATACGTGTGTGTGTGTGCATGTGTCAAATAAATCTCCAGAGGCTTGTGCAGGGAAACGTGCATTGAGGACAGATATCATTCTGTTTTGTGTGCAAGTAGTTAGTTAGCTACAGTAGACCGCATGAACAGATGTGTAGAATGACATGTCTCGTGTCGTAACTATAGAGTAGCAGATGTTCTGTGTAGCTTTGTATGGCTTAGTGTGTGTTTGGCATCGACATTTAGAAAACAGGGTTTTTAACCAGGAAGCAATACCCAGTGCTCATTTTTCCTCAGATGTTAGAGCGGAAACTTGAATTGTGTTCATGTGTTGCATGAGAAAACAAGAGCAGTTGTTCCACAAGTTATGTTTCAAACGATTGATCTCTTATGTTAGATATTTGTGGCTAAATAAGCTAAATTAAAGTGACAAGACAAGCAGATTGTGATTCTTAAATTCTGGTGTAGGTAGGAGATGTCCGGGATTCCACCGAACCTTTGTTGCTCTAACTTTGTCAGAAAATAATGTATTTAGGACCCGATCAATGTACAATAATTCCAGTTGATGGCAATAAAAAAAAACATCTTGGGTTTGAATATTTCCCTCAATGTAAGCATCAAACAGCTTCCATGAAAAGTTCAAACAAGCTGATACAGAATATACGTCCGAGAATTCTTTAAAAATGTTAAGCTCCTGAAAGGGTAAAATAAAAGAAACCTGGAAAACAAAATGTTTTCAGGGACTTTGGAGCAGCTGATACTGATCACCTCTTGTTATCGTGTTGTTGCTTTTTAGTCTTTGTGAAACGTGTTTGCATGCCATCAGGAGAAACACAGCAGTGTGGAAATTAGTCTCTTAGTTCAATTTCTGTGATAAATAAGATTGATTCAGTAAAAGGAATCGATACGTGAAGAGAATGAAGGTTTTATTAAGTATTACCTTTATATGTAGTTCTGTGTATAGCTTGAATTTTGGGATGTGTACTTGTTTTTAGGGTAGTTATTTCATGTTTCACACTAACTAGTCTGAACCCTGGCTGTTCTGAGGATCCCGCCCATCGACTGTCTCAGCCAATCAGAGGATTCCCTTCTCCTCTCAGTCAGTGTGATGCCACCTTTCACTGGTCATCTGCCCGGCATCAGTGTGTGTGTCTGTATGCACTGTATGTGTGTGGGTGTGTTACGTTAACATAGAACCGGTTCAGCCAGCAAAGTGTGTGTGTGTGTGTGTGTGTGTGTGGGTGTGTATGTGTGTGGGTGTGTGGGTGTGTTTGTGTCTGGAGCAGGTTTGTGTGTTTTTACTTTGAGGCCAATGGAAACTGATGACTGCATGTTGCCTTATCAAGCAATCTGACATTCACACATAGACTATACACGTTGCACCACACCTCTACCAACACACACACACACACAGTACACTTTATATAACACGCAATCACAAATCACACCTCAAATACACCAACACAAATCACCATGTTTATGTTGGCATCAAAGCAGACTCGCTGATTTTATAAACAGTACCAGTGAAATTAAAAAGGTTTTGTTGAAATCCAGCAACTTGTGTCATGAATTTATTTGAAAGGGGCGGAAGATTGGGTGTTGTTTCGATATCAGTCGGGTGCTAGATTACCCGGGGCCACAGGGAGTGAAGAGCTGTGGCCCCATGCCACAGAACAAGCAGCAGCAGCTGAGTTTGGACACTTGATCCACTCCGTAAAGTTATATCTACTTTGCTCAGTTTGCTGGAGCGGTTGAGAAATCGCTTCTTCTGCAGCTTGATACTTTTCATCAGATGCTGTGTGCTTGTTCTGGAAGAGTCTTTCAACATTACATGTTTGGTTGGTTGCTCATTTCTCGCCACACATCGAGCATACAGGCAAGCCGGCATCGTTGGCAGTGAAAGCAAATTCATATCTTTTCCTTATCCATTGACAGTGTATTGAGGGCGGGGCTCTGCATGTCATGGTTAGCCGCCTGCAGGGAAAGGCTCTTGACAGCGATCCAATATGTGACACAGATTTTAGTTAAAACACTTAAAAAATATATTTTTAGTGACACAGTATCACCTCAACCTCCAAGATAAAGTGTTCCCTTTGACAGATTGTCCACTGGGCAAACAAAAACACTTATTTTATAAAGCATTGTACCAACATTAACACTCATTAGTAAGTCATTAGTATGCCATACATAAACAGTTATGAAATGCATAATAGTCACGCTTATTAATCAGTAAAACATTTATGATTGGGTTGTCATACTATATACATGATTAATCCCCATTTTTAAATTAAGTAATATATATATTGCAAACCAATTATTAAGGACTTATAGATGATGCACTAATGATTAACATGTGCTTTATAAACATGTTTTAATACTGCAGTTCATGATTAATTCAGGTCGTTACTAGTCGTTAGTTAAGTATTTTTTATGTGACCCATCTAAAGTGAGGACTATATATGTCTATATAGAAATAAAGACTAAATGCCTGCATTTATAAGCAAGCAGTGCCTCAAAGCTAACACAAGTCAGTTATCCTCAAAGAAAAGGGAAATATACCACAAAATGATAAAGAAAAATTAATATGACGGTGCGGAGGTGTGAAGCCCGTCAGTGGCGAGTATGTTTCATAGTTTGTATGTACACATTATTGATTATGAGTTGTCTGCAAGTATGTTAGCTTATAAGTACACCAATCCAGGTGATAGCGAGATAATCATAATCAATCATTTGTACCAGCAAACTGAGACTATATTTTTTTTGTATAGAATGTCATAAAATCTAATATGTCACAGCAAATTATATTTTAAAAATAAACCGATGCAACACACTGCATGTTTTTCTGAACATTTTATTGGTTTCCAAAAATGAATAAAATAAAAAAAAAGGAATTTCCTCCAAAAATAATGTCAAAGAACAGGACGATTAAACTGAGGAAAGTTCTACCACGGGACGGCCGGTCACAGTGACACCTTACCCTCCCTGCTCCCCTTTCTTGGCCAGCGGAGGAGTCGGGGTGAAGCAGCTTTTAATATACGAGTGAAGGAAAAGCAGAAATAAAAGAAAAAAAAAGAGATGATGAGAATCCCTCGAAAATATAATCTTGTTTGGAAACTTTAACCTTGGCAACTTTACTACTATCCACTGCTCCTGAAGAGTTTGACGACAAACTCAAGATTAATAAAATCTCTATTCTCATTCATTCACGTGAAGATAAATCTAAATCCCTTTTCATTAAAGTTAAATGTAATTGGCCATCTCCCTTTTAGAGCAGACCTTTTTCTGAAATAAGGCATCTGGAGTCTATCAAACTGAAATCGTGCAGCAGGAGGGTTGCAGGTGTCTTCTCGCGATCACAAAATGGGCGCTCTGCACATGGCTGCTGTACAACAAGATCATGAACGCATATAAGAGGGCTGGGGGAGAGAGAGAGGATGTTACTCTTTCTCCATATAACCTCAGGCAAAACAACTTTTAAACAGAAATGTGGATACAGTATGATGGCAGCACAAAGATCACTGACAAATACCAGGCTAGCCAATGTGTGTGTCTGTGTCTGTGTGTGTGTGTACGTGTGTAAGAGCCAAAGGGCAGCGGTAAACTGTGATATGTTCTGAAGGCTGTTTAGAGGGTGGAAGAGGCAGGAGAGGGTGATCAATAGCAGGAGGGGCGGGGGAGGAATCGTGGGTCGTTATTGGCCATTTATGTGAAGGTAAGCCCCGCCTCGTTGTAGACTTTGAAGACCTTCTCGATGGCGTTGACGTAAGCGGCCGTCCGAAGGTCCAAACCCAGGTTATACTTGGTTGCTGTGCGCATGATTTGCTAGAAAGACAGAAGAAAGAGCGTTATTTAATGTTGGCAAACAGCAATTTTAACAACACGGATGGTGACCCATCGAAGGACAGCGCTAGTTACAAGTAACAAAACTGCAGCAGGAGTTGGAATAACTTGTCTTTGCACATTATAATAGGTCAATATTTTGTGGGAAACTTTAAACGGGGTTTCTGTAGCATCGACGGAATTAGATTTTTCAAAAAAGACCCATTTAAAATTGGACACAGAACGTATCTAATCCCACCGTTTTATGGTCATGTCGAGACACTTACACCTACAATTATTTATTAAGTACATACATGTTTTACATTTAAATCACATTTCTGTCAGTACTTTTTGTACACAACACTAATTCCTAGTAAGTAATTAACCAATTAATCAAACGTTTAACAAGATCCAGACACAGATAAGAGATAGTTGCCTGGCTACTCTAGCTAGCATCAAGTAGCATTGGTGTTTACACGTCGGGTAGCATCAACTCCTCAATTGTATTTTCATCTGTTTCACAGAAACCAAACGCAAATAGTCATAACTAATGTTACTGCCTGTAGCAGAAAAGAAACAACATCCAAGAAGTTTGTAAATTAAATGACAGACTTTTTTTGTATTTTATTGCTACGTTTCAACTTTGAATATGTATAAAAAAAAAGAAATCGAGCCTATCAAGTGCAAGGGCTGCGTTTCATCTCAGGCCGTTAGAAGAGATAATATAATAACTACAACAAGCTGGACTGCGTCATGTCCTGTACGATATCTTACCCGGGCAGATCTCTCCATGGTGTAGGCCAAACCAGAGTGAACGATATCCTTCTCAGAGGCACCCTGCAAAGGAAGATGATTATTATGATTAATAATAATATCAGGATTACAGCAACATACAAATTGAATACTCTGACTTGAATACTCTGAAACATCTCGTCTCTGGTAACTTGTGATGGGCCTCTGTGATTGTTCTTGACAGTGCATTGGCATATGTGACTGAGTGAGTGCTTGTACAAAAATGTATGAGACCTTGGTTGCATGTCATTCTTACATTAGGCGTTTGTACATAAGGCGGGACACTCCCACTCCCTTTGTGTGATCTAGTGTAGGAATGTCCTCTCATTTTGGAAACATCCACAGATGCAGTGTCTGTGCCAGGAGGTTTGATTGTTATAATGTCCTAGTTAACCCAGGCATTGTTTATAAATGCATCAAGTATTTCCAGTAAATTGTGTTGCGAACCTTTGACGGGAATAGAATTCTGGGCACACTGACATGACAAGCAGGTATCCTCGTAGTCATTACCCTCAAATATTATGAAGCAGTAGGCTACATGAAGCTGATCACATGTGAAGTCAAGATGTGTTCTACTTAACTTACTGTGATAATTGTGTTGATATTGAATGAGCCTGTAACCATTTTACGGGTTGCAATGCATCCATAAATATGGCTGACAGGAGTGTCCGAGAGCTTCTGTCAGTGTGCTTGAGTGCAAGCATAGTATCCATCAATTCAGTTTTATTTATACAGCATCTTTCAAAACAGACAGTGCAGACCAGTTACGAGTCCAACTGCCAAAATTGTCAGTAAGAAGAATTGTAAATGAGTTTTAGTCTCAGCAAGTGTTACTCACAGCAACTCTGGCCTGGAAGTCAGCGGTAGGTACGACAGGTATGGGCCCACCCTGCTTGCCAAACTTCCTCTCTAAACTTTCCTGCACAGACACTAGAAGAAAAGAACAAAAAGAGGAGAAATTAAAGACATTTTGTTTCTACTTATTTATTGCATTTATTTATTTGATAGGCACAGAGCATGTAAACAAGATGTAAACATGCCGGAGTTAGCAGGAATGATACTTTAAGTTTCTACAGACACAAATACACAAGTAGAAAAAGATTGTGCTCCATGAAAATGGTCTGCATTTATCAGAAATACCAGTGATGACACACCCATCTGGCTTTCTTCATTGATGTCATATGACCAGGAGTTTGCTGTTTAATGACTGGCTGTAAGTGAACAAGGCAGGGAGTATAAATAAAAACGGACAGAAGTTGTCAAAGAGGTCTTTTCTTTTCGACAGAGACTTCACATCAGCTGACACCAGTTTACGCTGAATTTACACAGAACATCACCGACAGCCGGAGTCGCAACATATTCAGTAAGAATACATCCATCCGTCCTCCAGATTCTTGTGCGGGACATTTTTTTAAATTATTTTTTGGGTTTTGTTAATTACAAGATAGATTTGTATTTAATTTAACGTGACATGAGCAGTCTTGTCAGCAATTTCAAACCATCCAGCCAAGAAAGGATTGAACAATAAAAGTTGTCCATGATTGTTGTTGACTTCAGAGTTTAAGTTTTACAAAACAATGTTGGTAAAAATACCTATTTCAGTAACCACAGCATTTGCTGCAACATCCTGAAGCTGCAGTAAAAGAAGAGTTAAACTTAAAGTGTTCATCTTGTGCCTTCAGGAAGCAGCTGCAGAGACGGAGTTTCCACCATCACACTGAGAAATCCAGAGCATCACAACGCAAAGAGAAATACACGGTATGACACCACAGCAAGTCTGTGGGATGAATGTCTCGTGGCATTTATCAGTAACATGTTCTTTTACAAAAACTAATGTTTCTTTTTTGGTCCAATATAGATGGCTTCTCGTAAATTTGTATACCCTGAGGATTGTACGACTTTAGGAAAAAAGAAAAAATTCAGAAGAGACACACTGCATCGCAAAAAAAACGTTCTCTTTTGGGATGAAAAAGAGTCTGGTGTAAAATGCAACCAGATTTTCTTCAGCACAGATGTAAGAGAATGGCTGAAGGAAATGAAGGAAAAGTATCCTGAACTTGAGGAAATACAAGACGACGACCTAATCAGACTCAAGTCCAAGCCTAAGTCCGAGAAAGGTACCATATCGGTTTATTCTAACGTAACAGTTCTTGTACATGGCAAAAAACTAATGGACAGTTTTGAGAGAGATTTTCAAGAGATGAAAGAAAAAGCCCAGTCACACAGGTTACCAGCAAAATGGGGGGAAAGATTAAATCTAAACAGAGAGGCCTCTGACCGACCAGAGGCTTCTGGTCGGTCAGAGGCCTCTTCCTGTACTGCTACAGGAAGAAAGGGAAAATTTAGAACAGGCGAAGTGCGTCGCAATAAAGACGTTGTCTTTTGGGGAAAAAAAAAATCTGGTAAAAAATGCAACCTGGTTTTCTATAGCACAAATGTAAGAGAATGGCTGACTATAATGGAGGAAAAGTATCCTGAACAACTTGAGGAAATACAATACAATGACCTAATCGGACTCATGTCCAAGCCTAAGCACAAGAAAGCTACCATATCGTTTTATTCTGAAGTAAAAGTTCTGGTACATGGCAAAAAACTAATGGACAGTTTTGAGAATGATTTTCCAGAGATGAAAAAAAATGCCCAGTCACACCATTTTCCAGCAGAATTGTAAAGATTAAATCGAAACAAAGAGGCCTCTGACCAGTCAGAGGACAGTGACCAGTCAGAGGACAATCTTCCAACCTCACTCTTACCAACCCCATCCACCCCAACCGATGATATAGATTTCTGATGAAAAATATATTTAATTATTTATTAGGATTGAATTGCATGGTAGGTAACTATGTGGTAAAATCAATATTTTTCTCTGATTTGTTTTTCAGTTTGTCATTTACCGTACAGTTGTACAACTTCTTTCAGGTGTTTGGTTTAGAATTGTGTTCCAAGAGTTAAAATATGTAATGCCTTAATATCTTCTGATTGGGTCTCATGACCCGTGCACACTTTAGTGCGTCTGAATGTTATCAGGGAAGTAGAGAGCCATCTTGTACTCACTGAGCAGGTGGTAGTTTGAGTCTCTCTCATATTTGAAGGTCAGTCTTCCATAGCTGACGTGGTTGAGATTCTTCAGCCACTCGAAATACGACACAGTCACACCGCCAGCATTCAGGTACATGTCCTGCAGGATGAAACGTCACACGCTCAACTGTTTGATCTGTGCTCCTCTCTGTGTTGAAATATTTTGATGTATTGTTTGTTTTAAGATTTCATTTAGGAAGAAAATTATTTCTGTCAAATAAAAAGATGTAACTGCAAATTAAATGCTTCTGTGAAAACATGTAAAATCAAGCAAAAAGATCAGTATAACGCGTAATCAGCATATAATATCTGTTGCTTACACAATAAAAGTTGGATTCTTGCCAGAAACTCTTGTGTCCTGTTTTCAGAATTATTTACTTGTTTCGCCTTCGTGTCTTAGATTCCATATTTACAAAGTGTGTATAATATTTTGTCTTTTTTGCTGCAACATTACATATTCATGATCAAATAAGTAACAATTACATTCTACAGTGAATCTGCTCCATAAGGACTGGATTAGACTAGATTGGCAGTCCTGGAAAACAAAAGCAAACCTCTCCACAAACCGTTTTTAAATTTTTAATTTTAAATGACGCAAAAGCCTGATTGGCGCTAAAAGGTTTGTGACATCACTTTTCTGCTTACTACAAAATTAGTGAGACAGGTTCAGACAAAAAGAGAAACATGTTATGGTAAATAACCAACACTTAAATGTGTATGTCCATGTAGGAACCCATCAATCTTAATTAATCAGTGAAAATTTGTGAAAATCTTCTTAAAGATTTTGTCGCATCAAGCCTCTGGTTTGTTTTGACATTTCAGAAACCAGTTTATTAAGCAGAACTGAAAGAAACACAAGTAAAAAGCTTCATATCTGAAACTTAAGAGTGTTTCCAGTGTTGTAGTTTGCATTTCTGTGCGTTATTTGTGCTCACAGGTATAACCATGACGTTGTTCTCCAGGAAGATCTTGTCAGCATCTGGAGTGGTGGGTCCATTGGCACCTTCAGCAATGATCTGAAGGAGACAAACAACACATGCACACACTTCACGTGACTGCAAACAAGTTGTACCTGATGCGGAATAAACCAACAACTTAAAGCACGGCATTTCGAATCAATCAAAGTGAGCGAATACCTTGGCCTTGATCCTGGGGGCGTTGACACGCGTGAGCTGCTTTTCTCCGGCAGCAGGGATCAGGATGTGGCAGTCTGCTTCCAGAATGCTCCCTTCGTACGCTTTGGCGCCCGGGAAGCCCACAATGGTGCCGTTTAGCTACAGAAAGTGCAGAAACACATACATTGCATACAAAATGTTAATGTTTCAGTAGATTTTCCAAGAGAAAACTATTTGGGGTAAGACAAAAGAACAAAGAAAAGAAAGGAGACAGAAGTGAGGGGAAGGAAAGGAAGTTGTGCTGGTACCAGTTTGTAGTCCTCCAGCTCTTTGGGGTCGATGCCGTCGGGGTTGTAGATGGCTCCATCAATCTCACCGATGCCCACACACTTTGCCCCAAACCTGTGCAGGTACCTCATGGAGTGGAGACCCACATTACCAAAGCCCTGTGAAAGGTTACACAAGTTAATAATCAGCACATTTTACATTCAATTTTTTGTTTTAAATCATTGATTATTAAATTAGTAGTAAAAGCATTTTAAACTATGATTCAGCTCCATGCAGCTCTGTCCTGTAGTGCCACCATGTGGCCAGTTTAAGTTTTCACACCATCATCATCATGACATCATCCATGACCTGAAATGAGATCTCTGAGGTTCCATACGTTTGATTACAAATATTTTGAGTAAACATGGGAGAGAAATGGCATAATAAACCAAAAGATAGGCACAGATGGACAGAATGGATGCTGTCTAGTTATTCTGTTGCCTGGTTACAATCTATAATGTTTACAACTTAAACCACAATACTCTGAGAAAGGCATACTAACGGAGTGCATACTACACACTCAATCAGTGTGTACTGCAGACTTTTAAATAGCATGTTAGCATGTGATTTCAAACAGGTTGCTATCCTTTAATCTCTGGTAGTTTGGCACTAAGTTTAAATAAAAGGAAAAAAAAAGCAAAACCTCAAATGGGTAACATTTTTACAGCTGAAGCATTTGCTCTCATCTCACAGTATATTTAGTGTCGTGTGCAAAGCATTCCTAGTTCAGATGTAACAGAACTGCAGGACAACAGGGATACTGAGAGACTCACAGCTGATGTTTTTTTAAAGTAAGAGTAAAAACAGGACCCCGTCTTGATACCACACTAGAGATCGGCCTCTCCTCCGTCGCAAATAAATCTCTAAGAAAATCTAATCTCAGCACAACATAATCCTCAAACACACACACAGAGGGATTATCTTTTTGAACCTTCACGTCACGGTTCAGCTACTGTGACCAATTCTTCTCCTTTACACAAATAGACCTTCCACAAACGTCATCCCTCTTCAACATTGCTAATAGTATTTATTGTTTATAGGGGGAAAAAACATTTTCTATGCAAATCTATAAAAAGCAAGAAAAGGAAATTTAAATGTGTGATTTGAAGCAGATCCTCTTTTATGTGTCTGAGTGTTACACATGCAGGGTTGTTCAGAGGGAAACACAAGGAATCAAATTTTAAATCGAAATCCCTAACAAGGCCGAGCGCAATTTTCAAATCGCAGGAGGCTAAAAATGCGTTAAAGGCGTAATATTGTCCTGGCCTACAAATCCTACTCTACATAAGACATTTTTTGCGACAACAAAAATCACCCCGCAGTCATTGCAAATGTTTCTCAATGGAGAAGAGAATGTCTAACTTCTTATTCCTTCTAATATTGCAAATCATAGTCGATTAGATATTGTTTTGTTTATCTTCAATACCAGATCACGTTGTTGTCATGAAAGAAAAGGTAATTATTGAACGCTTTCTAGGAAAGCAGAGGCCAATGCCTGGGGGTTCACAACCCGTGTGTCAGTGTTACTTTTTGCTCCGTGTCTATTGCCTCTTTGTGACTTATGCAAGGTTACTTTTCAACATATAGTTCACATAAGATATACCACCGATTACATTTTAATCCTTGACAATACAAAAAAAATTGTTCGTGACATATCTGTCCGTGAGATTGATATGGAGAAATTGAAGCAGTTCTACCGCAAGACTAATAACTGGTCCCACGGTCTCATTTCTCATGTACAAAGAAACAAACCTCCTTCGGTTCACTGCCGTCTGCTCGGCATGAGGAGATCAGGGCTAAAGCAGATGGCGTGGCCCTGATTGAAGCTCTAAAACCCTTCATCATGATTTCAAATGAAACCTAAACCCTTTGACTGTGTGCAAATATCTGCAGCACATTTAGGGTCTCATCTATCCCGTTTTCATCTAAAATGTTTCAAATCTAGTATCTGCGCGTGTGTGTGTGTGTTTGTGTGTACCTGGATGATGAAAGTCTTGTCCTGGAAGCCGGGTGTCAGGCCCACCATGCTCATGTAGGACGCCTCATTGATGAAGTTCTCGATGCCGTGGAAAACTCCACGACCGGTGGCTGAGATACGTCCGTGGATTCCTCCCTGGCTGATGGGCTTTCCTGTCACACACGCATGGGCGTTTATGTCCTGCAAACACATACAGAGAAGATCAAACTACATGCAGTAGGCCGTAGATTGAAGTAGGGTTATGTACACAGCCTTGTTGACAATGCCCACAGGATATTTTACTTCTCCAGAGAACCACTGAGACACCAAGCAACGACTACCATGGCTGAGCGTGATCGGCCTCGCCATTCTGAATAAATGTCACGAAACAGAACGGAAAGAGTTGAGAGTTGTTTTGTTTTTGTTAAAAAAAGGTAGGTTCATCCACCAGAATGGATTACAATGTTTGCACTCATTAACATTGTAATGTAGCAGGTTTACAGAGCGCTTGGTGAGTTGATTCTACAATACAAGGGTCACAGTCTACGCGATTGAGAGCACACTTTCTTGACTTTAAGACAGTTAAAATCAAGGTTAGGTAAAGCCATCTAAGTATTATAATTTATTAATAATAATAATAAAAAAAAATGTGATACAGATTAACATAAACACACGTGGGTGTGTTTGACAGGTTTGATAAGAGACGCATTAAATGATAACACAAACACAAGCCTCAGTTTGTAAAGCTGCATTTGAAAGTGGAGGAATGTCTCAGTGGTCGACTGGAAGGGGAGAGGCAGGAAACCACCGCTCATGCTTTCCATGTGACTCACTCCTTCCTTTCAATTTGGCCTATTTTAGAGTTGGTACAACAATTTGAAAGAACGGGCAAGTCATACAGATTGGTGTTGTATGCCCGAGAACTCACAGTGTGTGCGATGGTGTTGGCGTACGTGTCGGCGATCCAGGACATTTCCCTCTCTCCTGTGCTCATGTCTGGGGCCGGGACGTCGATGCCAGGTCCTGGTGTCGGCAGACGGGTAAGAAAGCAAGAGTTAACCAAGCACTCCAGTCACAGTGCAGGAATTAAATAACGACATGCGCTGGGCAGTTAAGGCAATGATTTTTTTCATAAAAACAAGTTCACAGTCTTTGGCCGGTCCTAAATAAATAGAATTCGGATGATAGTATGCATGTACACAAAGACACCACCTTAATATATGTAAATAAAAAAATGCATGCAGAGAGATGGGGGATGGGACAACTGAGAGAGAGAGCGAGGGATTTCTATGGCATAGTGATGTGTGCAAAGGGTGCTGCTTTGCCTCCAGGATGTATAGCAATTCAGTGGTGAAGGCTCTTGTATCAAATCTCACTTAATGGCACAGCTATTGCTGCGTAAAAGCATATAGTGTCATATCTCTCCTTTCTGTGTGTTTGAACTGAACACAAACAGTAACATGCGTTTGTGTAGGGGTCGTTAGACATATACACCGGTTAAGCAGGTTATGTTTGGCATAGGGTAACGGGTAAATATTACAACTTTATTCAGAAACTTATATCCATTTCTGTAATATTATTATGTTCACAAATCATTGGCCAGAAGGTCTTCCGAACGGTATTAAAGTTACTTTAAAATTTGACAGTTCAAGTTCATCAGTTATGGCTGAAAGACGTATTGCCAAGTTGAACCATCATTTTGAATCCTGTGCTTTTTTTTACTATTAATAATCGTCTCCCTTTCCAGTTTACACAGGCACACCCTGAGCTACACCAACCTGAATAAACAGCGCTCGATGACAGGAAATGTTTACAACTCTGGGTGGAAACATTCACCTCTCACCACCGCAGAAATTTGCAACACAGTCAAAGAGCGACCAGAACACTGTCACGAACCAACCGTCAAGCACGATAAATTAATAGTCACAGTACTACCAATAGTTAAGTTATTACGAACAAATGTAATTTCATAACGGTTTTCAATCTAAACAATTGTTGAAATTCACACAAAGAAACCTACCAATAAAACCCTTCTTGGCCAGCTCAATAGTGAATCTCCTGGTAATCTTCTCCAGCTCATTATCCTGCGACAAACATACACAGTATAGAGAAAAACATGTTACAGTTTGAGACATTCAAGGAAGGGAAGTGAGCTAGAAAGAAGTCAGTACAATACTAACAGCAATCAAACCAGTGCCCATATAAAGCAACAGTTTCATTTGATATAAAGACACATGCTGCAGTCATTTTAACAAAACAGTGAGGTTTGTTTAGGAGCTTCCTTCCAGTTATCTCTGAGGCAACAGCCAATCAATAACCTTCAAGTCTGTTTATTTCAGCGTGTGTATCAATGGTTGCATTAAAATCCCTCCCCATAATCAAATAGGCACAACTTAAAACAGTAAAAATACTCGTACACATCTGAGTATCAACTGGCAATACAGTTCTTACAGCCTTTAACCTCTTACCCAAATTCACTCTAAAGAAAGGCAAAAAGACACATTTGATGTCCTGTTCTCTCTCTTTTTCCATCTCAATCCCCAAAATGAAAGGAGGAGACCCAGCAGCACTGGATTTTGCATTCCAGTGTGACTGAATCATCATCCATGTTTGTTTGGATGTGAGAACAGAAGAGACAGAAAAGCTGATATCCGTGCAATGACTGCCAGCTTGTCTGAGGCTTTGTTGCTTTCAGTAAAACATGCCTATGCGTTACATGTGCATGTGAGTGTGGGGGAGGATTGACATTAGAAGGCTTACAGTGTAATTCTTGGGGTTGATCTTGACTCCGGCTTTGGCTCCCCCAAATGGCACATCTGGAGGATAATAAAAAGAGCTTTAAAAGAGAGAACATGACGAGATCTTCCGATAAACAACTTAATTTTATAAAATGTTTGATTCCAACACAATAGTTTTGATTTACAATTTGCGATTCACTATTTGAGTACATTTTAAAACCATTAGCTTCTGCTTCAAAACATAGAAACGTGCTTATCAGCTACTTGTCGATTGCACATTGAATGTTAAAAAGTCCACAGAAAGCGCATCACTTTGTTATTTCATAAATAATTTAAAACCATTACACTTGGGATGAAAAGAAAAATACCTCAAATACAAACAGTTATTACAGATAGTATTGGCTACGACGCTCTTAAAGCTTAATTCTCCTTTCCAATACTTTTTCTGAAGATTAAATCCATAAGAAGCTGGATAAATGACGAGAACTTGGGAAGACAAAAAGTATGAATACGTAAATGAAGATCAGGGGACAAACATCAGGAGCCTTTGTGGAAGACTCATCCTTACCGACAACAGCACACTTGTAGGTCATCAGAGAGGCCAAGGCTTTGACCTCGTCCACAGACACCTCTGTACTGTAACGGATACCTAAAAGGACACACACACACACAGAGAAGTTTACAACACTGCCAATATGTGTGTGTGTGTGTGTGTGTATATATATATATAGATATAGATATAGATATATATAGATATATATATATAGATATAGATATAGATATATATTGCATTTAAAGTACATGTCTACAGATTAGGAGTTTAGACTGCAACACGGGGAAATCATTAGCCTACACCGACACTGCCTCCACTACATGTGCAGCTCAACTTCAGAAAGGGGAAATGAATCGCAGAGATGGATCACCGTACACTGGACTGGACCTGTAATCGTAATATATTTTCCACAACCACACGAACAGGTCAGAGATCACGGACTGTGCCTGGCCATCACGGTAGCGGCAGAGGGCGGGGGCAGACCTCAAGAACCAATCCCAGCTTCCCTTTCTGAGGTACAGTCATACCCTCCTGTTGTCTGGGGTTTACTACCGTCGGCATGGCTACATGTGCGGGCCAGCCTGTGTGCGGCGTTACATGAGACCATACAGCCAGCCCGCCCAAGAAACACTACTTCATCTTACTAGTGTAGTGTATGCGTGCGTGCGTGTGAGAGGTTGTCTGGCAGTACCAAATATAGCTCGTCTAGGGTTAGCTTCCACAGAGAAACCCAAGGGCAAACGGCACAAAGCAGAAGAAAAATGTTTCTTTGAAGGGACAAAAGAACCGTGTGTCATTTGTAACATGTTCGCCTAGAAGCACAAGTAAAAGCCCAACCACAAAGATGTCATCTTCAAATGCCACTTTTGTGCCCACCTACTTCCTTTTTTCGTGTTACTGCAGTCAGAAGGAAAGATCAAACTACCAAAAACAAAGCTCTATCTTTAAGAGTGCTGCTGTGGTTCTCCCCTTCTATCTTTATTTCCATTCATCCAAAGATCAGCTGAGTTACCTCGAGCCCAACACAAGACAATCTGGAGCTTGCTGATCAAATTAAAAGGAAATAAAGAAAAAAGCCCGGCTGCCTGTACACCCATCCCCCCATCCAGCCACTCATGGATCCGCCCAGCCAACAGCTCACCACAGCAACCAGCTCCAAAACATATTCTGTAAACACATTCCTCTGAAATGGAGGACAGAGTTTTGGGTAATATACAGAGCCTGCACTCAAATCTAAAGTTCTTGCAGTGGTCGGGGACATTAAATTTCCATGCCAGGCATGAAGGCCCGACACGATGGCGTTTACTGCTTCAGAGCCTCTCCAGCCTAAAACACCCTGCCACATAACTATATAAAGTTATAAGAAAGATACTATTGTCTTTAACTTTTATACAGCATGGGACATGCAACTCTGACATTCTGCTGCACTTGTGTTTTTTATGTGACATGAACTTCTGCACAGAAAGGATGAAGATATTGACAATTTAGCCAAATAAACAAAACCAGGTCAAATTAGACAACCTTCCACTAACTATCTTCCAGGGTTGTTCAAATAACTGTGCATTCACAAAAACAGCACATGATATTCCCGAAGTTAGGACGCTCATTCAGGAGACAGCAGCTGCCGCTCTGTCTCGCTCTGAAAGGGGGGCTATGAGCAACACATGCGCACAACAACAAAAAAAACAGCCTTTGCACTTTGCAGTTTGATCTGAACACAGCAATAATGGGTCTATGCACCAAATCAATGATTAAACCCCCTGGAAAAAATAATTGTTCTTACTCCTATCCCACCCCTATAATCCAGAAGTTTGGCATCAAGTCCAAACAAACTTGTTTGACGGGCCACTGCTGTGATTTGTGACCATTAGTTAACGGTGCCTTGGATCTGGATTAGGCGAGGCAAAATGAGAGAGAGGAATATATTTAGTAATACTACCACTGTAGCACCTTTAACGCAAAGCTGGGTTTTGATTTAGCTTTGGCTCGAGTAGACGCTCTGCTCTCCTCAAGCTTTTATGAGATGAATAGAAGCCATGACCCTCTTTTAAATGTTATTGATTTTAATAAATGGCTTCTGTGATCTCTCTCTGATGGCTGGCTGTACAGACTGGAGATTATTGAAACCATTAAGTGGTTTGAGGGGGAAAAAATCTGTAGTAGATCATGTATCTTGGTTCCATAAATGAGTCACTCTCAAAGTGTCTGCAGTTTTCTAATCCATCTTTGAAAAGTTAAGTTAATTCAGGTGTGTTCAGCACAGTGTCCATGCTAATATGCATGTCTTCTGCAGAAATATGCCTATATGTACTACTTCCAGCAGCTACAATGGAAGGGCGTTATATGCGGGCAATACCAAGCAAATAGCCACACCACAATGTTCAAACATGCCATGTCTCTTTCTGCTGGGAAAGTCTCCTCGCCATGGCACCCTCCCCCCAGCTGTCACACCACTGACAAATAGGAGTGCCTGAAAACAAAACCACCCCCTACCCAGCTTTCACACTCCTTCCGACCTCCTATACATCATATCCCTGCAATCACAAATTACCCACAGTGCAGTGCAGCAGAAGCCCATAATGCCTCTGCTTTGAACCTTGAACTTTGAACCAAAGTATGTGACAGTGTCATACACCATTCTCGCCCAAGGTTGACTGATTGCACATAAAGCTTGTTTAAACAGTACATTTTAATATTTGCCTGAAGAATGAACTGATGAGGAACACATTGTGTGTATCTGGCCTGCCTTACATAATATGTATACATCATAGGACAGAAAAATGCATTAGCAATAGGCCTTCAATGGTCGACCATGTGTTTTGTGATAGCCAAGGCCTGACATGCTCAAAGACATAACACCTAGAGCCCTTTTTTTATCCGACACACACACATACGAATAATATGAATAAGAGCAGAGCAGAGGAAACCCCATCCACATAATCGGTATTGAACGAGATCAAACAACTGGATCGCAAGACGGCAAAACTGTCGTGCAAGAAAAACAGGATTAAACCTCAAGCTCACAAAGTATTGGGGGAGGGGGTACTGCAGTTTGACTGCAAGCTCACACAATACGGTAACATTATACCTTCAGGTGAGCAGGAAGGTCAACATAAACTGCACAGAAAGTCTCACCAGAGCAGTGCGCAGTATTGAAATACAGGAAACAAAGCAAGCCGTTATTATTATTATTATGGAAACAAGGGTGTGGTTTAAGCGTATGTTTCGCTGCGGATTAAACAGCGGAGCTGTGTGTAACGGGATACACTAAAAATTAGCAGCAGTTGACAGCAGCTGTAGTTCCTGCTAGTGGAGTTGCTAACTAAAGCTAAGTAGCTGGCTACACGCTAGCTGACATGGGGGGCCAGCCGCGGCGGTTCGGCCGGTTCTTACCCCCTTTGCAGGGCGTCCTGTGCTGGCTGTGCTGGGCGCGGTACGCCTCCACCACCTCCCACTCTCCGTTGTCCCTCTTGATGGGGAAAGACACGCTCAGGACGTGATTGCAGGGCTTGATGATTCGCAGGATGCCACGCACACGCTTCTTCTTCTGCTCGGGGGTCTCCTTGGTCCTCAGGTCCTCCACCAGCTTGTCCTCCACGATGCTGGCGCCGCGGTCGAAGAAGCCCTCGACCATCCGGAAGAAGTTGGGGTCGTCGGGCTTGTCCGCCGCGTCCGCGTAGCGACGGACCCGCATCAGAGACGAGGAGACCGGGAGGGCGGACTCGACGTACCCCGAGGCCAGGGCACTACCCGCAGAGCGGCTCAGGAGCTCCCCGAAGTACCGATACATGACTGAAAGTAGCGAACCGCGTGAAGGAAATAATGAAGAGGCAACTAAACAACAAGGACAATGGGGGCGACGACAGGAGAGGGGGAAAAAATGAGCAACACAGCGACTCCTCACCGTGTCCCGTCCTCTGGCCGAGTGGGTAATGGCATACTGTGTCCGTTTATTTTAAAAGGCAGCAGGAGCCAAGGAAGGCAGTGAACGGGGGCTCCTCGGTACGCACGCGGAAGAGGAGGACCAACGGGCGCGCGCGCGCTCGTGCAAAGAAAGTGACAGCGCGCGTTCCCGAGTTTGCGCCATTGAATTAAAGTCTGTGAAATTCAATGAAAAGACCCCCCCAAAAAAGTGAAATTATATATAATACTTTATTTATACAAAAATGCAAATACTATGGATACGGAGTGTTAAAGTATCAAATAACTAGCCATCTATTATAGATGACCTTCATTCATTTTCAACATCTGATCTTCAAGACAAGCAAACCAAAATTAAAGTAAACAAATTAAAATCAATTTTGTGTAGATGTAAAACGTAGTCACACAGAAATTTACCATACATACATAACAATTCTATATATTACCTAAAAGCAAATAATCTTGTTCACGAAAATGTCAAACTATTCCTTTCACGCAACCATGGCATACATACCAACCTGATTATTTTATTCAGTTATGATGAAGCATAAAAACTGACATTGTTAATTGCTGATAGCATTAATTTTCTTTCTGACCAATGCACTTTGAAAAAACAATACATTCAAGTTATAATAGGAACGTCCCAGGAGACGTGACGGAAGCATTAATTTCAGACCAAACCCACCTGGAGGCCACATGATATTGGTCATATTTAAACTGACTACATAAAAAAATATTTGATATGAATCACTTATAATGAATGTAAATATGTCAATCATGCATTAAGTTTGTAGGATGAGCGATATGAAGTGCATCGGTTTGGTCATTCATTAGCTTTTGTACAGCGACTACAGTGCTACAGTTCTGTACTTTGTGGTTTGTTCAGAGGATCTCTGTGAGGCCTGCTGTCATCAGCAGTTCCCTGATCTGTGGAGTGAGTGAGAAAGGCCCATTGTGTTTGCAGCAGTCATTAACCTCCCTCATGGGCAGCAACAGTTAATGAGGGGGTTGATCTGGTGATATACAGTTTGTGACTCTCGTCGCAAATAATTGACTTTTGCCATAGAACAATATCCATTTTGGTTGGCTTTAAAAAAAAAAGTAAAAAATCTACAGCCATGCTGTGAAGCTGCACAAGTTGAACGCTGATATCCACCTGCTAACATACTGATGTAGGTTTACTATATTATTATATAGTATCACTGAGGTTGGTGGGATTAGTATAGCAGGTTTGGTTAAAATTCAAAGTATTGGACAAATTCAGACTTTTACTTGATGGTGGCCCTCGATAAAAAGAGGTTATTAAAGTTATTATAATTCATCCTGAGGAGGACGTAAATGTACGAAGTTTCTTAGCAATCCAACCAACAGTTGTTGAGATGTCACTTAGAACCACAACTGTGAAGGAAAAGTCATGGGAGCCTCTGCTGCACTTTGTGGTTAGTGCTATTGAGCAAATGTTGACAATCGAACACTCAGAATTAAGATGGTGAACATTGTAGACATAATACAAGCTGCACATCAGCATTATCATTGTGGGCATGTTGGCATGCAGATCGTAGCTTTTGGCTTAGTGGAAGTTCAGCCTCATAGAGTTGCTGCTTTGACACTAGGAACAGTAAATATGTGCTGTAATTATCTGCCTCTCTGTCAGTAGCTGACAATGCAGTGAGAGAATAAATATAATAACGAGGGCCTTTGCCATTGGGTCACATGAGAGGGAAGAGGACTGACTTCCTGGGACTGACTTCCTGTCTGTGTTTTGTGTCTGAGTGTGCTGCTTTGAAATATAAGCTCATACAAGTACGACATTAAACCCTCACACCACCTCTTATCTCCGCCCTCTTGTGCTTCAAACTCCGTTATACTGGAGTAATCCGGCTTCGGAAACAACATGCAGGGACATACATTTCATCAACAACTGCCAAGGTCACCTTGAAGCCGGCATGGTAGCGACTTTTACCTCTTGAACTTCTCGTCAAACGTTGCCCAATTGTGTGCTTAAATGGGTAAGCATCTGCTCCCATTGTCTGGGAACAGATAAGATAGCGTGGCTCTCATGGGACACTGCATTTTTTTGCACATGTCCCTATTATTTCACACATACACAACATGTATGGCGCACAAACATTGTCTATCGCTAGAGAGAGAGAGAGAGAATCTTAGTGCTGAGCTCGTCTGAATGAAGGCCCTGACCTAGGCTTACACTTGTGGACTCTGAACAGGAGATAAGATTAGATCGAGCCCCCGGGTGCAGCTACAATATGCTTAAACAGTAATACAAACTCCTGGTCGCACAACATGAAAAGACACAATTCATTTTGACTCAATTAGCTGAGTTTCTACACATTTGTTAAATCTGTAAATACACAGATTTGGTGCAGTCGGGCTGTAAATCTCACATCTGAACATCCAGTGTAATCACTCTGGTGTCAGGTTGCACAAACTAATCAATAGTAATCACGTTGTCCATTGCAAGGTTTCACTATTACTAATGCAATAATGATAGCGCTTACTTACTCATTGTGTTTTCTGTGCACTGAAAAGACATGCAACGTGATTGTGCTTTTTACGGTTGATGTCCTAAGATAAGAACTGCACACTTGTACTTTCTTAAACCAGACACAAAGAGAGAAGGTATACACTATCTGAATATTTGTATGCCCGTGTGTTCATTTGCCACAAAGACCCTGTGTATGAGGTTGTTGAACTGGATCTCAAGCAGACACACACATGAGATCCAGTTGAAGAACTTTGAACTCTGCACTTCCATTTAACTCTATGCCGACCTGTCTTTATCTAGATATACCTTCATACCTTACTTAATTTGAACAATGACCAATAAATTACATTTGATAATCAAATACATGTGTATAAAAAGTACACAATCACTCCTTCATCACCCAGTAGTTTCCTGCTTGTATGCCTCCTGTTTATCTTCATTCATACTTTGCCCTATCTCAACCTTTATCTGTACTCTCCTCTGCACTGACACTGATTTATCAGGGTTGTGTTTCAAAGGGTGAGCACTGTCGTGTCATTGGCTGACAGCCTGACAACACCCACCCAACCATTGGGGTGTGACTGGGGGGAGGAGGAGAGGGTAGAAGGAGAGCTAACGGGGGTTAAACAAGACCTTTTTCAGTTGGGTCACATGGGAGTTTAGAGGAACGAGGACTGACTTCCTATCTTTTGTTTTTTTGTGTCTCTGAGTGAGCTCCTATGAAATGTCAGCTCATACCAGTATTACATTAAACCCTCACACCACCATCATGACAACTTCCACTAATGTCTGCCCTCTTGTGCCTCAGACTCGATCTAACTGGACCGAACAGGCTTCTGAAGCAACATGCAGGCACACAAATACCAAGGTCACCTTGAAAATCAGCATGGTAGCAACCAAGCAGAGCGTGTCTGTTCATTAAACGAATCCAAAAATAATTTCTCTAGAGACGAGTTAATGAAGAAACATCGTTTCTTTCACTTTCTTTAAAAGGCTCAACATCTGCTGTGACTTCATGAAGGAGAATTTAAATGGTCACATGGTTGGATGAAAGGGTTATTGATAACAAACTTTTAAGCAAAGACTGTTTCTATTGTAAAGGATCAGCGGAAACTGAGGATCAAAGGAGTCTCAGAGTCATTCAAGGGCAAAGATCACAAATGTAATAAACAAATGATCTTCTGTGTGATTAGTATCATATTTATAGTGCTATACACATCAAGTATTACAAATGTATTTCCAAACTGGATCATCATAGTTGTGATAACGTCTCAAAATCGGTCGTTAATGGTAAAATAACTCAAATAAGCACAAAAAAACATCTAAAAAAACATTATGCTGATTTGACAAAGTAGCTGTTGGGTCTCACTGAGAGTTTTGCTGAATTGACAGTAGTCGCCCATCGGCAGGATGTAAAAAAAAAGCTGACGATGGGCTATTTTTGGCGACAGTTCTGCCAAAATTTAAAACAGCTAGTGGAGGAATTGTTTCGATCTTGCAAAGGTTTCATTTCACCTTTAGTTTTTAAGTAAGTTCCTGTTTCTTTGACAAAATAATTATATATTTTATTCACCTGTTTCTTTTACGTCAGCACATGACGTGTGTAGGTGCATATGTATATTAATCTCACTTACCGGTATCTTTATTTTCATATTACATACATATTTCATTTTCTCGGAACAAGTAGCTGATGAGCTGGCAGCAACTAATGGGTCCAAATATAATCATAATAATACGAATAGATCAACAAGGGAGAAGCAGAACGCATGCTTCAAGTGATGTGATCTGTTAAGATGGACTATGTAAGCATTATAATTCTTAAATGGGTGAATCTTGCTTTTAGCAGCGTAAAACAAGCGTTATGAATTTTAGCATTTCCTTGAGATCTGTCACAACCTGGAGCAGACATCTTGGAAATGTTATGGAAATCACATGACCTGTCACATGACCCACCAAGATAAGATGTTCTTAAGATGATCTTCTGGATAAACGTGACAATTTGCAAGATTTTCAATCCGTCTTCCCGTCTGTTAAGTCGTCGAAGGAGGTGACACGATGGTGATCGAGTCGTATGGACCACTGATGAAAGTATTACAATATTTATACATTTTCAGTATTACAAACTGGGCGTTCCTGTAAATAACTGCTGTATTCCAGCGTTTCTTCATTCTACACAAACGTGTGTTTTTCCCCCCAATGTTTTCACTCAAATAGAAATTATGAATCAATCAGGACTGAAATCTTGATGATTGCTACTTCAAACACTAGATGGAGCCAGAGTCTTTCCCTTCTGTTGGGACTGAATCGGTGTGAGAAGACAAATCCATTGTTTTCATATCAAACTGAGTTAAAACAATATCGAATAGAGAGTTAAACTCAAACACTTGATCTGTTCAAGTGTGAAATACTGAAATATTCAACATTGATTTCTGACAAACTGGAAGGTCTATGACAACTGTGACTTTAGGAATCTCAGATCCTTGAAACAAAGACATTTATATTGTCTTAGTTATGCCATGTGGACAGATGTGCAGATATTTGCCCAGTTTCAACTACTTTCTACCAGAGGAAATCAAAAGTAAACTAGAGAAATAAAACTGCTGACAGAGATATCTGTGGATTATCTGGAGTCGCCCAATTAAGTGATATTCACCTGCATTGGAGTGTTTGCAAATAAACATATCTTTCCAACTCTCTGCATTTAGATGCTAGTAGATTGTTTATTTTAATTTAGGGGAACAATGTAAAAATGATCGGAATTAAAGTCCATTAAATACATGTTTATCCAGGTTCACAAAGATACAATTGTTTACCGTGTCCTCAGAACAGCAGAGTAGAAAATACATCACTTTAACAAGAAAGGACTTGCCTCCATTTGAGGTATAGAAATTCCCAAAAACAGTCTCGACAAGTAGATGTCTTGTTCACCCAGGCGTCTCACATCCATAGACCCGGTACATAGTCCACATATTATTAGAAGAAGATTGAAAGACCCAAAAGCATAACAGAAGCTTTCATCGCCCTGAGAACAGAGGGAGTTGTAAAGCCCTTTGAGGCTAGAGATATGAATATATAACGCTAAATCAATATGCACAGAAAAGCTAAGGAGTTACTCGGTAAACTTTGATTTGGGGATCAGTTTTATTTGATTTTTTTCCACTATCTGTTCGTGGATATATTTATATTAAGTAAAAAGTCCTGCATTAAAAAAAAATATATATAAATGTACATAAAAGTGCTCAATATAGAATTCAGAGCATATTTGTGTATTGAATCTTTATTAATGCATCATAATTCATGAGCTCATCATATGTTCTGGGTCTGCAGCAACTTGTAACTGTCGCTATCACATAAATGTAGCTTAATAAAAAGGACTACATTTCTCTATGCATCTGAATAAATGTATAAAGTAGCAATAAAAGTACCTCAACGTGTACTCGTCATTCATATACATATATATATATATATATATATATACATATACATATATATATATACATATACATATATATATATACATATACATATATATATACATATATATATATACATATACATATATATACGCATATATATATATACATATACATATATATACGCATATATATATACACATAATACATATATATATATATATACACACACACACACACACATATATATATATATACATATATATATATATATATATATATATATATATATGTATATATATATATATATATATATATATATACATACATACATATACACACACACATATATATATATATGTAGAGGAGTGTATATCATGTATTTCCGTTCTTTTTTTTTTAGTCAGTTTCACACTAGTAAAGAAAACTTGAACTGAAACTTGTCTGCTAGTTGTGTGTGTCTATGTGTGTACATGTGTGTGTATGTGTGTGTCTGTGTGTGTGTGTCAAGCCAAAAGGTAAAAAGTTTAATAAGTTCCCACGAGAACTTTCCTATCGTGCGTCTCTTTCAGGAAGCTGTGGCTTTGACTTGCGTCTGCTCACATCTGCTCATCAGCACAACGTGTGTGTCGCTATACCGACTGTGTGTGTGTGTGTGTGTGTGTGTGTGTGTGTGTGTGTGTGTGTGTGTACATTTTGTTAGACAGTCAGAAGTCACCCCACGTGTCAGGTGGCCCAGAAGGAAACCCCACAGGAAGCAAGGTCAGGCCCAGAGAGGTCAAGAAAAAGTCACACTGCTTGCTTTCGGCGACATATTTCAACTCTCACAACGCCCCGCCAACTGTCTGTCAACCACAGTCTGCACCTAAAGCTTTCAACTCCATTTTATTCAGGAAGACAGAAGTAGTGCGACTGAAGCAAATATGCAAAAGTTGACTGTGAAGCTGAGTTAAACCCGCTTAAAATGTACAATCATTTCACAATCATTTCCCAATAGCTCTGACAGTTCACACATTCAAAGCTTCATTCGAATACTAAACAGAAATATGAGTGGTTGACAAAAAAGAAAGAAACATTTTCTATTTAATAAAATTCACAGATGGAGGTAGAGAAGATTGTTGTTGTGTCTTCGAGAAAGCAGGTTTTGCAGACTGATCTTCAGACTCCAGCTCAAGTGTGCACAATCTGATCCACAGAGAGCTGCAAGCACGGCTCCTCCACTCCACTGTGAGACACGTGAATACAGCATTAAACCTCTCATTAATAATGCGACTCTACAGTCAGGTGCAGCCATGGATAATGTGAGAAGTTGCATCCTGATAGACAGACGTTTCACACAAGCATTGAATGCCTTTAATCTCAATGGGGCCGTAAAACGAACACGCAAAGACTAGAAACCCTCTTTGAGATTGATCAAAGTTAAACGGCAATGGCACAAACACACCTGAGGACATAGGTCACACAGAGGATGCAGAGCGGCTGGTGGGCGCCAGGCCTGGACTTGGACGGTCGGACGCTGGGGATGACGGCGCTGTGAGTCTCCACCCAAACGTAACCTCCACCTCTCACCAGCATCCTGTACTGAGCGCTGACCGACTGGCTCTTAATACACACTGCGGAGACAGAAAGAGATGTGAAATGAGATATGCACAGGTCTGTAATGTGTGTGTGTGTGTGTGTGTGTGTGTGTGTGTGTGTGTGTGTGTGCATCACTTCTTACAGTTGAGATGGTTTTTGGTTAAATTGTTTATGTCCAGCGTGTGACAAAGGTCGTAGATGGAACGGCCCAGCAGCTCCTCAGTACTGAAACCCAACAGCAGATTCATTCTGCAAAAACACCAACACACAAAGAAGAAACGTTATTCATTTAGTTATCAACAATACTACAAAATAAACAAGTCTTTTAGCATCACCTGATCACAACTCTTCCTTGTTACATGACATGGAGTTTCTTTTTAGTCTTAAAGTCACAGTCTTTCACTCCTGAGTTCAAGTTAAACACAAGCAGTGTCCCACGACATGAGCAATGTAACACTACTTCCTCTTTGGGTTTATTTTACAGTTCTCTCTCTCATGTCATACAAACTGTAGGCAGAATCAGAAGATGTTAAATAAAGCATACTTACAGGATGGTTGGTAACTGCACAAGGGCTGAATAAATACACACAGTTAAGTTAAAATAAGCTGGATCTGCGTATACATTTGTGTAAATCACCTCTGGTCACAGAAGGTGATCCTCATGTCCATGCTGTGCTGGCTGGTGAAGGTGTTTGCGCTGAGGAGTGTGTGTGAGAGGGGCAGAGGCTGGCAGGTCAGCAGCAGGCAGGAGACTGAAGACGGGGCCACGCACACCTTTGCCCGGCCCTGACAGTGGAGAACCTAGAAGAAGAGCGAGCGTTGGATCAAAGTGTGATGAATACAATCTGGTATTTGGTTGTGTTTCTTACCAACCTTCCACGTCGCTGACTTGAGGTTGGCGCTTCTTCCTCTGTGTGTCAGAGCGCTTTTTATCCTCATGACAAAATCCCGCTTTGCACCGCAGCAAACGTCCTCTAAAAAAAACAAACGAGCAGTTTCATAAACTACAGGGATAATAAACCTGCTCAAATCTGTGGGATCTCCTCAAAAAAAAATCACACAACCACAGAACATCTGAACACAGATTCTTATTGCCGACAATCCTCGATACTCAAACACACACACACACACACACACAGACTCACACACCTGCTGTTAGACGAAGATTATTTCTGATTTCTTCATGGTCACAAGGGTGAGTAAACTCGAAAATATTGTGTCCCATCAGCTCATTCTGCCAGAGAATATACCATTACACAGCATTCACATATAGATGTGTGTGTGAGTGTGTGTGTGTGTGTGTGTGAGTGCGAGTGCGAGTACCTGTGTTAAGCCCATGTACTTGCTGACGTTGTCAGACAGGTAGATCATGTCTCCCTCAGTGGACAGGACAATCAGAAATCCCTCCAGGATCCTCAGGTACAGGTTCGTCTCCTCCGAGGCCTCGACCTCCTCCGTCCCTTTCTCCCCCTCCTCACGTCCTCCATCACACTCGCCACGTTCCTCTCCACCATTCATCACTCGTCCACATTTTACTTTGTGACTAGCCTCTGCTCTTGTCCGAGTGTCCCCTGAAAGTTATCACCCAATTACAGTCTACATATTCAGAAGGTTCAGTATTTACCGGACCTATCAAATTTCCCTGAAATAAATACAATACATTTGTTTTGTATGATTTTGAATACACATCCTTCAAGCAGTGATGGTGTGATATGTTTGTCTGAAGACATAGAAGCGGCCCCTCCCTTCCCTTAAAGTGTGTGATCTGTGTATGACGGCTGTTTCTACCTGTGAGCAGCGTGTGCATGCGTATGTAGCTGAGCGTGAGGCGGATCACCGAGGGCTTGTCCAGGTGAGCTCGGACAGACGGTTGGAGCGGCAGGAGGCGAGACAAATCTTCAAACACCTCAGACTCCACCCGCCGCCTCCTTCTGGCGGCATCACGGCTAATCGCCCTGCATTGGACAGGAAAACGCACAATAAAGCCACCATAAAGTCCCACTGAATTATTACAGACAAGTCCTTTATATGCACAAGAGATACAAACACAATATTTATATGATATTGTGCTTTAAATTGCAGCTTAAATCTCGTTCTAATAAACATAGTTGTGTCTGTTTCGGTGAAGGTTCATTTAATGGTTTTCCACCAGAAATTCAACGTCGTCAAAATGAAAATGGCGAGGTGCCTTTACTTAAAAACTATTGGAGCCACTTTACTTTTAGTTCACTTCACATTTCGCAAGGAAATACTGCACATTTACTTACTTTTGAGTGTACATTTAATATCTCTAACTTTCATTCAAAATCTTGCTTCATCATGAACTAAAAACATCACTTTACCTCCAAAACATAAACGTTTGCAGGAACTGCAGGAAGATGTTTTCAGCTTCATGACACATTCTCATATTATCTGATGAGACTGTTAGGAAATGTAGAGAAGCATGAAATCTCAACCGAGATGACGCTTGTGAGTTATGAAATCGTCAATCTTGCTTACTGTCACTTTTGACACAGCAAACTTTTACAGCTAAAACCTTTAACTTTTACTTCACATTTTGACTTCTGGAGTTTAAAAAAAATATTTTTCTCTGTTTTGTTGTTGTTACTTTTAATTTTCTGAATGAATTTAAATGGTTCTTCCATCACTTATGAGCAGATGTGCAAATACAGTATTGCATTGTGGTCAACATTGAAGTGGTCTAGATGCCTAGCGTGGCCACTAACGCCATCTTTGGGCTCGCCACATCATCCCAGTTACTGACCAAGCCAGAAACAATTAAATCACAGCCCAAAAATAGAAGTTGCCCCGCGGCAACATGCAGCTTTACCTTCTCTTCTCCTTGTCGGCTGTCATTGCGTCCAACGGGCGTCTCTATCCGGCGTCATGGTGAATGTTGGCTCAGAATAAAAGAGATGGAGGCAGTAGGAGTTTACAGCGCAGCAGGAAATCTCCCCGCTACAATTTGCACCATCACAGGTAGTCTAATTAATCAGAGAGGCAATTAGAGGTGCCAAATGTCACAAGGCGAGTGGATGACTTCAACAGCGAGTGTCTCCTCTCGCCTCCGCGTGTGCATCACCTACCGGGCCTCTAAAGCTGAGGCACTATATGATAGGTCAGCTGGCTAGGAAAAGCATAGCCCTCCCCCTTCCTCCCTCTCCTCCTCCTCCTCCTCCTCCCCCTTCACTTCTTCTTTGAAGCATCCCACAGAACAGACCTGCCTCTGTACAGCGGCAGGCGGCGAGAATCGATAAAAAAACAACGAGGGAGGAAAGACGACACAGAGGAGTCTGGGAGTGATGTAGACAGCTCAGTGTTTTATTGGAATCAGACCAGACAGGACTAGCCCGGCTGTTGCACTACATTTTGGCACAGAGTAAGATAGTGTGACCAGGAACAGCCCTACCCCTGGGTGCACAAAGCTTCACTACACACCGACTCTACTGCACACAGAGCAACCAGCTCGTCTTCAGATCACTGTACAGTACACGCGACAACAGTCCTTCTCTGTGTGTGCATGTGTGTGTGTGTTTGTCAGAAAGAGAGTGAGAAGAAGAGGGAGGAGGCAAAGGATAGAGTCTGTATGTGGTGTTTTGCCTGTGTGTGTGTGTATTGGAAATGAGAGGTAATTCAGCTGCTGGTTTTCCACATTTCTTTTCGCCCGGCTGTAACAGACCTATGATAGTATAGTTATAGTATTATACACAAAGGTTTCCTCCAGATACACTTTACAATAATAATAATAACTATATAAAAAAAAAGAAAGAGAGCAATAAGAATGAAAAGACATTCTCGAAAAAAAAGCAAAAGTCAGAAAAGCAAGTGGTTTTGGCTGAGTGAGACGGCTGCTGGAGGCAGGAAAGGGGAATTGGTGCTTTGGAAGAGAGGGGAAGGAAAGAGAGAGAGGGGTCGGGGGGGGAGGGGGGCGGCCGAAAACACTGATGGTAACTATAGAAACAGAAATACTGAGGACGAAAAGTCACACACCGACAGGGAGAAAGAAAAATCACGCATTCGCACATACAAATATGTACATTCACGGGAAAAAAAAATAAAAAGACGAAGAAAAAAAAAAAACGCCCACGGGCCAGCACATTCACGCTGGCGGGACGGACACTGAAACTAGCAGATGGATGAAATAGCTGGAAACCGGGCTTTACGCTGCTACACAGGCCGCCTGTAACACTCCGCTCCACATAATTAGTTGGATAGCCTGTAACTCGTAAGCTCGACATTCACTTTGTACACACGAGACAGGAGCGCGATGAGAGTTCAATCATACCACGCAAACCCCGCCCCCCGACACACACATTTTGAGGAGAAAAGAAAAGACAAAAATAACACTTGAAGAAACAAATAAAATAGATAGATAGTCAGGGTATTGCACAAATATTTGGCCCTAACTGCTCCACAATAAGGACAGTAACAACACAGGTAGGGTGCTTGTCCATGCGCCACCACTCTCCTTTACTAGCAGACAATACCGACACAATACAGCCACTCAACACAGGCGATATATATACAGGCCTCTGCACCCAGCACCCACTGTACAGTCCTGGTGCTGGGGGAGAGAAGCAGTGTCAGTGTGTGTGTCTGTGTGTGTGTGATTTGGTTGTCTGAGCATGTGCAGTGAGCGTGTTTTGAGTCAAACTCGGGATTGTAGTGTTTTGTAAATCTACATTGAAAGAGTGCAACGTGGGAATGTGTGTGTGAGAGCATGTGCAGCCGTGTATATTCATAGTCATATTCATATTCATATTCATAATAAACCCAGGCAACAAGAACAACACAATGCAAGTAAAGAATATTTAAAAAAAGTAACAACAACCAATAGCTTAAAAGTAAAGGAGTGGCCGTGTGTGTGTGTGTGTGTGTGTTTTGTAAAGGGATTTATGTTTCTACACATGTATGAATGTCGGCGATGTGTGCATACATGCGTGCCAGGTTTAGTGTTGTTGGATACATGTGTGTGTGTGTGTGTGTGTGTGTGTGTGTGTGTGTGTGTGTGTGTGTGTGTGTTAGGTTTGCGTTTCCTCGGGGGCACAGTAGGAGAAGTCCTTGAACTCCTCCTGGTTGATCTGTCGGATGATGGCCTCGTCCGTCGGCGTCAACACGGGGTCCTCCTTGGTGAAGTCCTGGTCAAAGTTATTCACATCACGCTTGGTCTTCTGCAGAGACACACACACACACACACACACACACACACACACACATACAGGACGTCAGAGGAGGAAAACTTTGCTCTCATCTAGTGCTTCAAAAGTGACGTTAGAGCGACCCCTTCTGACCACTGAGACTCACTGCCTTCTCTGTGGGGAGAACACACACACACACACACACCCACACACACACACACACACACACACACACACACACACACACCCACACACACGTGCCAGGACTCCAGACTTTAACTTTTCCACTGGTGTCACTGGTTCTACAAACGTTCTCCGTTGGCCACGCCAGCACATGATTTTGGTCACAGCCTTTTATTTTGTTAAAAAATCTCCTCGTTTCCATTTTTTTTGTCCAATAAGCAGCATCATTTTTGGAACAAGGTAACAGCTAAAGGTATTGCGAGTTCAACCCCACTAAGTGCATCATGCACAATTTATTTATTCTCACATAAACCCCCATGTGACACGAGCGCACAGACCAGCAGCTTTTCTGCTCCGAGCTCTGGGTTTGTGACACGTTTGAGCTTGAACCTCCCTACGCACCGACACTCGCTCGCTCATCGCGTTGGCTTTGGAGGCTTTGCAGGCGTGGATGGAACAAACAGGAGTGTGTGTGCATTGTTCTCTACGTACGAGGCAACTCTTTCTAAAACAAACCCTCCCAGTGGTATTAAATTATTCATCGTTAAGTTTCTTGTAGAGACTGTCCTCTTATCTTCGCTTTTCAATTTTATTGTGAAGTACTGGATGATCGTACTTCCTCAGACATAGAACTCGTGAAAATATTGAAGATTAACGTCGAGCCCTAATTTCTGATACCACAACTAAACAATAACCTTTTGATCATTTACTTTGAGGAATGTAAATATGTTTTCACACAAATACCCTTTTCAATATTTAACAAAATAAGAGCAATTCATTGAATGAATGAGGGCTTAACTTTGTGTTTCCACAAAGCATCCATAAATTAACTTAACTTATTAACATTTCCTTTCTTTCCAATACTAAACATTTTGTGCACTGTTCTCACCACAGAGGAGTGTTCACAGCCGGACAACAACTTTTGGATGTCATGAACACACGGGAACCAATAGATCGTCACAGTTCAGTCTTGTCACAGTGGTTCACACTTAATAAAACATTAGTGTGTGTGTGTGTGTGTGCGTGTGTGTGTTGTGTGTGTCGCTTACAATACGGGGTTTAAAGGGCGGTTTGACTTTCCTCTGCTCCAGCAGCACCCAGTCGATCTCTCTGAAGAAGGCGTGGGTCTTGATGGCCTCCTCACAGGCTTGGCTCACCACGCAGCCCAGACGCTTGGCCGGGTTCTTGGTCATGAACTACACCACAAACAAACACACACAAAACACACATTTTTGATTTTACAATTGCACCAGCATTGCACGCCGGCTCCAGGAGGCCCGGCAGGAATTTGCCTCCCCGGGAGAAATCAGTTTTTATTATCATACATATTTGTTTCGTCGTGATTTATAATCATCGTGTGATTGAAACATCCCGTTTCTTTTTTTATTCAACTGTCTTGCAACATAAGCGTGTGTGGAGTATCATGGTGGGACACGCACACAAGCGCACGCCGTGTTGCCAACTTTCTCGCCGGACTTTTCAGATCCGTTTTGAGCAACTTAAAGCTCCGAGGGAACTCAGTCAGCGGCTCCTCCGGCAAGCGGTGGTCACGGCTGAATCCAGAACGTTCAGCCCTGAACATCATTTTAAATGTGAGCCCAGTGTGATGCTCGGCAATGTGGGATTAATACACGTAACACAGCAGCCTGTCAAAACCAATGCAGCTCTCCAAACTAACTCTGTGTGTGTGTGACACAAAGAGAACATACATTTACACCACAATTCATAATTAATCTGTAATGTAAAGCCTTGTGGGCTGTTTGCATGTGAAAAAGGTCCCAGAATGCATTTAAAAAAGCATCAATCTAGATCTTAATTACAAAGAATTTCCCCACCTGCAGTCGGTTAAGCCCCAATGTTTACGTTGTGTTTATTTGTCGCTCTGCTGGTACGAAATCTCATCCAGATCTTGGCATCTCCCCCGAAAATAGCTGTTTTATTTCCCTCGTACCTGCAGTCCAGGTAGGCTGCGTGCCCGCTGACCTACATTAACTGTTCAGCCGGATCCGAACACTCAACGCGTGCCACCTATCGTGCCCGCCCATGGATTTATGTTGGCGTGTGATAACACAACCCCCCCCCCTTTTTAGGACGCTCGGCTGTGGTTTCATCCATAAAATGAAGAGGACAGAAGCAGAACGAGGGGTTGAGCAAAAAGCATTTCAGTGCTAATAATAGAGCGAGGCATTAACGGCTGCGTGGGACAAACAGAGAGGCGTAGTGGCAGAGTGATGAAACGGGTCAGTGGAGTGCTGGTGTTATTTACTGCGACTGAAAGCCGCGTCTCTTTTGTTCCGCTGTCTGTTCAGTATTGTGAGAGCACTTTGGTTTTCATGATCGGATTGTTATGACTTTAACCTCTTTGACTGACTTTTTTGTTATTCTGCTCGGTATCAGAGCAAAGAGACGCGTAAGACCTCCGTGTTAAGTGCACTTGCACTGAGTTTAATTTGTTTGCGTGCAGCTGTGACGATAGAAACATGAATGATAGTGCACGCCAATGACAACCAGAGCACAAAGACCGACGCCGGATGGTCTCCAGTGAAACCTTTTCGGCGTGAAGTGAACATTTTGGAGCTCACAGTCATTTATGTCATAAAGCAGCACGCCGATTCGAAGTGAAAAGTCATGTTGACACCTGGCTGAGGTGAGCTGCGAGGTTCCATTGAACAGTTGTTGCAAAAGCATTTAAACGACTCCATTTTAACATTAAAATATAGCATTTTAAATGGCGTTGAAACAGTGATATGTCACTTAGTTTGTGCCTCTCGTGTGCTGTCATGTCACGCATTCTGATGTATTTCAAGAGTCCGCTTTTGATTTTTTTTTTTTGAGCATCTGGATGAAAAAATAATTCCATCTGTCGCATCATAAAAATATTTTTTTGCGTGTTTCCCACTTCTGTTTTATAATCGTAACAAAATGGGAGCTGAGGACGGTAATCTGCTCGCTGAAGTAAAAGAACGTGAACCAAACATTAAGAACTTAAGTTATATTTCCCCATATTTTTGTGACTAAACAATTTATTTTTTGTGTTATTTAAAAATAGTTCAGGAAATATCTTCACAAGATTTGTAAATGTTGGGTTTTTAAAGAATCCCTGTGTATTTATTGCGTAGCCCTGTAACTCACATTCAACCAAATTCTGCCCATTTTTATCTTCTTCTGAATGATTACTGGAAGGTTTTTGTCTAAACTCAGTCTAACCGAAAGATTTTCTTGATGTTAATTTGGTCATGAAAAGTCTGAAAAGTCCATGAATACCAAACCCATTACAGTACGTTATCTGATCGAGGCGAAATCTACTAAATTAAACTATTCAAAAACAAAGGGATTTCCCCTCTGCCATGGAAGCCTGCGAGCGCCTGCTGAAGAAGAGGATGTGCACTTTTGAAGAGAACTCATTAGCTCTAACAAAGCAAATCTTCTCGTACCGCTCTGAGGATGGAAACGGCTTCTTTGCTGAGCCACACGGGGTAGAGGACGTCGTCGTGGAGAATGGACTCGAACAAGTCGTCTTCGTTGTCCGCCTCAAACGGAGGCTGTCCGGCCATCATCTCGTACATCAGCACCCCGAGGGCCCACCAGTCCACAGAGGCTCCGTACTCCAGCTCCTGCAGGATCTGAATCCAACGACAGCACAAGGGTTCAACACGAGAGGAAATACCGTAACGCAGGCCCATCGGGGACAAAGGGCTCGGTTAGAAAAACGCGACAGACTCCAGGTCCACAGTTCTCAAACGACCAGCCAGCAGGAAATACGGCACCCATCTGGCTGACATGTTTTGTGAAAAAAAAAAAAACCTCTTTCGCAGATTCCTTTGAGGATGAAATAAAACATTTATTGGAAGAAAAACTTGAATTATTAAAGAGCCACATCAGGATGGTAAAATCTAGTCATGGGAATAAACTGCATTTAACATTTAGTTTACTGTGAAGCAGTAGAAAATAATCAAAAGTAAAAGAAAAAGTTATTATTTTTGCATCTAATTGAGGAAAAGATCAAGGTAAGATAGATTTTTTTTAAAGACAGTAAAGGAGACAAAAAAAGGAAAGGGAAAGTTAGCTGAAAAAGATCCCTAAGATGGTTCAGATTGATGCAAGATAGTAATTGTTTTCATATGTAATGAATATTTAAGTACGAGTAACTGAAGCTGAAGAATGTGTCACTTTTTTGATTGATAAGAGGATTAAAAGGGAAACTGTTAAAATAATGAAATATTCAGGATAGTTTTCTAAGATAAAAACGGAAAATAACACACGCTAAATTACGCTCACCTCAGGGGCGATGTAGTCCGGCGTGCCACAGAAGGTGGTGGTGGTCACTCCGTTCTTGATGCCTTCTTTGCACATGCCAAAGTCCGCCAGCTTACAGTGTCCCTCTGCGTCCAGCAGGATGTTATCCAGCTTCAGATCCCTGGGAGACGAAGGCAGAGAGAATTAGCCCCATCTGGTTTCCACGCCAGTTGGACTCGCTGAGAGGAGTGAGCATGCGAAAGTAAAGTAAAACAACAATGGGAGAATCTCCACGAAATGCAATTGAAGTGTGTAGTGTGTCGTCATGCACCCTGCAGCATGTTCCTGGTGAGATAATAGTTTGTTAAGTTCCTTAATAGTCCTCGAGTTAAAAAAAAAAAGGTCACAGAATCGGAATTTTAAGAGGAAGCTATTTCATATTTCAAGCGTTTGAGTTTTCCCAAAGCGATCATTTGCTGAAACACATTTAAAAATAAAAAAATAAAAACACCACCGGGGCGGTTTACCTGTAGATGACCCCGTTGCGGTGCAGGAACATGAGGGCGGAGGTGACTTCGGCGGCGTAGAAACGAGAGCGAGGCTCGTCAAACTTCCTGGATCGCTGAATCTGGAACATCAGGTCTCCTCCGTTCACGTATTCCATTACAAAAAACAAACGGTCCTGCAGAGAGAGGGAGAGAGAGAGAGAGAAAGAGAGAGAGTTATGGGTCAGAGAAAACAGAGACGAGCCGTCACGCCCGTGCGTGTGTTCGGCGGTCCGTCCTACCCGTGTCTGGAAGCAGCAGTACAGCTGGGTGAGGTAGGGGTGTCGGCGGGCGAGGGCCAGGATGCGCTTCTCGGTCATGGTGCAGTCCACGTCGTCGTCCTGCAGGATCACGTCCTTCTTCAAAACTTTGACGGCGTAGACCTCCTCCGTCCCCTTCAGCTCCGCCAACATCACCTGTTTCACGGATTGGAAATTATCGTCGCGCATGAACTTAAACTGAAAACTGTTGGTCTGACAAAAGACTTGGGTGAACTTGGGATGACTTGATGGACGTTCGGGGGACGCAAACGAAACACTTACTCTCCTTTTGGCTCTGTTTTGGTCTCCCCTTTACAGCTAAATGTTCAACTGCGTGTTGCTAATTTTGTCTGTCAGCTGCTTTGTGCTGTTCACTCAAGTTCTCATTCCCAGAGCGTCAAATACCGGCACTTTGTCGGGCCCCCCTCGGCATCCGATACCCTTCCACGAGGCGCCGTCCAGTGCCTGCGTGAGACGCACCGGGCTGCAGTAACGCACAGCAACTACAACGTAAACTGAGCCGGCAGACACTCAAAGAAGTGCAACGACTTTGTATGAAGATCAGAAATACCCGCACGGAGGGAGCGGGGTCAAACGAAACACGTGGCTTCCAACCGAGAGGTCGCCGCTTGTGCCCCGTGTGAAACCAACTTCGAGTTACAAACAGCTGTTTGTGTCCCGTGAGTTTGGTTTCAACTTTAGTAACAAAGTCGTTTAAAACCAACTGGCGCCACGCGGCCCTGACAAAGAGTCAACGTGTGACCATTTGGGGTTGAAACGCGTCGACCGTTTCATCATTTCATCAGAGATTTCATTTAGTTGTTGCTGAAAACAGCCGCCTGCTGCCAGAAAAACAATAACGAGAGCGAGAGAGAGACAAAACAGTGAAGTTGAGTGACGCTTAAAGGCTCAGTTAATATAAAAACATTCACAAGCTTTAATGTTATCCTCTTACTGAATGTGAGCCAGATGTTTCCACCATGTTGTTTGTTAATGTTTTTAAACTAACGTAATAATAGGAGAGGGTGTGGCTTGCTGTTGGCTTTCTGTACGCAGAAGCTGCCTCCATACGACGTGATTGACTTGTGTATTGTTCTATTCTGGTCCCCAAAAACACTGACGTCTCTTCTGAATAATGGGAACGATGATGATGAACAGGGTGTCAAAAGAACAAATCAAACACCCTGTTTCAATTATGAACATAATGAGCAGTAAACAAACAAACACTGTCAAACGCCTCCGCCTCCGCCGCGGCGTCGCACCTTTCCGAAGCTGCCTTTGCCGAGGACCTTGATGAAGTTGAAGTCCTTGAGGCTCCTCCTCTGGATCTGTCCGTTCTCCCTGCCTGCCGACGAGGAGGACGAGGAGGAAGAGGAGGTGGTGGAGGAGGAGGAGGAGTGTTGGGGTCCCTGCTGGTCGAGTGACAGCGCGTCCTGCAGGCGCTCTATCTGTGCCAAGTCTGTGGGCGTCAACGGAAGAAGAGCAGATCCGACATCAGCGAAAACAGGCCGACTGCCTTTTTTTCCGGTCTCTGTTTTTAAATTTTTGGATTTTATGTTGCTCATTATTTGTGATTACTTTTCAATAAACTTTAAAATGATGATCACATCCTCTGCTGAAACCTGTGATGACTCAGTTGCATTATCCCTGACCAGGGTGATTAAATAGCATCAGTGTTGCTGTTGTTCATCACCGTTTGGCTCCATGAAGATCAAAATGGGAATCGTTCCACAAAGAGAAAGTTAACTTTCATTTCTCGGCTTGCAAAGTGTGAGATGACTAACTGTGACAAGCAAATGGTGGTGGGCGGTGGGGGATCATTCTTAGATAATGTACGTCTAGTCTTATATATACAAGGACAATAACACATTCAACTACTTACTTCTTAAAAGGAGCAACAATATTATTCCTGAAATGGAAATATTACCTCTTACTGGTAAAATTAACACATTCAAACCACATGCTGCTAAGAACTCATCTCGAAGGGCTTTGAAATGCCTGTTTGTGTCAAATCTGTGTTTTCTGACGGTGTGTGTGTGTGTTGTGTTCAGTGTTACCCTGCTGTGAGGGGGAGGTGGGGACAGCTGGCTGGATGAAGCTGTTGTCCTCCGTCTGGGAGAGCTCAGGAGGAGACTGGGGAGGGTCCTGCCCTGGAGTCAACTGGGGGAGAGAGAGAGAGAGAGAGAGAGAGAGAGAGAGAGAGAGAGAGAGAGAGAGAGAGAGAGAGAGAGAGAGAGAGAGAAAATGACTTTTTCAAATCAGAGAGCCAAATCTCAAATTCACAAAACCATAAATTGACTTTTTAAATGTTAAACTGCGGACAGACAGACCAGGAAGTACCGTCTCCACAAGGCTCTGATCGGGCGCAGTGCCTTCTAGCACCCCGCCGCCACTTTTTGTAATCGTTTTAAATGAGAATGAAGCGTTTCGTGTGAAGCTTTTGAGTTGGTGAGCGCCTCACGTTTTTACAGGCGCTCCCTGAACACCTCACGTTGAAACGGATTCAACTCAAGAGCATGAAAAGCGCCCGGTATGTCCTGTGTTTTTTACTCATTGTGGTGACTTTAGCTGGAAATCTGGAGGTAGCATCTGACAAATAGTTTGTAAGAACAGAAAACAGCAGATAAGTTGTTTTCGTTCACTTAAACTGTGCTTTAAACTGTTCGGTCGCGTACAGTTCATGGTTTGCTGAGCAACAATAATAAAATGCAATATACCGCAAAACAAATCTGCTCAGGCAACCAAAAAGCAGTGCTTTGTAATTCTAGGAAAAAGGGATAAAAACACAGCTGTAATAATATATTCAGAAAAAAGTAGAACCTCGTTTTAATAAAAGGATCAAATCCCCTTTTAAGACTTTTACATTTCTTGTTTGAACTGCAGAATCTGATTCGATATCAGCGACGCGAGAAACTCTCACGGGTGTTAAAGATGGAGACAGAGCATTGTTACGTGTAATGATAATGTGTGTATGGTCATTTAAAAACTGTTAAACTGATTCACTTGTAGTAATTTGAGCTGGAACTGAAACATCTTCCTCCTCGCTTACCTTCCTCCTGCGCAGCGCGGTGTTGGAGATCTTGTCGGGCGTGACTCCCAGGTCGGCCAGGACCTTGGCGATTCCTCGGGCGTCCACGCCGCAGTTAGGGGCTACATTGCTCTCACACCGCCGGTGCACATTCATCTTACAAACTGCGTGACAACAAAAGCACACGGGAACGGTGCAGGTTGAACACAGGGAGGCTTTCTGGATCAAACACTGGACTTTAAAAATGTTTTTGCCTTGTAGTGAAAGACATCAAGCTGCGCTGGAAGGTGAGATCAAGAGCGAGCAGGTGTCCTTCAATAGACTGCAGAGTGTAAAAGCCGGCTTGCTCATGGTATTTTATTTTGGAAAGACATCGTTTCTTAAATATATCAAATAGATTCACAGATATGATTTTTTCCAAAAGTACACGTTGCACCAACATGTCAGTTATTGAAAGATGTCAAAGTACATCAGTAACACAGTAAACATCATGTTGCTGCAACTAATTACTTAATTATCAACCAATTCGTTGATTATTCTCTTAATTCATTGCCCAGTGTATAAAATGTCATCACATGTTCGGAAAACTGAATTGGCGGCCACATTACATTTTCAAATTATTAATTAAGCAGAGGAAAAGCACAAAATCCTCACATTTGAGCGGCTGCAGCTTCCTCAAAACAGATATTTTTTGGACATTTTAGCTAGATTGAACAATTAATAAAATCAATAATTAATTATAGAAACTGTTCTAGACAGATACTCATGGGATACATATGGCTCCAAGAAGTATTCCCTTTCTTCTGCCGGACAAGAAAACATATCCTGTTGGCATTTATTATCAAACTGTTAACTGGGGAAATGTTTTTTCATTTAATTGTGACTTAAAGTGCTTTTACAAGATAAATAAATTCATTCGTTTCTGTGTTCACAGCCTTTGACTTTAAATACTTTATATGCCTATTTATGCTTCGAGGTGGTTGCGAAACACAAGCGCCTCTAAAGGCATCCCGTGTGCCCCGACACTCTAAATTCCCCACTGCACATGAACTCACCTTTGCACTGCAGGCCCTGCCTCATGAGGCCCCACAGCAGGGAGCCGCAGTGGTCACAGAAGGTGGGGACCTTGTAGTTGTGGATACTGAACTTATGGGGCATGTTAACACTGAACCGCTGTGAGCCCACCTACAGAGGGAGACACACACGCACACACAAATACACACACACACACACACACACACAGTGTTACAAAGAGGTCACTGTTGCATTATTGGAGAAATAATACATGCGGATCAAGTGTTGCATGTTCCCTTAAGTAACACCGATTTATTCACAGAGGACCTGAACGGTGCCCATGTTCAGTTTTTCCTATGTATTTCATTTTTACCAACAATACTCGCTGTTTGCGTGTACCTCTTCCGGTGTGTCCTCCTGCTTCTTCATACCGGCACACTTGGTGATGATGAGCTCATGGCAGCGCTTGTGGACGACGCAGGTACACACTGCAAGCACAGCGTCAACATGAGGCGCTCAGCAATGATCAATCTGGTCAAATACATTTGGGTTTAGGCGGTCAAATGTGATAGTCAATACGTGATGATGTTATCACTAATGATGTGTCCTCGAGATTACATGGACCAGGGAGAATAACAGTTATGTTGTCGAGGGCTTAGATATATTGTTGTACCAAGTGATGCATCGATTTAGTGGTTGAATGTGACTGACGCTTTAAAAGCGGATATATGATGTAACGGTGTGATGTAAACTTTCTTAAACAATATAATAAGAGTGTTCTGAAGATGCAACCAATCCTACGCATAGATGCTACAATTATTGTTGCAATGTGACGTGTGCGCAGGTTGAATTGAGAGGTAAAAAGAGCGCCGGTATCAGATTGATACTATAAACCAGTCACACCCAAAGACTCAAGATCTTGAGTGAAGCGTTCTCTCTACTGACCAGCAGGGGGCGACTCCTACGGTTGCGAAAAATACATTTTGGTAACTTCTGTTCATTGCTAACGGAAAACAAAACAAAACATGACGACGGCCGTATTCCAAGATGTCGATGCCTAAATCACTGACTCCTATACAGTCTTACAACTGTGGTTCTAATATTGAAAGACTAGTGTTACTTTTGTTTCACGGGTGAGAAGGAAGATCAGTCTGTTAACGCCGTCTAAATGCATTTATTTGGTCTCAGTTTACACTAAATGTTTCTGGTGAGTGTTTCATCAGCGTACGGCTAGTCCCGCCTTGCTCCAGCGTTACGGCTGTCGGACTGAGCGGTGACGAGCTCATCTACACAAAGTATGAAGCGCGCGTCCTCTGATTGGTGCTCATGCTGAAAAAAACTATGTGAAACAAATCTATGGCCCAAGTAGGCAACACAAAACAAAGGAGCGATTCTAGTCCGCCATACAACGACACTTAAAGTGCTGATATGTTCTCAAGATATTGTGTTCATCGGGGGGAAATGTTTAAATAGTTTTTTTGTAGTCACGCTGGGATGAAAGTGCGCCCTAGAGCCTCAGTGCCGTGTGGGCACAGGCGCTTATTTATTAATGAGGCGGAAATGGCAGTAAAAAAAAAAAAGGTCAGGAGCTTTGGTTGAGGATAAAAATGTGCTCTTCTCATGGTTTTATAGATCAGGCTAGTTGTGAGATGAGCCGCTGTGTTTTGTCAGGTTTGGGAAACACGGCCCCGCACTCTTCGGATGAAACATTAATATCGGACGGCCGAGTAAAACCCGCATGACAATGTGCAGTGGTATGATTGTGAACACATAAGTTGAGTAGCACTTTGACTGCCAGCTGAATGATCAGGATGTTCGCTACCACTGAAGAAAACTGGCTCAGAAAATGAAAAAAAACCCTGAAATTCTCGTGATCATTTTGAATAGCAGATGTTGGTGGTGTAATGCAGGTCATCTGTGGCTCTGGGTGAAGGTGGCTTGAGACCAAATCACAGCTGTCATTCAGCAACATGTAATCCCTCTTGAGTTCTCGTGCTTAAATAATAAATGACGTGCGGGGAAATTGGAAGCCGCCAGAGAAAAGTACTCACCCTGACACTGGTATCCCTGCTTCCCCAGCACGCCCCTAACAGATCACACACAGAGGAGGTTGGTCCGAGGGGAACACGACAGCAGGTACGTTGTTGGGTTCGAATGTGTGTTGTTGGTGTTGTTGCCTACCAGATAAAATCTCTGCAATGTGAGCAGTAGGTCGGCTGTCTCAGGTAGGTGGCCATGAACTTGTGTCCATTGACTTGATGGACGCGTCTTCGCACGGCGCCTTGTCGCCGGCGAGGGCCGATCCGCTCTCGAAACACCCGCTCCTCATTCTCATTGGTCCCAGTCGCTGTCAGGTGAACACACACACACGCACACGCACACGCACACACACACACAGACACACACAAGTTCAACAACACAAAAATGAATCCCCGAAAAAGACATTTCAGACCATTTGTGTTGCCGAGTCAGTCTTAAAAGAGCGTTCACACACATTTGGAGCAATGTTTTCTCAGCGCCCATTGATTTAACTTTCTGAGACACTTCGCAGAAATACGGATGATTTGCATCCTGTTGATTGACATGTTTAATCATTTAACAGCCTCTCATCTTCCTCCCGCCCCCCATCCCTCACTCTTCCTCACACACAAACACCCCACACCTACCAGATGCCTATGCATACGTATGTGTGCATGCTATTTATACCTTCGTGTGGGCACTAAAATGAAGGACAGCATATTAAAATACTCCTCCTCCTCAGCGAGCGCCATAAAACCAGCCGTTTCCTTCCTCGGTGCATCTCCCCGGAAAGATAAATGCTTTCCGAGGGTAATCTTAAAACAAGAGAACCACCTCCACACACACTCCCACACACACACACACACACACACACACACACACACACACACACACACACACACACACACACACACTCCTTCCCTCTGCGCTCCTGTCCTAGTTTGCCTGTCTTTCACACTCCCATCTCTCTCCTGGGTGCGTTATAGATGTGGTTACTGTTGAGTTCGATTACAGACAAGCTGTCCAGGGACCGTGTGTGTGCGCGTGTGTGTGTAGGAGTGTGTGTTTTTGTGTGTGTGATGGTGGTGTCGGTGAGAGGGGGGAGACAGCTTAACAGGCCATTACTGGGATCACTTTGTTTTACATAATACATCATCCATCTGTCCTGGACACACACACACAGACACACACACACACACACACACCACACACACACACACAAGGAGAGGTGACGAGGCATAACAACAGTTAGGAGCGATTGTCGTGGAGACAAACGTACTGGTCATCTGAATGACCAACTGGGAGACAGTCGTCCAATAAATAAACACACACACACACACACACACACACACACACACACACACACACACACACACACACACGCAAAAGATTCAGATTTGACAGAACCGTGGAGGAGACCAGCAGACAGCGAGGGCAGGGGAGGAGAAAAAAGCTGAACTAAAGATGGTGATTAAAACAAATGTTACGTAAACATTTATAACAATACAACCGCGGCCGGTATTCTTTAGATAATCTGTTGAGATTAAAGGTGGTCTAACATAGGAAAATGCAATTTCTTATTATTGATATGTGTGTGAAATATTCAATGAAGTGCTTTGAAGTATTGAAATTGTGGATGAAGTTGAAGCGGCTCTTCAAATATGGATTAATCTGTGAAATAATCTTTAAAGATTTGATAAAAGAAAAAAGGTAGAAAAGGCTACTCAATAAATATTGCATTTTTAAAATATAACATTTGAAATGTGTTTTATTTTGAAAAGTGCCATATCACATTATCAATATCGTGAATATATGATCAACTTGTAGGAAACACAAATTATGCAATAAATATATGTCAATAATTTCCAAGTACATCTTTAAGGTAATTAACTTCGATAAATACAAGATATTGCATTTTTAAGTGCTCATTTATGAAGGTTATCTTTGAAGATTTGAGAAAGTGAATACAAGATTTAAAGGGAACAGAAAAGGATGAAGAAACAGAGAGGGGGAGACTGCAGATGGTCAGATTAGGTCAGATTATTATCTTTATTTGTTTCTTGAGACCAACAGATGTTCAAGGAGAGGAGAGGAGAGGAGAGGAGAGAGGAGAGGAGAGGAGAGGAGAGAGGAGAGAACTCTTTCCAGCCTCTGAAGCTGCAGAGAACAGATTGCACCAGGGTAAAAAAAAAAGATGTCTGCTAAAAATACCACCTCTTCCTCTCGTTCTCACCCTCCATCTCTCCATCCCTCCTATCAGCACACACTCACATGTGCACGCACACACACGCACACACACACACACACACACACACACACACACACACACATTTGTTTTTATCAGCATACATTAACATCACAAGCTCTCCTGCCAGCTGAACTCAGGGAGGAAGTTCAGGAGTGGGTGGGGAGTGGGTCGTGAGGTCACCACAGAGTGTCCAATCATCGATGAGGAGGGCAAGACACGGACGCCTGAGTCTGCATGTGTGTGTGTGTGTGTGTGTGTGTGTGTGCGTGTGTGTAATCCATGGCTCAATCTCACCTACTATTTTAAGAATCTACTCCTTCTCTCTTCAACCTCTACTGCTCTCTACAGAGAAACTATACTGCTGCATATATATATATATATATATATATATATATATATATGTATATATATATATATATATATATATATATATATATATATATATATATATACTGCAAAGTAGAGAACAATTTCTATTTATAACCAGGTGTGAAGATACCCAGGTGCAGGTGAAAGCCACTCTTATCGTGCAGCATGTGACTGAGCGTGTGTGAGCACAGGGCTAATTGAGGGAGCTGTTTCCATGTTTAATGAGTACAAACAAATAGAGGAGAAGAATGCATTGAGAGAGCAAGAGAGAGGAGGAGAAAGTTCTATGAATTCTGTTATGTAACTTTCTAGGAAAACAGGAAGTAATCTTTCCATGCACGCCGTGTTTGTAATCGCAGACTAACCGTGTCATTGGCATAAAATGGAGTACGTCGTGTTGGTCAGAAACAAGTGGAGACCACAATATTAACGTGTTAACAGCATTTAAGATGTTGCTGATTTACTCCCTACTGTTATGGAGTCATGTTTGTGAAAATGTTAATTGTAGCTACAAACCCACAGAGAATTATTGCTGACTTTGCATTTTTCTTTCAGCCCTACGCAGGGTTTTAAGCATCTTTCAGCTCATTGATCGGGTTTATACGACCCAAAACTGCAACGGTTCTCACTCTCGCTGCTCTAGTCGTCAGCTGTTTTAAGGGAATGAAGCTTTAATAAAGTGGTGCACATGGGGAAACACTAAGAAGCTAAAAGAGACAGATATTTCCCACAAAGGTTGGGCAAAACCAAGCGAGAAGCTTAAACAGAAGTGAATATCTGACTTAAGAAGCACGACTCCTGTTGAATGCTGATGTTTCTCAAATGGCTGAACGTGGAAAAGTTCACCGTGTCAACTTTACCTAAAGCTCTACTTTCCTCCAGCACGTGCCTGCGTGTCTGCATGTGTGTTCAGATTGTGTAGCAGTGGTTTCCTTTTGGTAAAATAGTGTGGTGGCCGTACCTTCAGTAGAGGATCCGGACAGATCGATGACCACGTACACCCTCCCCTCCGGCTCCAAGTCAATCTGCAACACACAAAGCAAAAGAAAATCAGTGAGCTGAATGTTTCATTTCTATCCTCAACATCCCCAATTCCTCCTGGAATCAACATCACATCTACATCTGACATGTTATCTGCTTAAAATATTCTTCTAACAGGGCTTTGCATTTACACCTGGTGTTGATACGCATTGTGGTTGTCTCCAATCTGTCCTTGTGATCTGATCTCGATGTGCAAATGAGGCAGCGGGAGCTGGCAGACTTCAAATATGTGACATGACGTCTCTTAGCTTGTTCAAGCGAGCCTTGAAAAAGCAGAGATGTTAGAGGACGGCTGAGCTTCACAGCCTTCAGGAGCAACACAGGGTTCAGCATCTGGACCACAGACACTTTGATATGCAGACTGGAGGGATTGAACCATTACGGGACAACCTGCTCTACCTCCTCAGCCAAAGTCAATGTAACGCACGAAGCGACCGTGGGTTTAATGATTACAAGTGAACTATAATTTATTCATCCACATATCTAGTGTTGCAACAGTTCTATTTCTCCTTTCTCCCAACATTTTCATACAGAGATTACTGAGGTATAACATTAACTTTCTATTTGTTATCGTAGCGGATATTCTGTTACTATTAACCAGAGCAGCAAAATAAATAAAAAAACTGTATAAAAAATGATTTCCTCAGGAGTCAAATCCGCTTTGACTAAATGTTCTTGTGCGGTGAGGAGTTTGCTGCCAACACATTTGCAGCATTGCATGCTGGACAAAGTGATGCTTGTGGAGTCTCATCCAACCTTCTTATTTTTAGATCACCAGTGAGCCCAGACCTCTCTGTGTCAACAGGAAAATTGTTTAATGGTAGCAATTGATTTCTTGTGTTATTCTCCCGGGGACGTTAAGAGTGTTCTGAAAACAGACGAGTCGTTGGAGGATAACTGAAGGGGAAGCACCTGAGTTATAATCCGTTAATCCTCTATATATACACGGCATATATTACAAACAACTCAAATGAATGAAAGCTGATTAGATCCCCACATATTTAATGTTGTATTGTGTATTAATCATTGACATTTCATGAAAAAGGGATATTTATTGACAAACATCTTGAATTACCGGTCATAATGAGTCCTTTGTGTCTGAGCAGGTGTTATCAAAATGGAGGGTAATTTATTCTTGGAACAGAACAAAAAGAAATATTCACGTTCAAGCACAACACTTGATAAGCAAACACACAATCTGCAGACGCACACGACTTATTCAACAAATAATGACATCACCCCCCCCCCCCCCCCCGCGTCAATCTCCGAGTGGAGAGATTAGAGGGAGTGCAACAGAGAGCGCTAGAGAGACAGACGACACAAGAAGAGAGAGTGCAAGAGAGAGTGAGAAAGAGGTTTAAATCCTTAGTTAAGCTCTGGGACAGCAGCAGATCCCCTTATGCAACAGTCAGGCTCGCACACAGCAAGCACACGCACACACACACACACACACACATACATGTCCATGCATTGCTGAACATGAGACACAATGGCCGCACACAAGCCGGCATCAGACACGCTGCATACATCTCATGGCGCAGACACACGATCACGTGGGGAGGAATCCAGTGGTGAGATCTGCAGCGGGACTCGTATGACAGATCATATGACACCTCAGGTGTAAGCCCTGAAATGAGCGCTGTTATCAGATGAATAACGTGAACACACAACAGGAAGAGAGAAAATAATTAACCCAACACCCGCAGGTGCCGTGTTTGGAAGAGGAGATAAGACGTTTGGTAGATGTTTGTTAGTGTAGGTCCCTTCACCGTGGATTAAACAAGACTTGTATGTACATAACTTATATTGCCTCCTATTTCCGGTTCAGCTGTATTTTCCTTTTTGGCGCATGAAAATGAAGTTGGCGACTATCGCCCGATTGCGATTATTTAAGGTGGCCGCGGCCATTTTGCATACATTTTCTCGAGAAAAATGAAATGTTGCAAGTGTTTCAACAAACAGGAAATGGCTGACGGGAGATTCCATTCGCTGGTTAATCTGCAGCTATTGATAATAATGGATTTATTGTTGTCGGCAGTAAAGACAGTGACACATGTCAGTGGATGTTCTGTCTTACTTTGTCACATAGTTTTTCATTTTTTAGAACAAAAAAATCAGTTTTGAAGACATCACTTTGAGCTATGGCATGATTTAATGCCGTTTTTCAATTTAATTACTTAATGAACCAGTAAAATAATGAAAATAATCATTAGTTACATCCCCTTACGTTAAGGAATGTGAAGCTAAACATAATAAAAGGCACAGAGAACGTAGCACAGGTGCTCATACGTGCAGTAGTAACACCGTTTTGTGACATGTAGATCACATAACAACTGCATGGGATTTGTGACCTATAAACGCCGCTGGATTCTTGATGTCTACCCTTGAAAAGGATGTGCTAATCCCCAAACGTAACCTCTTGCATAACGGTGCATCTCGGCGGGGATTTCAGCCGAAAGATGGACTCGGAGTGATTTGGAACAGAGTGGAGCAAATAGACAGCACCATCATTGATTTAGTGCCCGCCATCCTGAGTTGGCACGCCAGCCCCGAAAAAGAAAAACGGAACTGATGTGACGTCAACGAATACTGGACACTCGAGCTGCGAGTCGCCTTCGAGCCCAAATCACTAAGAATTACTACTTCACAGTTTTTGAAGATGAGTTAAACCATGCCAGTGATGAATATCAGGGTATAACATAAAGAGAATCTCTTTTTTTTTTCTTTTTTTTACTGCATTTACATTTTATAGAGAAACATCCACTAAGACACAGGACACATTATTGCATTATTGTCACTATTGTAGACTCCACATAATCACAGGCTTATATTCAAGATATGTTTTATTGTCATATGCACAGATAACAGACAACTTATTTTGCTAAGTGCTCCTCACACACAGATTTACAATAAACTAAAGGTAAAAGAAATAGATTTAAAATTAAGAATACAAAAAAAAACCACTATAAATGCTAATAGTATAAGAAAATATATATAAGGCACAAAAATACAATAACAGTATTGCAGTATCAGTTTCACTGAGTGCATAAAGTGCAGTGTGAATTGTTCGATAAATATATATTATAATATATTACCACTATGATTTGTACTCATAAGCAAATTTGCCCAGTGTGCGAGCAGAATTAGGATTAAATCCAAAAGGCTTTTGATTGACAGACCTGATGGATTATAGTTAACGCAACATTTACTAAGTCCGGTGTTGGCAAAGCAATTAATTGAACAGGCTGTTTAATATACACAAGGATGTTGTACGACAGATTTTATGTTTCCAATATCTCGCGCTGCGGAGATTTCTATGGTTACCGTTCTACTACCGTGTAACCATAGCAACAGATGTTTCAATGGTTGCAGTGCTGCTTCATTTTTTTTTTTGGTGGGAGCTTGTAAAACACTGCACGTCGCTTCGAATCGATGTATACGTTTGATAAATTAGATTACGCAGAGCAAGCTGGTCCTTAATCTTTACTGTTAACAAAGATGTTAAGATGGCGACGAGTTTAAAGGCTCAATTTACCAAAAACTACATATTTATCGTCTTATCTGTCGTGCAATAGTTCCACAATTGAAAATAATAATTTGTGTAAACTGAACCTTTAACCTTCACTCTTTGTTTTGCATTCTTTTGTAAGTGATTATTGGACAGAATAGCAGCTCAACAATATTGTGGTTTTGTTGTCAGTAACCACAATAAGTGTTCTTTAGACTTGCCACAAAATCAGATTTCACTGCACAATTATCGCGGCTATGAGAATTCATGATAGCTATACGTTATCTCAATATCCCTAGAAAAATAAATAATAATAATGCTATTATTAAGATAGGAATACTTTACCCTCAAAATGACCATTTGTATAATTCCTCTCCTTTTGTTTGAGGGAGAGCGCTTTCCCCGCGAGCCTCCACGGTGAACAAAGATTCTGCATAAACGGTCGCATGCTCAGAAACACGACTCGCCCGTGCAAGTTTGGACTTGTCCAACGTGTTTTAAACGGTATAGTTTTAGAAGATACACGCGTTTGGTAAGTGGTGTGCATACGACTGGATGAATACGACTTGGACTGTACTGTACAAGTTGAGTGAGAGTCTGTACGCGGATGTTTGGCCGTTTAACTTTTATGCGAGCAGAAAATAAAGTTTTCTTAAAGAATTCAGGGTGAGCAATGGAATAGCGAGCGGCCATTGTGTGGGTAGAGTAGTCCTTTAAGGTTATTAGCTCCACCTGTGCCTTTCCTCCTCTAAACAACCAACATGTCTGCTGTGAGAAACTCTACTGCATGGAATCAGCTTCCAGTCTCCCTCTCTGTGATTCTCACAGCTCACCTGTCTCTATTTAACTGCCACATGAGCCCAACCCCTCAGCAGGTAACTCAAGAGAAAACAAACACTAATACGCATGTCCTATTGTGGAGAATTGAACATCCCTCAGGCCGTTTAATGTAATCAAGTCAAATGAGGGTTGAACTGACCTGACAAAGGTGCGTCAAATAGTTTATCATAAAACGGTCTGATCATTGCGGGTCAGGGTTGGGCAATGTGACAATACAAAGCGTGAGTTTGCTATAACTGTGACTTAATGACTACTTTTTTTGACAATATTACATTTACAATATCAAGCATCAATGTCATTAAGTACCTTTCAGGTGTATAATTCCCCCTTTAAAGCCCAGCATTTAAAATGAACTATTTCACAATAGCATTGCCAGAGAATGCGCTTAGTTATATAAATATTTAGGGTGGCGACTAATGGTAATTGCTCAGTCTATTAAACGTCAGAACATGGGGAAATAAAGCTCGTCCCAATTTCGCAGAAGCGGAAGACCAAAAGATATGCAACCTAAAATTATATAAAACTGAGAAGCATAAAAATTGGCATATAAACCATTAACTTCCTCAAAACTGCCCAGTAATAGATTAATGCCTAATATTCAAGCACTAATAGAATGACATATAACAGAAGATTTGTATGTGGATCGCCACCAGTTAAATTAACTGCAACTTGACTTGGATTTAACCTGCAGTGGACAGACACACACACACACACACGCACACGCACACACACACACACACACACACACACACACAAACACGCACTCAGCTGCCCCGTCCCCACAACAAAAGATGGGAGGAGAGAGAGAACTGGAGAATCTAGTTCGCCTCATTAATCTTGTTAGTCCAATTAGGACACCGATACAGCCAGGGAGACGGATAACTTCACAAACCCTCTCGCACACACGCAGGCACGCACACGCACAAACACAGACACACACAGGAAGCTTGAGTGTGCATGTCTAGGGATTTTAAAATGGACTTCGGAGGGAAGTTAGCCTTACACATACAAGCTTAACTCTCTTGCGCTCGTCTTTTTACCACACATACAATCGCAGACACACACACACACACACTTCTGACAGAATGAAAACATACACATACACACACACACACACCATATGCAGCGGCACAGAGAAGCACTCAACCAAGCAGACAGGGCACTCAAAGCTTGTATTATATCAATACTGTGGAGCTAACCCCCTCCCACTCTCCGTCCATCTCGTTGGCTATCTCTGTCCGGCCAGACAGCTCTCTCTGTCTCTCTCAGGAGCGTTTAGTCTCAGTGACAGCCTCCCACATCCATCTGTCAAATAACAAATTTCGGGCTTTGGGAGCGCTCGACCACATTCACACAATAACATGTGTGTTTCTGTGTGTGTGTGTGTGTACATGTGTGTGTGTGTGTTTGCCCTGCTTTCTATCACTCAGTGGTGTGTGAGCGTGTCCGCCTGCAGACACACTCAGGAGGCCCATGCTGAGTGAGACAGCATGAGAGTCATGCATCTTTAATGTAACATCACAGATGGCTAATAATGTAAGAGGAGCTGAGCTGTGTAGCAGTGGTGAAAAGGGGGGAGGATGGGGAAGACTCAACAACCTCCCCCCCCCCCTACACCCCCCACCTCCTCACCCCCGCCCCCATGCCACAAGTGACAGGTCCAACAGTCCAGAAGCATCAACACTAAACAGGAGGAGAATTTGATTTCAGAGAACAGACATTCCCGGATAAATCTTCCTGTGCGTTCAGTCGTCTTAGAGCTCACACACAACCAAGGCGAGTGTGTGATATCCAGATGGACTGGCAGACGGCCTGTTGAGCAGCCGCTGTAGATCAGACAGTCAATGCTGTTGGATCTATCGAAATGAAAACACATTTCATGAAGACTCACGCCAGCGAAGGAAACCCCCGCTTCTAACCGTGATGGGATTTCGATTGCAATCATTTTCTATAAATTCAGATCTCCGCCTGAGTCAAAAATATTTTCAAACACGCTTGTGTCAAGTTTGGACACAAACTTAATTTGTTTGATTAAAAGGGAAAAGGGTGCAGTAAAAAATATGACATTATGGTCATCGGTAGTGCTGCTTGCAGCTATCTCAAGCAACACTCCCCCCAAATGACTTCACGCTTGACTTTGAGCTTCGTTGGGTTCTCAGCAATATGGCCGCCAAGAGGGAAGTCGATCGGATGAACGGTTGTTAAGAAAATCAAGACAATCCCTCCATTTGGTTGGATTAAAACCCTTTAGGGTCTTAGGCCTTTTTCTGGATTTTACCCATGTGTTACATCAAAAATTGCAGAACAATCTGGGCTCTCTATATAAAGAAGCACCATTGTCCTAAGGCCCAAGTGTAAAGACAATTCACTGGTTTATCGGGGTTTTGTTTTTCACTATTTGTAAGTCGTTTTTACCAGTGCCAATACAATACCTGAGTTTTTTGATACCTCAATGAACAAGTTCTTTTATTAAAACCAAAGAAAAGTTTTCTAATAGTCAATGTTGATAAAAGATTATCAGTCTACAATAGTACTCATCCTAAAAATCTTTATTTTAATAGGAAACTAGCTGGTCGAAAGATCAGAAATCCAGATTACCAATCTGTCCAGATATCAGATGTACTTTCAGTAAATGAGAGTTTAGTTACATTGTGCTACTGATAGCCTTTAAGATAGCGTTAAGAATCTAATTGAATCTAGGTTACAATTCAATTTTTGGATCACATGGTTTAAAAACTGCACTTTTCAAATCGTGAATTCAGTTGATGAATCTATTGTTCATCCCGACTCTTTCTATGACCGTTTACAATCTTCCGATATGCAAAAATAGACATACTCTAGGTCACAGAAAGAGAGGCAGTGTGCATGTCACCTGCTGTCCTGGAGCTCTCAAATATCCTCCCATTTCTTGCCTATCACAGACAACATGTATTAAACAGCCTCCAGAAAACAAACACACACACCAAAGGTTGACCTGATTTGGCCTCAGTGGGCAGAGCACCGTGCTTATCTTGTGTGTCTCTGTGTGTATTGTCAGGGTGGAAACAGCGCATCTTAAATCCAGTCTGTCCTACTTAACCAGCAGGTCACTGAGAGGTGGAGCCTATGATCTCATGCAGCTTGTTACGGTGAGGGAACTAATGACAATATATGATGACATGATATGTTTAACTTCACTTTCAATGGTTAGAAATGTGAAAGTGGCGCAGAAAAGGTCATCCACCTGTGTTTTCAAAGTAGCAACAGCTAAAAGTTAGGTTGACGTAGTTACTGTACGACTGTAGCTGGTGAGCGCACAGCTAACAATTGGCGAGCCGAAAAGACAGCAACACTAATCAGTCACAAAGACTGCTGTGCTGTAAAAAAAAAAAAAAAGTCAATATAGTTTCATAATTGTCAATGTCACAAATGTTCCTGTTCAGCTAAATCAAAGTTGATCAACAACGTTTAAGATTTGAGCATTTTTTACTCCGTCCCATCCACTGGTAATGAACTGATTTAAATGTGAAATTAAGCGGTTTTAAATGCTGGTGCGATCAGACCTTCACATACCAGTGGGTGACCAACACTGGCCGTGGTATCGCATTGTATAAAACTGACAATAAATATCACATCATTCATCATAATTATGAGCAGCCAAATGGGAGAAGAAACAAAAAAAAAAAAACGTGTGAAAAAAATAGCCGGAAATTGCTACCAACAGGTTTCACTCAGTTCAATCAAATATTAACATTAGAATAATAAATTCAGCGACATATAGAGTAGCTTTACACTGTTTGCATCTGTCATTTGGTAACAAATCACACACAAAAACGGGATGGGGACTGGCCTCAGATTGTAGTCCTTCTGTCATTAATCCTGGCTGCTGTAAGTATGAGCATGTGAGTGTGTGTTGATGCCAAGTGTCCAACAGCGGCTGGCTGACATCTGACGTGGTCCGTGTCCCTGAGAGGAAACGTTACACTGTGTGGTCATCGTGTCTTAGAAGCTCCTAGCAGCCTCCAGCTTGATTTATTTATATGTACACACAGCTTATTTCTACACCTCAGCTCCTGAGCTCCCTCCTTCATCACCGTCTTCCTCTTCTCCGCAGCCTTCTCCTCTTTCCTTTTTATGTAATTGAATTTCTCTTTCACCGACCCAATTCTCCCTTTTCTGGATTTTCTTCCTCCTCTGCTTTCACTCACGTCCTGTCTGTCTGTCTCCAGGACCTGCCTAATGACAAAAACCTTCATTAAAGACATTTTACACTCTAAAGACATATTTAAAAAACAGAAATAAAGTGGACTAAACCAGCATATTTCTAAATAGAATTTCAAAAGGCAGTAGAATTTTAGCTTCAATATTTTTTGCGGTGGCAAAAATATAAAACAATCCTCCAAGAGAAGTAAAGGGTACTAGATAGCAGCTAATGTGCATAACAGATTTGGTATCAATAAAATAAAGTGAATGCCCTCAGCTAACAAGCTAACAAACACGTATTAGCTTGTTAGCTACTTAGTTGACACAAAACCAGATACCACAGCTAACAAGCAAACCTTATCTTGCAAACAGAATCAGATACCACATCAGATAGTGCTGACAAACTTCTTTTGGTTTGTTAGACAACACAACAATCCGATAGCACCGCTAAAATCAGATGTCATAACAAGCAAACTCAATGTGGCTTGTTAGCTGACACAAAATCAGGTACACTAGCTAACAAGCTAATAAAGTGATTTTATCTTGCTTGCAAAATCAGATGCCATAGCTAAAGATGTGCCACGGGTAATCAAACCTTTCCTTATTTAAAAGCACAAAATACTCACACAACATTTGGCAAGGTGGCGAAAGATTATTCTGTTGCCAACTGAAAACCATAACAATATATATGAACATGTTTTAAGCGTGTACACAAACGGCAGCAACACAACAAAAAACGAATGACAGATGTGTCCAAAAGATAATAATAGCCCTTTTAATCATTAGCTGCATTGTGGGCACGTTGGATTCAACAGACAGCTTTACAATAACATCTGTGAGAGCAGCCAAATATAAACCTTCATTCTAAACAGCTGATTTACAAGTTAAAAAAAAAATCAACAATATTGCTGTACCACTGCTATACCATAGTCACCGCAGGAATGCAGAGACCCGGATTTGTTTACAGTGGTTTGTGGTTCACCTCTATATAAAGGCAATTGTATTTATACAACACATTTCACAAGTAAACTCCATGTGCTCAACATTAAAAGGTAGAAAAAACATAACTACACTACAGAACGTGGCAGAAGGAGTAATATGAAAGGGCTCTTAACTGAGTGCACCAATAAAATGTATGTTGTGTCAATATTTACATTACCGCTAATATTTAAGCTTTAATGTAGTGGCACGGCTTCGACAATGAGACGTTTAACTTACATAAAGAAATTGGGGTTTAAACAACGGAGTACAACTTGTATAAACCTGGCTTAAGCGTGGTGGGCTCACTACACATTGTTGTCATGTTGCGTCAAGCTCAGAGCCTGCAAACAAAATCTCCACAATTAGGCTAAAAGGGAATTTCCTTTAAAGAATGGACAAGAAACCTTTTACGTTGCTCTCCTTTGAAGGCCTTGAATTGAAATGATTCTGACTTCTCAAAGAGCCATCAAGGCGCTGCTCGACTTTTTTTTCTCCTTTCATCTTACCGCCCTCCATCTCCCCATTTCTCTCTGTGGTGTGTCGGTGGGTGAGAGGCTGTCACCAAGGGGACGGGCTGTCATTGTCGCTATGGGGATGGGCTCCACAGAGCATCTCAATTACTGAGTGGGACAATTAATAAGCATCAAAGCCTGGTTAATATTTCACCGGCGGCGCAGAGCGGCAACCTGGCCCACGGCGCTCGGGTCCACAGGAGATGTGTCATGGAGAGGTGGTGGAAGACAAAAGGGAGAACAGGAAGCGGAGAGGGTGAGAGGAGCAGTGCTGAGACGAGAGGGAAGGTGGGATGAGAAGAGCGAGGCAGCGGAAGGGAGGAGGAAGTGAAAAAGATAAAGCCGAGGTACACAAACCTCAGTGTTCATCTCAACGGCATACCGTCTATGTTACTGCATCATATTGAGGAATCTCACTCTTATTCTAATATCTTATCTTTTTTTTACTCAATTTGGTTTTTCATTTATATCATTGGTGCACTGATAGGGTTTAATGATGCACTGTGAGACGGCAATGCATCTAACGGTTCAATTTAGTCCGGACCAAAGAGGTGGACGAACTAACAGGCAGGCGATCTCTACCTGGCACGGCTAAAACGTACATGAAGTAGGTAATTTGGCAATTGACCATAGTTTTGATCATTATGAAGCAAACATTTTCTCAAGGCATGCTCTTTTCCCCAGCTTTTAAAATGTGAAACATTGCTTCTTTCCTTTGTTTCATTTCATTGTAGATGTATCTCTGCTTTTGGGACCGTTTGGATCTGACAAAACAAGCAATTTGAAGACGTCACCTTAGATGCAGGAAAATGTAAAGATGTTAATTGACAGAGCACAAATTAAATTGAAAGAATATTTATATGCAGTTAACGCTATTTATCATAAGAGTTAAAGTTACTGTCTTTAACCTTCATCACTTAAAAACGGCTTCTTTTTTAGGTGACTACAATATTTATTTTACATAACTTTACATCCATCACAAGAGACTGGGGAGTAAATGAAAGGAGGAGCAGCAGATGAAAGAGTGTAAGGTACACAAGCGAGGCAGGATAGAGGAAGATGATGGGTGAATGAAGGCAGGAGGAGGGGGGGGGGTAGCAAGGAAGACGAGAGGGGAATCACCGCTGGGTGAGGGAGACACGGGAGGCAGAAGTGGTGAGTAATGGAGTAATGGAGGGAGGGCGACGGATGGAAGTGGGAAGGACTGTGAGGCAGATGTATTGACGAGCCGGCAGGCTGATCAATGGGATGTGGTCAATCAACACAGTGATCCATATGCTCTGACCTCACTCTGGATGGCTGAGGGACGAGGTGTGTGTGTGTGTGTGTGTGTGTGTGTGTGTGTGTGTCTCTATTTATATGCCAATTGTATACAGATACAGTGTCGGATTACATAACTATAGATCAATTAAACCGCTCCTAACGAACCACACCGTCTAGCAACAACAAATGGCGTGTACTTTGACATCATATGTACATTAGCAAAAGCTTCATAACACTGTAACAGGATTGCAAAATGAAAATGAGCTTCCTCAGACTTCAAATATGAGATTGACTCACCACAATGACCATTTGTTGCCTCTCTTTTTGTACACTATGTCATAGTCATACATTAATCCAGCTGAGAGCAGAGTCTGTTTACAAACTCGGGCGTTGAGGAGTTCTTAAAACAGTATTGCCATGCTGCAAACATCTCATAATGCTGTAATAAGTACTACTAACATTTACTGTAATTGATGACCAAGATATTATTTTTTGTGTATTTGCATAAACTGACTCCACTGACTAACTACGCTTTGGAAAAATGGTAAACAATAAAGTGTATGTACTTTTTGTGTAATGAGCAAAAGGACACAAGCAGTTATTTTAAATGCGTGTCCACAGCTCCCAGAAAAACTTGTACGACTTCATCAGCCTTTCATGTAACGTAAAGCGAGACGAAAATAAAACAAAGCGTAGAAGTGGAACAAGATCACATGTTAAAACTGGAGACAAACCTCACAGACCCCAAACAAATAGCTCTTTATCCCTTTACATACAGATCTGTGTGTGGCAGTCCTTCACCGCCGAGATAACTGACAAGAAACCGTAACAAATGAAAGGAGTCTCTCCCACCGCTGCGCTACAGTACGCGCGTCTGTCAACATGCAGTGAGTGGAAACTTGTTGAAGACGTTGAGTCCGGGCTGTGGGAAAGGCTCACAATATCTACATTGTTTGTGTGTCTGCTATGTACATGCAACTCTGCAGGGGGAAAGACATGGGCACATCGTGAATAATGTGAGGGATCGAGGAAGGACGACCGGCTGGACCTCAGACGCACCGAATTGGATCGGCTGAAAGTCCAACCAGAGAAAAGAGGAGGACGAGCTGCAGAATAAACGTACTAAACGTTGTAAACAACAACAGAAGTGCCCAGAGGTCCCAATATTGAGATGTAAGAGGGGTTAGTTATCGTCCGGAAGTGACACTAAATACAATTTCTTTTAGTTTTGCAACAAGTTGCACTCATTCATAATAACAGTGTCTCGTTCGTCCCAGTGAGTGAAATGCACTGAAGTAGTAATTGTATAGATTTTAAATTTGGGAGAAAGACGTCAATGGTATCGAATCGGTGCTCAGTGTGAGTGTGCCCAGAGGTGAGGGATCAGAATGTGTTCCTAAAGAGAAAAATAGACAAATCAGTGCACCCCAATTCCTGAGCAAGGCATTGGAGAGCTCACTGATCATGCAGTTACACTGGGAAGCTCCCAGTCAGGTGCGTGCGTGTGTGTAAATGAACAGATGAGCAAACTGTCCGATGCCTCCCCAGTAACCACACGCAGGATCAAATATGCAAAGCAAACAATGCAACAGTAGGGTTGTTGTTGCAGAGACTGGGAGATGAGCGTTTGTCTTGAGGTCTGGTATCAAATTTGTTTTCACCTGCACGAACACATTCTTCACAAATTGACATGCAAACCTGTGACTCTGGGGGACGCCGAGGACTTCTGGCCGACAGCTCTGTGGGTAATTGAGACACACTTAAATCACATGGAGCACATACCCAGTCCTCAAAGTGCCTGGTCCCGTTCTGCAGCAGATCCTCCAGCTGGATGGTGCAATTGGCCACAAAGTCGTCGTATCCGATGGGAGCGTCGTGGAAAACAGACAGCTCCAGACACCTTCCCTCGCGGACCTCGGTGCAGAACTCCTGGTGCCAGGCCGGGCTGTTGGTCTTGGTCCTGGTGGCGGTCTGGCCGAGCCGAGTCTGGTCCAGATTCAGGGCCAGGTAAGGGTCCAGCAGGAACGAGCCGCTCTTCCCCACAGCGTGACGCAGTGCCCAAGGTGTGGGCTTCAGGTCCACTGCCTCACACACTCGCACTTTCAACAGGCCACTGAACACAGGCATGGCTGCAGGCTTTGTGTGTGTGTGTATGAAAGGATGGAGGTGTGTGTCTGTGTGTGTGTATGTGTGTTTAGGCTAGTCTGCCTGTTCCTGCTCCTGTACACAGAGTGTTTCCTTCCAATGAGCGGGGTCACTGCACAGTCCTGCTACATCCCATAATGCCGCTGGTTCCTTGGACTCTCAGTGTAGTACAGCCATGTCCGATCACTGTTATCCACACACACACACGCACACACACACACACGCGCGCACACGCACACGCACACACGCGTACAGCCCAGCTGATCTGTAATGGGCAGAAAAACGCAGTAACAACGCAGACTCACAGTCTTCAGAGGTCGCTCTGCTGAACACACTCCCAGCCGAGCGGCTGCCTTGTTTGTTTATGGTCGGTCCCGTGCGCCACACGAGATCCCCTTTTTCGGCGGAAACAGGCCGAGATTTAAAACAGCAGTGTGGAGGGTGTGTGTGTGGAGGGGGGGTATGCGGGTTTACGAACTCCGGTTGGTTCACGTGAAGCCCCGGAGAGTCCCCGCGGTCCTTGTGTGTCTCTCCCGGGTCAGGGTGGGAGAGAGCGCGAGCAACCGCGCCTAGCCATCCGGGATCGGTGCTCCGTTTCCAGCCCCTCGCTCGCTCTTCTCTGGGATAATCTCCTTGCTTCGACCTCACGGTACCGCGATATTTGCGCGTACTCTCGGAAAGCGGTGCCTTTTTTTGCCCCCTCAATGCAGTCTTTTTGGGGCTCGCGAGCACCCCAAATGCATCACGGTGCCTACGCTGCCGTTCGTTTTTTTTTTTTTTTCCTCCTCTCGGTCCTTGCGCACGCCCTCTGTTTCCCGTCCCCTCTCTCTCTCTCTCTCTCTCTCTTCTGAATCCGTGAGTGAGCGCGAGCTGCAGGAAATGCGCAAAACGCGTCACCCGCGCTGCCGGGCTCTTGCGCCGGATGAGAGAAGGAAGAGAGAGAGAGAGAGAAAGAGAGAGAGAGAGAGGGAGGAAGAGAGAAAGAGGGAGAGCGAGAGCGAGAGAGAGAGAGAGAGAGAGAGAGAGACTATGCGTGTGTACGCGCGTACAGAAAGAAGAGGTGTTTGTTTTGTTTTTTTGGAGCGCAAAAGACGAAGAGGGGGATGGAATTCACCCGCAGGCACAGTGCGTGTGTGTGTGTGTGTGTGTGTGTGTGTGTGTGTGTGTGTGTGTGTGTGTGTGTGTGTGTGTGTGTGTGTGTGTGTGTGTGTGTGTGTGTGTGCGTGCTTGTCTCATGGCCAGACAGCCAATAGAGCCAGTCAATCAGTCTGTCCTTATGTATGGGCGCGCACACACACACACACACACACACACACACACACACACACACACGACAGTCTGAAGAGACCGAACACATGTTATAACGACACTATTAGAACACAAGTTGCTGGAATCTGAGTATCTTGTGATATTACTGTGTCCCACTACAGTAACAGCTGAGGAGATATATATATATATATATATATATATATATATATATATATATATATATATATATATATATATATATAATATTACAGTGGTGGTTTTGGTCAGCAGGAAGAGTTGCTGCAACAGAAAGTTGCATAAACTGTGTGGGCTTGAGGGGAAGACCGTAGGTCCAAAATGGCTCACCTGTCTATATATGATGTCTTTATCTCTGTGTTATGTGATATGCTGCAATAGTAATCCTGTGTATTAGGTTATGTATTTGCTGTCGTTTTCCAAATGCTATTTTTTGTGTAGTAGCAGCTGTTGCCGTTTTGACAGCTGATGAGCAAATCACATAAAGTGACAAGAATCACAAGACAAAAAGACAAGTTAAGAACTTAATTGTCCGTACAGGTTTTAATTTGTGACATGCTTTTAAACCTATAATCAATAACTGTGTTTAGAGTTTGGTCATGGTTTTAGTTTCGTGTCACATGGCTCTTGCAAACATACACGACGTGTGACAGATCCATGGAGGCCATCACCATGATCCTCCACTTTTTGTCTGTCGCTTGATTGGTCGCAGTCCCAATGAATGAAAGGGGGTCGCCATAGGAACTGTCATTCTCCATCATGCATTGTGGCTTGAGTGTGCCCAGATGTTCCACTCACACACAAACAAACATGGAAGTTTGTTATTGTAATAACACAATTGATGAACAGTTTCAGTGTAGAACATCCACTTGTTTAGGTTTCTGTGAGGAGAGAGTATGCAGCTTTGAAAAAAAATAAATGTTCCGGCTCACTTACAGTAGTAAATCTCAAGATTAAAAAAAAAAAAAAAAAAACTCTTTATGCAGGAGTAAATTATTATTGTCTTATATGTCTTTAAAACTTGTATTGCACATGCAAATACGTCCACGTGCCCTCCCACATCTCGACTTGCAAAGGGGAAAAAGATCTAAAGTCTTCAGTAAAATAGTGAGCGTCGTAACTCAGCCCCTACCCGTCCAGCATCTGGCCAGCGGCGCCACCTGCTGGCTCGTGGGACGTATCGCCAGGACGATGACGTGACGTCACGGAACGCTGCGTTCAAGCGCTCCTCGGAGATTTATGATTCCACGGTGAGCGAGTGGATCTGTCACACGAGAGGAAATCATCTTTTAAGTTTAGTTTATCATAAAGAAATATGTCTGTCAGCTAAAAGGAAATACAAGGATACAATGATACAATGTGTATCTTTTGATTCACAAATCAATGTTTGTGAGTACTTATTTTATCTGATGTGTATTGCAGAAGTTATTGATATAAAGAGTTTTGTAAATATTCCAAAATGTTTTATAAAGGAAGTCTAATTAAACATGTCAGGTGTCAGGTATCTTGTGTGTGTTTCTTGATTCTTCTTTTTCTTATGCTGCTTTAAGTGTTCATTGTTGAACTGTAAATAGCAGACCATCTAGTTCCTGTTTATTTACGTTTTGAGAAAAAGGTTGAGGCAGAAGAAGATTGTATTCGTCTCCCTCCTCTTTTTAGTTGTGTTTTGACTGTCAACCCTTTAATTATTCTACAGTGAGCAGCATAAATACATATAACGTTGCATGTTCCAGGACCTAAGTTAGCTAACATTTAACCGTGTTCCCTTTATCAACTACCTTTCCCTCCACGTGTTGTACTTATTCCCTTCTGTTTGCAAAAGCTTTTGTGCAACATATTAATTGTGGCAGTTTCATGAGCTCCTCTCTGACGAAAAAGAGCAAACGAGACGAGCGCGCAATTTCCTCACCTCGTGCCTTGCAGGTCAACTTCCGGTTTTCTGCTTAACCCGCCCACCTGGCTGATATCGCACCAATGAGGGCATGTGATTTATTTGTCCCAGGTAAGACTCAGCAAAAACAATTGTTTTTTTTAGTTGTTTTTTTCAATTGTCTTGCGCAAAAAAAAAATCCAATTCTCCCTACCTCCCCCACACACACACACACACACACACACACACACACGCACACACACATTGTTAAAGCATCCGTTCAACACTATTGTTATCAAAGCTTAGGTGTTGTTTAAACTGTTTATTTTCTGGACATTTTACTCTACTTTGCCCACTGGGTGGCGCCACTGTGGCGGATCCAGAGTTTGGACACGGCGCTCCAGAAAAAAGTCTGTATTTATTTCCCCCATTTTCAGAGATAAATACGTCTTCTTACTTTGCACATACAAGTATCTTATATGAATAAATCATTACATTTTTAACAATGTGTGATTTGGTTTTGTTGATGTACAGTGTACAATCATATCTTTAAAAAAATAAAAAATAAGTAGGAGGTTACTTAAGAGGTCTTAAATCTTGATGCTAAAAGACTTGAACAGGGAAAAACTAAAGCATAGAAAACCCAGTTGACAGCAGTGGCGTAAGCTTTCAGATTTTTAGCAATACTACATTGTAGCAATGCAATCACCAGTAAAATCCTGCTTTAAAATGTCACTTAAATTAAAAGCTCAAAAAGATGTGCATCAGAGCACTCAATATGCAAAATGGACCATTTCAGAATAATGAACATCATAATGTTGGATTATAATTATTGATGCACCAATGTGTTCATTATTATAATATGGAAGCTGGTAATGGTGCTAATTTTAATAAATGTATAAAACTGCTGGCATGTGAAAATACCCCAGTAATCAAAAGGTATCTTATAATAATACTTTATTATTTAGTTGTTGACTTAATTAAATATCATTAATCTGAATCTGCAACGTAATTTATCAAATAATTGTGTACTAAAACGTGTATTGCTCTTGAATTGTCGTGGATGAGAAGTACAAAGTAGCACAAAATGGAAATACTGAAGTATCTCAAAATCGTATACTTGAGTAAAAGATGAATAGCAACAGATTGCTGTAAATCTCAAAGACGCCCTGCAATTCAAATGCAGAACTCACTGAAAAAATAAATTCTTTTTTTTTTTTTTTTGCACTTGTGTTTTAACAGTCAACATGCTTCATAACACACTTTAAGGATTTGTAAGCATCGACTACTGCAATTGTTTGTACACCGTTTTATTATGTTTCATTAAAGAAGTCACAACAGCGATGGTGTCATAAAAGAAGAGCAGGGCACAATATCATATATTAAATACTTTTATTTATATAAAATACCAAAACATTTACTCAGCATCAAATTGAACATAAAGTACAACATGGTATCACACGCAGACTGCACAGTGAAAACTCTGTGAACTTCAAATAAAGTAAGAGTGGAGGTAAAGAAACAAAAAGGTTCATGAACAAACAAACAGCCGGAGGCTTCAGTGCATATTGATTGTCTAGCAGTAGACATCCAAGGGTCTTCCAACAGTTTCATGAAGAAAAAAAATAATAACAATGACACATACATAAAGAAAAAAAAGAGTGTTTTGCTCACTGGCAGGTTTCAGTCTGTAAAGGTCCGCAGTGTGGAGGTCTGTGGGTTAAAGTCCAACAGGGTCCACGGCTTGATGTTTAATCAGGTTGATGAGCTGGTCAACAGATGTGCACCGGCACCAGTTATGTGGTTAAAAATTTAAAAAAAAAAATGTGGGTCTGGTGTTTAAAAAAACAAAACAACCATCAACATGGACACAAATCATTTCTCAGGAAAATAAATCTCGATGTGACCTGTAACATCAGCTGTGTTGCTCTTTTATGGCGTGATAGTTTATTGCGACCCAAAATCGGACCAGCCTTTTTTTTTTCCTCTTCCCGAAATGCATCCTCCCCCTCTCCGGTAATCCACAACGGACCAGCTCAGGCCCCGAAGTCCGTTTCATAGTCTCAAACATCCAAGTCAGAGTCACTGTCCGTTACTGAGAGAAGAGTTTCTCCATCTGCGCGCTCCCCGCTTTCGTCTGGACTGCACTCTCCTCCGCTAAATGACCGCGCACCGTCTGGACACATCCGGTGGTGTTGCAACCTGAAAATGAAGAGAGAAAGGAGTTAAAAACGTGTGTCCAAAATGAAATGAAATGCAACATTAAAGTTGACAAACTTCTTATTTTGCTATTGTGAAACAAAGAGCAAAGAGAAGGCCCTTCTTCAGAACTGAAATCAATATTTAAAAGTACTCGAAAACGCTGTCAAATCAAAACTAATCACCGGTGCACTGTGGTTGGCAATTTGCGCCCATTCATTCACGTTTTGCTCTCCCCAATAGGATGGGTGACCCACACACTGACCCTGAAGCAAATTATAGGGAGCGCGAGAAGGGAGAAAGGCCTTGCAGATCAGACTGACTGGAGGGGAACAAAAAAAAACCACAATCTGAATGGCCATGCAGTTTTACGCATGAATGGCCCCTTTACGCACAACCTTGGCTGCCTGTGGAGATGAACTCGCCTCACTGAGAGAGTGAAAGAGTCAGCGAGTAATCAATAAGGAGATTACATTTTGGACTTCGTTTTTGTGTGTGTGTGTTTTTTTTTTAAACAATACCTCGATTCTGATCAAATAAACATTTATTTTCGCAACTCAACAACACCTGCACGTTTCTTTTCCAGCTACAAGTCGCAGCTGTGACACTTAGAACTTATTTCAAGTCAAAGTCACTGACCTGTTTTTAGCTGCTGCCGCCCGGTCTCTCTGTCTCCGGTTTTTGAACCAGTTCCCGACCTGAGTCGGTGTGAGTCCGGTGGCGTGCGCCAGCTCCCGCTTCTTCCCGGGGTTCGGGTACGGGTCCTGCAGGTACCACTCTCTGAGCAGCCCGCGTGTGCGCTCTTTGAAGCAGTGCGTCTTCTGCTCGCCGTCCCAGATGGTCCTCGGTAGCGGGAACTTCTTCCTCACGCGGTACTTGTCAACAGGTCCGAGCGGTCGCCCCCGGAGCTTCTCCGCCTCCCGGTAGTGCGCTTCGAGCCACATCGCTTGCAGTTTACCGTGCGAGGCGCGCGTAAAGCGGTGCGTCTCCAGGATGTGATAAAGCTCGCGGAAGCTCCCCGTGTGGTAGGCCACCACGGCGCGAGCCCGCTGCACGGACTCGTGCTCGGAGATGGAGTCTCGACCGTCCGCGGTCACCGGGAGAGACCAGAGGAAGCGGGCCAGCCGCTCGATGTCTCCGGTCTCCTCCAGGGTCTCGCAGACGCTGGCGATCTGCGCCGCCGAGAAACACAACCCCGGGAGAGCCACGGGGGGGCAGGCGGATGGCGGGTCATCCGGGGACCGGGAGCGGGCCAGAATAGGGGGCCCATCCGCGAAGTGTGGCAGGAGGATCCGGGAGGCGGAGAAAAAGTCGAGCGGCGATCTGAACACCATCTGGACGTCAGAGTGAAGCCAGGGACAAAAAATGCGTCTCGGAAACGGTCTGACAGAAATCTGCTGAAGTCTGACTCTTTAGCTCACCTGGGAGTCGGGGAGGGACCCTGGAGCTGACTCCTCATTGGATACCCTGGAGCTGATGCAGGGTTGTCATGGCGGCGCTGTCAATCAAACAGGGGATTTATCCCTCCTTGTAAGCACAAGCGGGACCCATGAAGTCTTTTCTTAACTCACTCTCTCTATTGGGAAACATTTCAATAAACAGGAAACCGAAAACGACTTAACTCAAGTGCCACTTACCATCTTTTTTCTCGGGTTCTCTAAACCAGATTAAAGCGAGCACATGCACAAGACCAACAACATATAAACAAAAAACATAGTAGTTGGCTTCGCAGTTTGACATTTGGGAAAAAGACTTCCCTGTGAAACTTTCTTTCAATTACATGGTTGTGTTGTGAATTCTTAATGTTTGTAATGATGGAATGAGATAGAGGAATGTCTCACAACTTCACTTTAAAACGTTTTTTTTTAAAACTATTATATTCTTATCTTTTTTTTCACTTTGTCTTCTGATTTATTTAATTTCCTTTTTGTATTATTTCTTATTGTCTACTTGTAGTCGCCTCATTGCTGTCCTGAACTATTAGTAATCCTGGTTTAACCATGTAAAGCACTTACTTACAAGTTCACTATATTAGTATTATCATTATAATAACAGAGGCCTATGCTGCCAGTTGTCTTTCTTTGAGTCATCTTATTTGTGTTTCATCTTCAGTTGGTTTCTCTCCGTCACATTGACCAACAAAACAGCAAAGGGATGAAGACAAATGTGTGAAGACAAATGCAAGGCAACGTTTGACTCATGAAAACCAAAAAGGAGGACAGCAAACAAATAACCAAATCACAAGCAGACCACGCGGCCCCTTAAACAGAGAAGAACGAACCGATTATGAGGGTGACGCGTCAAATTTAAGAAAAACATCTTGAAACAAAACTGACATGACTGTCTGCTATCAGCGGTAAATCTCATGACCTCTGTGCCGTAAGCCGCTCGCATCATTCATAACAGCAGTTATGTGAACGCTGTGATTGGAAATCTCACTCGGACCTGAAAGCGTATGTTTCTATAAGTGGTCTCCCTCCACTCTAATCACTTTCTAATCACTTTTCTATTCTCTAATATCCACAAATTCAGAGATAAGCTGCGGCTCAGCTTCATTCTGCTTCCTTGGATTAGCATCGGGCCTTCGCAGCCTGCTAACATTAGTCAAATAGAGCAGCATATTCAATCAGCATTAACACATTTTGGTTAGCCTGGGCCATATGCTTTGGAGCGTGGCACCCATTGTGCAGGGTTAGTGTGTGTGTGTGTGTGTGTGTGTGTGTGTGTGTGTGTGTGTGTGTGTGTGTGTGTGTGTGTGTGTGTGTGTGTATCAAAAATATGGAGGTAGATATTTTTGCGCTCAAACAAAAACACACATTATTGTGCATTATCTATATTGTCACACACACATACACACACACACACACACACACACACACACACACAACCACACACACCAGTGCAGATGTGTTGAGCGTGAAAAAGGCGGTCATCCAGCTTAAAAGGGTTAATGCCAATTACGCCAAAAGACAGATGTCCCTGCGTGGTGGTGTGAGGAGTCATGTGCCAGTTTTTTTTTTACCCCAAATGATGCTTGGTGGTGGTAATCTCTCCTTTCTCAATGAAATAAACAAAATCAAGCTTTATAATGATATTAATAATGGAATGTACTGTTTCTTTAAAGACTAACTTCTTTTAAGAGCAATGCTCCAGGAGTGCAAAGCTGATCAAAACAAACCTCAGACCAACAGTTCAACAGACATTCATTAAGTTGATTAATGTTGATTAACGAGGATGAATGTCGCAGCCGAGAAATATGTTTCAGTGTCAATTAATTAAGCATCTCTTCTTCCCACGTTCACATGGAGTGGCTCGTTTGGACCCCACTTGAGATTCTTGAGGGTCCGTAGGATTGCAGCAGGTTTCTCTGCCTGTGTTTTAACCACAGAAACGATGGACAAACACACACAACAGTCATGGCCAGGGCTCCTTCAAGTTGAAAAGACGTTCTCCTAATTGAAGCAGGAGGCATAGAAGGAAACAAACTCAAAGTGTGTGTGTGTGTGGGGATGAGGGGGCGAGTGTGTCGTAATGGTGACAATTAATTTAATTCAGCTACATCTCCTTTCAGCGACAGGACAATTAGCGGAGAGGAGGAGGGAAAGCAGAGAACGGGTAAATGACACTTCCAGGGTGGCTGGAGGTACACGGCGAGGAGCCGAAGTGAATCGCCTCCTGCGTCTCCTTATACCCCGTAAACAAAAGCCCTGCTCCTAATTAACCTCTTCACTGACCTCCACAACTTAACACTGACCTCCTAAGCCCTGAAACTTTAACCCCTTCACCTCCTCTCATGGAAGAGGCCGTACAGCCCCCCTAACTCCCTGCAAAGCCTCGTCCTCGTTAAGCCACTAATCACTTCCTGAGTCTTTGTTGTGCTTTTGTGCTCTTCCAGGGATCCAGGAGAGTTTGGAGCACAATGGTACCCCCCAAAAAAATAACAAGAATGAAGGCGGTAAATTGTGGCGGACTGTGGAGGATGAAAATTGAGAGTGCGAGGACAGTGCTTTTTTTTTTTATACATGCCAAGAGTGTTTGCTGATGGAGTGTCGGGGAGTGGGTCCATCAATGAGTTGGCTGCCAGGAAAGTAACCAACAATTATGACAATGAATATGTAATGGGAAATAATTCAACACTTTTTGCAAATGCGCTTATTTGCGTTGACGCTCCAGGTGAGAGGATACGACTGTGTTTGAAGATGAAGCGATGGATGGCTTAATCACAGAAGATGCTTTCTGAGCGATGAATCATTACCCGCTGTCGCTCAAGACCGGATTGTTCAGGTGTTTCATTTCCTTGAGATTTGGTTTGTGATAAGAGACGCAACAACCTTTTTGAATGTGGTGTTATGCAGTCACAGTTACAGCCAACTGTCTGTTGGCTGTATACAGCTAGCGTGGCTCTGTCCAAAGGTAACTAAATATGCCCACAAGCGCCTCTAAAGTTCACTTATTAACTTGTTGTACCGTTTGTTTTATCTACATAAAATCTGAGTGTAAGCATGTGAAGTTGTGGTTTTACAGGGGGTTATGTGAGCTGGCTAGCTGTTCCCCCCTGCTTCCAGTCTTTATGCTAAGCTAACTGTCTCCACAGCTGTAGCTTCCTATTAAGCAAACAGATGAGAAGCTTGACACCAGACTCATGTCTAATAATCTGCAAGAAAACAAATAAGCATATTTGTTAAATAAAATGTTAAGTTATCTCTTAAAATAATTAGAACAGTTACAGCATCTCGAATATTATATTATGAGATATTTTCTCACAGTCATTTGAATATCTTTTGGTTTTGGAATATTGATCAAGGGAAAGCACACATGTGGCTTTGAGTTACATTGTGTGTGTGTGTGTGTGTGTGTGTGTGTGTGTGTGTGTGTGTGTGTGTGTGTGTGTGTGTGTGTGTGTGTTTGTGCTTGTGTGTGGTCACCATTTGATTGTCACAGAAAGGACAGGTATACCGAAGTAACTGTACCTGAGCGACTAATCCTGTCTCCTGATTGGTCTGTAACGCAACACTTCGAGAGGTTAATCCTGCTGTCTTTATTGGTCAAAGCGTCAGTCCAGCTGTGTGAGGGCTGAAACAGCTCGGACTCTATTTTTCAGAAACATAAATACACTTGTAAACACATAACCAGGTTTGCGACACACGCAGATGTTCACAAACAATCGTCCACACGTGACAGATGGGTGACGAGCGGCGACATTAACGCACAAAGACCTTACTGATAGATGAAATTACAAAACAATCAGATAATTTGACTAATAATTCCTGTGCTGGAATGCTTTATACTATAGATTATACAGCTGGGCCAGATGTGAAGGCTGCGATTACATCATTATCCTGTGTTCTATTAATTAATGAATGATGTGGAGAGATGACACCTCACCACATCATGAATTAATTAATTAATTAATTAATTAATAGCTTGATGAGACAAACACAGCAGCTGAACAAACAAACCTCAAATGCCAAAAATACAAACAGCTGGCGCCCCAGCAAACGTCTGCGACACGCGGTGGTGCAGCTGTAAAGACACACACACACACACACACACACACACACACAAAGAAAATTATTCAGAATACGTCAGCCCACCTGCGATATCTGAAATAAATCTGGACAAGAAAGACAAAAAAATAAATGTAATTCATACGGTTTATTGAAGGGTCCAGATATAAATATGACCTTATGAGTTTAGTTCATGCAGTGATTTATATCAACCGCTGAGCTCATTTGTTTACATTCTTGATAAAAAAGATGTCCCTTTTTAGGTTAATGAGACGTCCAAACAATTATTGAATTAATCTACAAATATACTGTTCACTTCACAGTTACAACTTCAGAGGAAAATCACACTCGAATAGGATCAATAATCATAAATATGACCTTAAATATACATGATGAAGCTCATTGTGGCGCAGTAGAGGAGTTTATACCTACATTATTATACATATTTGAGGTTTTTCATAAAAATGTAATCTAGATGTATTAAAAAGTACATTTAGTGCATAGTTTTGTCCTCGACTTATTAAGTTGGCATTGATAGTGTGCAAATTATTCAAATCAGTTGATGCTTTTAAAACGTATGCATTATTTTAATTGGAGGTATAAAACAAAAATATTCTATAAATACTATAGTGCATTAATTTCCCTACCTCATTTTCAAATAATAATGTCAGTGTTTGATAATTGTAATGGGTTTAATGGTAAATACACATGACTTATCCTAATGATCCTTCTGCCTCAGACACACAGATGTGTACGTGTTCCTACTTAGAGAAGAAATTATTAATACGGGTCGAAATAAGTGGAGCTAGAAATAAGGAATGCCTAAATATACAGATACACAAAAGAAAGTAGGACAAGGATGAAGGAATAAAAGGCCAGATAAGGATGAAATGAAGTGAAGTTGGGGTCCTGATGAGTGAAAAGAGGAAGGCCGAGAGGGGAGGGTCAGCTTATAGGCGGTGGAGAGGGGAGGGGGGCTGGCTCCTGTCCTGTCTGGTGTGGTTGGGGGTAATCTGGTCTAATCTGCTGCATGTTAACCTATCTGAGCAGCAAAAGCCAGATTATCCCTCTAACAATGGCCACATGCTCATCTGCTAAATTACTCCACTCCACTAAATCATATGCTGAGACGACACAAACACAGAGGGCCATCAGCATATTATATTTCACCGTGTATGGATAGTGCACTACACTTTGAGCTCTCATTTAGAGCCTTCGAGTGGAATTCAGAGGCGAGGCGTCTCGTTTCAAAACGTGACACCGGAGCATAATCACATCGTCGATATTTCTCTCGCCCCAAAGGTTAAGGCCAAAGGCGGAAAATCGTTTCGCTGTGAAATGAGAAGAAGTGGGCGAAAGAAGATGAAGAAGAAGAACTGGAGTGAGAGCATACTGGCAGGGGGGGGGGGGGAAAGGGAAAGGTGAAAGAGAAACATCGCCAGGGTTTTCCTACCTGCAAATAAAGCTGTTGGTTTTTCTATCCGTGTTCTTCAGCATGTCCGGGGTCAAATAGGTCAGCTGACCTTGAGATGGAGAGTGCACAAACAACCACTGGAACTGAACACCTACACCGGGCTTTCACTGGAAGATGGAAAAAACACAATGCTTAAACAGCCGCAATACATACAAATATATTATATACGGGGTAGGTTGCACGTTGCCATGTATGTGGCCTGTGAATGGAGTTCATGAAACTGCGTTAGGTTAGAGGTCGAAGACTGAAAAGCTCTGAGGGTTTTCACATGAGCTGCTGAAAGAGGGAAATAGGAAAGAGGCTGATCATACATGATGCATTGAGCAACGCTTTACACGCAGGGATAATGTTAGATGTTAAATAAGAAGTATCGCTGAGGCTGATGGCGACATCGTTAGTTTTGCAGGTATTCGGTCATAAACAAAAATATTTGACAAATTGAAATTTGGTCCTCATGATGGCAGGTTCCCTGAGAAACTAAGTGATTCAATTAAGTCATCAGATTTCAATCGCTGGGCACAACAGATGTAGAACCACATGTCGTGGCAATCCGGGCCTTAGTTGTTAAAACACTTCATGCAAAAGCACAAATGTCAGAATCATGTTGGTGCTCGAGGAAAAGTCAGTAAGATTCATCCTCTAGGATCATGAACGTCTGTAAAAAAATAAATAAAATGTTGATGGCAGTGGTGTAATGTCACTAAGTATATTTGTTTGAATATTCAACTTAAGTCTGAGTATCTGACAAAGTGGAGCAGTCGACCAGCGGCCTGCAGGCGAAAAGCAATGTGACTGTTCAACATAAAGCAAAGAGGCGGTTGATCTTGGATGCGTCTTGTTTTGGTTTATGTCACGCAGTCGTACACAACAAATTAAAGTGAAAGAGATTAAAGATGAACAGTGGAGGGGAGCACAAACACATTTTAACAGGTCAGTGTCTATTGTTTAGTAATATCAGGCTTAACGTGGATTCAGTGGCTGAATAAGTGAGCCGGTGCACCCTGTACCCCCGCACATCATCAAATTAAATTCACCCCTTTTACCCCCTTAAACACACACACGCGCACACACACCACCGGAAAATATTTGGATCGCTCATTTACACTCTAACACACATGCTCTGCAATCCCATAATCCCTCTCCAGATTGAGAACACCTTTAAGATACGATGTGATTATCATTAGGGATTATGATCAAATTATGACAGAGTGACAGATTAGACTCTGTGTGTGTGTGTGTGTGTGTGTGTGTGTGTGTGTGTGTGTGTGTGTGTGTGTCACGTACAATCACATACAACACATTTATTTTCAAGGCATTCTGGTTTTATTTGATCTTTAAAAGAGTAGCAGAATGTTTTGAGGAAAGGGAAACAACAGATAAATGCAAGTGGAAAAATGGATCGTTTTGTAGTTCAGATGTTTGTCTTCTAATAGAAGGAATTGCAGAATTAGATTACGCCCAAAATCCAAATCGTAGGATAGTTCCTTAGCTAACAAAGTTTTTCCGTCTACCAAACCTCCTGAAAAATATGTTAATTTTAGTGTTGTTCATATATTCATCAATAGATGGTCCATGACACACACTGTTGGATAGATTACCATGACACATACATTCATGTTCCCCAGAGGATAAACCACAACAACTTTGATTGTTCCTTAAGCACCACGATGAGATCGACATTTAGGTTTTTGTGTGTGAAATTTAGTGGTGAATTGTGATAACTTTGATAACCTCTCATCTGTTATCAGACACTTGTAGGTTGTTTTGGGTTCACACATTACACATATTTATAACCAGAAAATCTGACTGAATTACTATTTCAATACACATCAAATACGCATTTAGATTTACTGATCTCGGGAGGAGGAAGCCAGTTCAGAGGTCTGCAACCAGGAGAATATATGAAAAAAAGAAACATTCTTTTTATACAATTTAATATAGTTAAACTTGTTTTTCTTCTAATTCTAAGATCTTTGTGGGATTTTTGTGTGTGTTGAATTTGATTTTTAAATATCTGGTCTGTATAACTCATGTATACTTCTACAATTCTCCCAAGGATTAATAAATCACCTACGAACCGTACCATCTGCCTACCAACAGAAAAAGGTTTGTGTACATTTCCGTCTCTACAGAGGTCAAAGGTCAAGCTCAGAGCCGGATCCCTGGAGCTGATAGGACTTGCATATCTTGCCTTAAGATACTTAAGCAGGCTGCTAACCTCAACATGCAATGTGTATATATATATATTATTCTTATTTATAGACGTCATGGAGGAGCAACATTGTGACAAAACAATATCAAAAGTTGTTCATTTTTAATCCCATGATGACTTTTATCAATATACAATGTTTAAAGTAATGCAACATTTCTGCTGCCAAAGCAGAGAGTAGAATCAAGTTAATAATAAAAGCTGCATTTATAATTACTTGTGTGCCATTTAAGTGTGGATTTCTTTCTAATAAAAGAAAGCGGTGAGGTAACATGACAGGAAATAGTGTAATAATGTATTGTGGCTATCATAAAGAGCTGGTCCAAGGCAGAATAATTGTGAACGAAATATACGATGTGGAACTGTTAACTCACAGGTTAAGAGCACAAGAGGAGTGATATCAAGGAGAGAAATGGACGATGTCAACGATAAGAACCCCTTAATGTCTCAGGATTTATCATGCGTTTGATGGGACGTAGCTATGCGGATCCTTGGTGTTTTTGTTTTTCCCTTTTAGTGCAAACATGTTCTGTCTATTATGAAAATGCAATGAAAACATTTTTAAAAAGTAAAATGTAAAAAGTTAAAGTGGATGGTGCACTTTTATCAATCACCACAAAGTTGCCTCATAATATTAAGAGATTAATGGATGTAAGAAGAATGTAAATATGTTTATTTACACTATTTTTTACATCACTTTGTTTGAAATGTAACAATAAAGTGATTGTACTGACCTATGAAATAGTTCCACTCACTTTATTGTAAATCTAAAAGTCCACTTGTGTCCATGTTGGGATGCTGCAGGAACTTCTTTCCAGTGATCTGATCGGTCTTGCTTCGTGACACATGCCTCTGAAAGAGGAGAAGAAAGGAGGCCACACAAACATCCAGAAAGGACATGATGTCTCCGATTAAAATACGCAGCCACCACTGGATCCTTGGCAGGTATTTTATTTCATATATAGACGCTTTCTGTAATCAAATGTGAGTGCAATCAAACAACAGCAATACAAACATTACCAATGCAGTCTGAGAACCAGGAACTGGGTTAAAACAGGGAGTTCACTCACTCTACGTAGCGAGCAGCTAGTAACCTCATGGACAACATTTAAAAAAAAAAAAAAAATTAAAAAAATGATTTCCTGTTGGGACAGTCCGCCCTCATGTGTACTTCCAACCATGATGGTGGCGAGGGAGGTGGGGAAGCCCGTTTGACCCACCACCCTCCTGCCCTAACCTTCCTCCTACAGGAAGTCCAACCAGTGATACAACAGCCCTCCCCTCCCCCCTTCCCTCCCTCCCACCACCCCGCCTCCATGAGTCCCACTTGCACTCGGCTCTTCAGTGAACTAGATAACCTCCCATTCCCCCCCCCCCATCATGATTATCATCGTCATCATCCTTATAGTATCAACAACAAAAAAAGAAAAAGAAAACAAAAATTCAAATCATTTCCACCACTTCTCACACAGCAGGAGCCAATCAGAGTGCAGCGGTCCATCAGGTTCAGTCAGTCTCAACCAATGGCTGTCCATCCGGATTGACTAGAAAACCACGTAGCTGTACACGTAGAACCAAAGTCCTCATGCAGTGCCCTGCGAAGGTGGCACATCACATACGTGCACAGGTGGAAGTGGGGTGTGGAAAGGGAGAAGGGAGGGTGTTTGTTTTATTATGGTCTGTCTGTGTGTGTTAGAGAGAGAGACGTGTGTGTGTGTGTGTGTCTTTTAAGAGAGGAGAAGCAAAGGTGTTAGGCAAATATCAGACCTAGGAGCACAGAAGAGAAAAAAAAAGTCCAGGAGAAGAAGAATTACATACAAAGTCTTTATCCACCATCTGTCTTCTCTTGGCCCTCCTCAAAACACTCGCGCGCACACACACACACACACACACACTCTCTCTCTATCGCACACAAAAACGTACGCACACACTATAGGTCCTTATGTCATTGTGAAGTCAGGTGTTCAATGTCAACATTCAAGAAAAAAAAAGAAAGAAAGAAAAAACACCTCAATGGTAAAAATCATCTCTACCATCACAATGCTTCAGTTCATAAAATCTTGACATTTCTGAAAAGTGATTTTTTGTTTTCCTCCAGGTTTAAAGCAGTATGCGTGTGTGTGTGTGTAGTTGTTGTCGTTGTCGTCGTCTTTGTCCCACTGCTGCAAACACACACACACACACACACACACACAACCAACATACGCACACTCACGCACTCAAACACACACCACATGTCCTCTTTTAGTGGAGAAAGACATGGCGCAATGGAGACACACTCCTCCTCTGAGCGGATGCACCGATCACCAGGAGGAGACGAAGGTCCTTGCCATGGCTACCAGGGGTCTTCCAGCTCACCGGCACTCTGCGTGAGTAAAAAGAAAGACAGGGAAAGAGGCGTGTGCGTTAGGTTTTTTTTTTCTGTTGCTGCATATTTCACAACACAGTGGTAAACATGAGCCTCTCTGCCTCCTTTTATCTACTCAAATTGAATGGATAATGGCGAAAGACATTAACATTCCCCTGCCCAGCCTACACAGCAAAACAACCATAACCCAGACCTCTGAAGACTCACCTTGCGGAGAATCACGAGGCCAACTGTCAGACTGAAAAACAGGGGAGAAATGGAGAGAATGGAGTCCCTATAGTCTAGGCGGCTCCCCCCTCCGCTTGTCGCCGCCAGCTCATGCAATGCAGCGGCAGGCATTTATTTTGCTGCCATTGTTTTAAAGGAGACGAAAGATTAAAATGTCTTTAAAAGCAGCGGAGGTGAAATTACGAGACGCAGCTGGAGCTAAAAGCTGACAGAAAGGACAAGGAAGGTGGACTTATTTTCTGCTCGAGCTAAAAACTTTGCAGCCTACACAGAAACTGAGACAACACATTAAATATACTGGAGGGAATGTTCCTGTATCACAAGGCCACCCCTTTATCTGGGAGTCTGTCGGGGATTTTAATGATTTTTGGTGAATGAATCTTTGTATCCCTTAGCACAACCTTGTTCTATACATGTGCAATGTTTGACACATTTGACAGGACCAGAAGACAAGAAACACAGCTGTAGAGTCAGACTGCAGTGAGAGATACACTTGACACAAATCATTGCATTATACCTCAAATCATCTTTATTTTGTTCATTTGTCATTTCAACTTTGTGGGACTGATTTTGGCCCACGTAACCCCTTACAAATACAACTCATACATACATACATACATACACACACACACACAAACATACACACATACGCGCAGTGTTTAGCATAACCTCCTTTACGAAAGTTAAGTGCCTTAGATCTTGAAAAGATAAGTGCAGTGCATGCATTTCCAGGGTCATTGGGTACTGGGCTTTATACCAACCTGCAATAACATTCCCTCAACCTGCTTTTAAAGAAAAAGAACGAACACCGCTCATTCAGTCCGTTATGAATCAAAACTTTCCCTATGAGGCAAGAATTTTAGATTGAGTTATTTTGAACAGACAACGTCATAACCTGTGAGGAACGTACTGTGTGTGGGATTTCATCAAGCTGAAACACATCCTGCCACGGCTTAACAGCAGCGACTGTCAGCATGAGCAGCGGGAACTTTATGCAGACTTGGTTCACTAATACTTCAGATATACTGTGGACTGATTACAGACACACAAGCAGCGCACATGGAACATATTGTTGTCCGGGTGTAAACAACTAAACGTTCGACGTTGAATGCCTACAGTAGAATTCAATGCAGTGACATTTAGAGCCAAGTCAGCAGTTTGACTTCGGTGATGTAATGGCAGCTGCATGTTTGAAAAAACAAGGGGTTAGCCCGAGGGCGGTGCCAAAGGAAATGCCATATTGTTGTCTAAAGAAAGTAATAATTTATTTTAGTAATAAGTAATAATATCTATAATACGTTTCTCCGGCTAAGCTCGACACAGTTTGACTTTGCTCTTTCTAAAAATGTACTATATCAGAATAGCGTGCTTTGAGATGAATGCAAATTATGTCGTGTTACCAATTAGGACATTCCTATTCAGCTCAAAAAGCTGTAGCATTGCCATGCTAACAAGCATTTAATAATAAAAAAAATCTAAAGGTTGTACACTTCATTTGAAATAAATTTTGATAAATGTCATTAATGCTGTATCTGAAGTGTTTTATTTGTTATTTAGAGAGAAAAGACTTTATGAATAAAGACAAATTGGTTGTTTTGGTAAATATACTTTTGTTTAAGCGTCCAACCTTGCGTAAAAGTGTCGAGCACAGCCACTTCCCTGAGGTTTTCTATGAAAGGATCTCTATGGAGCAAAGCGATGCCAACTGTAGCCGAGACCACTGATGAAGCGGACATAAAAGTTAAGCGACGTTACACAATGTAGGCGCTCAATCAAGGTTCTGCAGAAAAAAACAATGCTGTAAAAACTATAAACCTTTTTCATTTTGGAAACATTACTTTGTCTGGCGCCCCCATTTTTCCTTCTAATGAAGTACTCTCTTAATTTCCCATCCATCTAATGATTATTGTTTTCTGCTGCGAGATGAGCATCACAGCCTTTAACCTTTTTGTCTTATTTCAATTTGAACACATTACTTGTGTGGCCCCTTTTGTCATGTGGTACTAGTATACTGTTTGTTCACATTTATATCCACCAACAGCCCGGAACACATTTTACCTCTTTGTGGGTGACTGAGGCAGCTTACTAAAATATGGTGATGCGGAAATAGGCATAATAATGTGGTGAGGGAATGATTCAAATGAAATGACGCTCAAAGTATACACCCACTAACTCTCCTACACAAGTGTCCCTCTGTGGTTAATGATTGGTCTCTTTCTCCGACACATAAACCCATGCAGACACACGCACACACACACACACAGACACAGACACACACACACACACACACACACACACACACACACACGCAAAAGAGTGTGTTCTGAGTTTGCAGATTGAGTAGGCCTGGAGACAGTACAGTGAGTTGAACACAGCTGCAGTTCAGAGGGTCTCCTTTTCTTTGTCAGTTTGTCCACTGTAAGCGGGTGAGGCTGGGAGGAGGCTTGGGGGGGAGGGGTTGAAGTGGGAAATCAGCCAGAAGCCAATACTGGTAAATGTAGGCCATCAAGTGCAAGGTTAATTTTTGCTTCACCAGCCACTTTTGCATGTAATAATAATTTGCTAATGATTTATTTTTTTTATTGTAAACATCAGTCTGTGTGGTCAGGTGGTAAAAGTGGCTGGCAAGTTTGGAAATCCAAGCTGAGGTGGTTCAGAGGACAGGGGAAAGAAAGCATCCTTGTTGGGTTAAAGGTAAATATGTGGCTCGGAGACAGAACTTGAAGAGACAGAAGGGCCATTTTTATTTCCATTGCATTACTAAAATATTCATGAATGGAATTGACCATGGTGGAGTGTCGAAAGTGGCCGATGTGTTCATTCAAGTTCTGTGATGAAGGAAAGAGGAGAAGAGGTCACAGCACATCTGTCTAGAGCTCTAGGGTTGCGGACGGAGGGGAGGGAGGGGGTAGCTCAATCAGAGGAGGGATAGGATTTAGGGGCGGGCGCATCTTGGCTAGCCTCCGGCTCTGCAGTGGCAGGTGAGGGCGGGGGCGAGCGGGGAGAGGGAGGGGAGGCGGTCTGCCGCTGGCCGCCAACATCGTTGTCGTCGTCATCTGAGGTCCTTCTGCCCTCCCCTGCTCCCTCCACAGTGCTCTCCCCCCGCAGCGTGTAGGCGGTCAGGGACTCCTCCAGCACCGAGTGGTACTGCCCCCGGTGGTGCAGGCGGAACTGCCGCAGAGCCTCCAGCAGATGAGCCGCCGTGCTGCCACCTCCCTCCTCACTCTCCTCCTCTCCCCCCGCACAGGCCTGAGGTGACACGCCAGGGGTCAGACTCTGCAGGCACGCTCCATGGTCAACACACACACGCGCGCGCGCACACACACACACACACACACACACACACACTAACAAGCAGCGGCACAATACTCGCATCATTTCACACAAATATCTACTTCACACTAGGGTGACGATGTCAAGGACATTCTTGCACCAGTCGGACAAGCCCATGCAAACGCTACCTCTGACCCTGTGACCAACAACCCTTTGTGATTTTCGCTGGATGGTGTAAGAGAGATGTGTGTGTGTGGGAGGGGCGGGGGGAGGGGGGACCTGCAATTCAAGACGCCACTGACATTTATATGACAAACGAACTGACATGCCCGCCCACACACACACACACACACACACACACACACACACACACACACACACACACACACACACACACACACACACACACACACACACACACACACACACACACACACACACTTTAAAACCTGACACAAATCTCTTCGTTAAAATACAAAATACATTTCTTTAGTTCCTGTGGCCCAGGCGGTTATTTCTTTAAGATGACGGATGTGAAGTATGCTACTTAGATGGCATATGAATTATATATAATTTGCTTTTTTGAGCCCTGGTGAACAGGAAGTGATGTTAAGCACCCACAATAAACAGCTGAAGCAGATTTAGTTCCAAGTCTTTATAATATACATGATTGTACTTTATACATTTTCACTGAAAAGATACTTAAAACAAAATAACCATGCCAAAAAACAATAACCCTGTTGGTTTTAATATAAAAAAGGAAAACTTGTGTGCAACTCAGTTTAGTTACATATTTTTGAGCACCAGCATCTATCTTATTCTTATTAATCGTGGCGTCTTTTTGATGCTTGTGGTTGATCATGTGCAAATGATTTTAAGTATAATAATAGTGGTTGATTTTTACCTGGATAGTGGAAAATTTGAGTTTCTTTAAAGTGAAGGACAGTCACAAATTTGATAATAGATGTTACTTTTCGTCGCTATTTGGAGACATTTTACTTACTCTGCACCCTTCAGCTCGCCACTCCGTATCAGCACAGTATACAAGACAATAAACTTGATCTGTAAAGTCCCCCTGAACTCAAAACCGTTCCCTTTGAGCATCAGACTGTGCAGGGTGAAGTCTGAGTGTAGTTTTACACTAGAAAATTGTTTTCACATTCATCTGCTGAAGAGTTTCTCTGTGCTCACCTTGACTGTGTTCAAGACGTGTACGAACAAGTACGTAACTTAAGTGTGACACGGAAACAAAAAGCCTCCAGTGTACATACATGTGAAGCGAGAGGCATCTCATATCTGCCGGTAGTTCAGCATTTGAAAGTGTACAATATTTACAAATTCATGGATCTGTACTCATTTCATTCTTTTGTGGGGAAGAAAATACACCCACATTTATCGTTCCAAGTTTTTTTTTTATGCCTTTAGAAATCTAAGGGAAATCTTTAGAAAGGTAGTTTTAATCATCTGCAGGTTTTGCATGCATTCATAGCTGAGGAGTTCAAGAGGTTTATGGAGGTCTTACTTTATACCGTGTACTATTTCAATGATAAATGCAAAATTGAAACTGACCGCACTGCTTCAATGCTTTTCAATACGCATTCATATAAGTTTCCTTGAGCTTGTCAAGGTTATTCTGCAAAGTCTAAGCCTCCACGCTCCTTCACACTTAACGCTTGCATTCATTCACACACACACACACACACACACACACACACACACACACACACACACACACACACACACACACACACACACACACACACACACACACACACACACACACACACACACACACACACACACACAAGAGCGTGTCCTTGTCGGGGCTGGTGTGTTTCTACATGTTGGGGGGGAGCTTGGAAAGCTGAGGGGTTTAGAGAGTGATCAACTCACCCCTTCCTCTTCTCTGTGGGGGTTCAGCTTGTTGTACACCGCCTCGATCACGCTCCGTCTGTAAACACACAAACAGCACACAGCTCGCTGCTTAGAGCGGAGAACAACTCCCAATTCAACACAAACAGTTGCTGTTCATGCTTAGCAAATGTATATTGATTAACATTTTAATGGTACTAAGAAAGAACTGAGTCGATACTAGAGTATCCGCCAGTTATGAATAAAGAGGCTACATTATCTCTTTTTGAAAGAGTACGTCTAAGTGTTTTGAAGAGTGTTATCTGCATGTTTGTACGTTTCAAAGTGCTCATACGCGGACTGTTTTGGAGTACAGAGAACTGCATGTGTATACATGCTTGACTATTTTTTATTTTTAAGTAAACTGCTGATTATTTTCTTGCCTACTCATCTGTAAGACATTAGAAACCTGTGCAAAATATTTAACAGGGCACATTTTCACTAAACTTCTTTTGAAAGTCATCTATAGTGATTATTTACATGACTATTAAATCACTTTATAACGATGCTACAATAGTCGTGAAGATAGGAATCAAACTTGCAGTAAAACAATTACAATTATTACTTTCTGGTGGTAAATTATCAATTTCCCAAAATTATCAGCCATAAAAAAAATGATGTATGTGGTTGGAAGTCCAATAACAAAGAACAGCAAGCTGTCTGTGAATAAATGCAGATAAAGGTTGTTGCCGGCTGTGTATTTACTTGCTGGCCAGGCCTCCGCCAGGTGGAAGGTTGGGGATGTTCTCTGTGGCAATGCTCCTCAGGACAGACACCAGGTCAGGAACTCCCGCATCTCCACAGTTCCCCAGTAGCTCTACACCCAAACACAGAGGACCAGGAGTTTGTAAGAGGTTGTGTTGCACACCGAGGCCAGTATATTATACTATAAGTTTGAGTTGTTAGACCACATTTCTCTACAGAGAAGTTGAGAATTCAACCAATAGTAGTGGAAAAATGTGTGCGTGTGTGTCTGTGTGCACACGTAACTGATTTAAAATGTTCACTTCACATTTTTAAAAACTGTTTTCAACAAGGTATCGAAAGACTGCTGCCATTAAACAGTGTGGTTATTTAACTTCCATGGAATAATACAATTTTCATAACAATATAGCACAAGTTTTAAATACAGCGTATCAGCCAGTAAAAAAAAATGTTCGATATTCTTTTTTCCTTAAAAAGCACTGAAACTAATATGATTACGACCATACCATTTTTTGGTATTATTCTTAACATCTCAAATTATACAATGATTATGATGATAAATGCATACCGACTATCTATTTTGTTTATGTATGTGTGAAGGCGTGCGTGTGCATGTGTATTGTGTGTGCTAACCCTCAACACGGGTCTCCAGGTACTTATCCAATTCCTCTTCTTTCTTCACAGCCTCCTCTGAGATCTTGGGCGCTCCGGGTAAACACACCACCACCACACTCATATTGTCCCTGCTCCCCTGCAAGACGGAGATAGAAAGAGACAGAACGAATAAGAAGGACATTTATATGTTGGAAATGTTCTCAAAATTTTTCACAATTCATGTTTACGATAAATTCATGGCTTTCCCTGTCAATATAAATGTACCGTTAAGGCAAATCGAGCAAAACACGCAGCAAAGCAAAGAAATGAATAATAGCAGCTGGCAGTAATTTAAGGTTGATAATTATGACAAATAACCACTGAATGATACTTCAGCTGATATACATTTCTTTACACAACCCTAAACATAAATACACATTTTAAATAAGGTGTCCTAAACAATGGCAACCAAGAAATGGGCTGGACACAGTCGAAAAATTCGCATTTCTGTTCTTCAATTTCTTATCATTTGTCGGTGAATTTATTTACGATGAGATCAATTAATCTACAATTAGTCAATATATCAACCCGTTTTATTAGTGGGAAGGCTTTATTTTAATGTTTTAACAGCTCTGCATGTTAAACATATCTTACATATGGTTTTCTCCAACACAGAAACATTTTATAACAAATGCCATATAAACTGTTTTTAACACCGTGCCGACAAACACCATGACCTTTTCCAGATAGTCACTGTGAGATCATACTGTGTCAGGTATTCAACTACTGAATAATTTATGTGTTAATTGATTAATCATATTTAAACATCAGAAAACAGTGAACAATTTCCCAGAGCACTGTCCAAAATCTTTTATTTGCAATCATAAAAGTCAACAAATCTTTACAGGAAGATTATAGTAGGAAAATATCTGGCATTTTGCTAAACCTCTTCTACTCCACCACTCTTTATCGTAGATTCATTTTCGGATTTTAATAATTTGAGATACAGCACTTTCTAGTCATAAATAATAATAATAATAATAATAATAATAATAATAATAATAATAATACTTAAATCTTATATATCGATTTTCTAAGTACCACAGATGCTTTCTCTAATATCTATTATCCATTAGATGTCTATAAATCTTTGATTTGTATTGTTTTTTGTTTGGGTGCCTATTTCAATGTTGAATGTTTAGAGTGTAGGGCTTAGAATGATATGATGGAGGTATATGATGATTATGAACAATATGCATCATAAGTGATTGCAGCAATTTTGGGGTTGATAGAATTTTTTTTACACAGATTGTGTGCAACATTTATGAGAATTGATCAAATATAGTCTCTGAAACAAAATACTCAACAACTTGAGGAACACTGTAGAAAGTAATGTTGTGGTTTGATAACAAAAACGTTAAGCATTTGGAGATTACTGCAAGAACTGCATTCGTAGTCAGATATCTTGGTGAGAATATGACCATGCAAGGTTTTCCCTCGCCAAAATTTTTCCTAAAGAGCGTTATTTAGCCATCTTCACGATAAGCTAGGATAACACGGTTGGTACCGATGGCTCCTTAGGTTTTTCTAGTTTATAAAACCATTTTTTCATTACTAGTATCTTCACTAGCTCAAACTGAGCTGAGCCTGCTTTAGCCTCTGAAAAGACAATTAATCAATTACCAAAAATATTTGATCTGTTGATCAACTGAAAGCTTGAAAATCTTCCAATTATAAACCTCTAAAACTTGTATGGAGTGCATTCAGTTGCATTAGGTGTGTTATAGAAACAGGACAGCATTTTGAAATAGAAATATTAAGACAGACATTTATAGAGCTCTGGCCTTAAACCAATGTCATTAGCTTGTAGACGTTAATCTGGTCAGAGTAACTTTCTGTTGGTTGTCGCAGTGCTCAAGACACAAAATAAGTGATATATATATAAGGCAAAAGTCTAAAATGTTGAGAGATGGATCAGTTCAGCTGAGCACAAAGAGTAATTATGGCTTCTTCTTGGATCAATAGGTGAGAAGGCCAATGTGCAGGAAGAAAACTACTGGTTTCATAGGATCCCTCACTTTATGACGTTACATTTTATAAAAGAAAACAGATTATTTCATTATCTGGCAATGCGGTTTTTCATGATTTATTTCAGTATATTTAGTTATTTGTATAATAAATTATAAGTAAGACTACTAAAAGTAAGAAATGCATTTGAGATCTGTGAATCTCAATCGATGCAAACCAAACGATACTAAAACCTCATTACCACAACTTTATCAATACATTAGTGAAAACAAAAATTGAACAGCTTTAGCTATTCATTTGTGTCAGCACCCAGGACGATCGTACAAATGGGCGACTGCACAAGCATCTTCATTCATATGAAAAAAAAAATGGAATAAATACATTTTCGAATATTTTTACAATTTAATGTAGTTTATGTTCTATAGCTGTAAGACAATTATGTGGACAGGACACGTTTGACTTCACTATTCATCACATGTGAGACATAAAAGCTTACCTTATGCAGACAGGTATCCACTACTGAGTTACAGACCTTCTCCAGGTCATCGCACACCAGGAGTCGTGAGCGGACAAACTCGCACAGCTCCTCGTTGGACATGACATCCCAGATTCCATCGCATGCCAGCACTACAAACTCGTCTCCTTCGGGCGCGCGCTCCAACACACACACCTCGGGCTCAGGGCTCACCAGCTGCTCCGTGGGGCCCTTACCATCCACACATTTGTAGTCGTAGTCCCCCAGGGCCCGGGACACGGCCAAGGAGCCGTTTACCCTCTGGATCATGACCGAGCCGCCAGCGTTCTGGATGCGCTCCTTTTCACGGGGGTTGCAGGGCTTGTGGTCCTGGGTGGAGAAGCCCACCTTGGTGTCTCGACTCAGCACGGCCCGCGAGTCTCCGCAGTTAATGAAGTAGAGGTGGCTCGGGCTGAGCAACACGCACACGGCTGTCGATCCACTGCGGTCCAGGCCCTGTCGCAGGTCAGAGAAGCTGCGCATGTACTCGTCAATGTTCAGAAAGCCCGAGCGGATGCCGTCCTTCACTCCTTCTATGGAGCCGGATCCTGAACTGAAGTCGGCCCCTCCTGACAAGATGTGTTCCAGCAAGTGGCCAGAGCAGTAGTTGGCTACCCGGGAGCCTGCATGGCCATCGTAGACAGCAAAGAAGGACCAGTCGGTGAGTCCATGGGGGAGGCCCACCACAGCTGTGTGGGCGTCCTCCATCTCCACCCGCCAGCCCTGCATGGAGCTCAGGCCATAGAGCAGCCCATTGCCCTCGCCGTGGGAACTATGCTTCTCCGTCTTCGGCTTGTCCAGGAATGCACCCATTGCTGCCTATAGCTGGAGATTAACCAAGGGAAAGAGGAGAGAAAAACGTAGAATTAGGATTACACCATCACCAGCAAGGACAAAGAAGACAGTCTATACCTCAAGTGCCACTTTTATCCTAATGCAGTACTGTACAATACATTTTGAAGATTGGTGTATATGTCGGCCAATAAGTAATAACAGCAGTAGAAAGTAAGAAGTAATAACAGCAATAGAAATGCTAAACTAGGTTTAATGCCTTTTAGAAACAATTCACCAATACATAGTTTGTCCAACACACCATTAAAATGTTGTAGTAGTATTACAATTTTTCAAACGTATAAAGAAACCATATCAATATTGTGTTTGTGTTTATGTAAAAAAATAAATAGTCCATATATTGTAATCAGATTTTCAAACCGATTACAAAACATGGATTTTTTATTGTTTATATAAACCCTCATTATTCACTTTTTTTATGTGATTGTGTAAAAAAATAACTCAAGAGGGACGGATTTATGTATTCATGTTTCACATAAATTCAAATAATGAACAATCTTGACAAAATCCAAAATCAGATTGACTGATAACACAACTTATTACAAGATCATAATAATAATCATAACAAGTAAAACTCACTCCCATTGTCAGATAAAATTATATTTTATAGTTTTTACGATAAATCCATCTTTAAATGTGCTATTTCTGGTGTCAGTAGTTCAGTAGGCTGCTTCGTACTGTGATTACCGAGTGCTTTTAATTAATCAGGAGATGGTGAGAGCCAGAGATCCTGACAACAAGACAAAGATAGCAGAGGAGGAACCCCAGAGCTGAGGATTACACTGCAGCAGTAAAGCTTCTTTGAGCACACACAGCCTACTTCACTCTGAACAAGGTAACTAATACCATTATAGTGTGACATGACTGATCACCAGGGTGGGAAACTCTCACCTGCAAAGAGCTCAATGGGAATGAAATCTGTCAATCAGTTTTTGTGCTTTGTCTACGTCTTAAACATTGGTTAAAATTGGCCATCCTGAGAGAAAATGTGTGTTAAAACAACCTGTGGGGCTGTATTGGTTCAGGGTACTGTAAGACAATAAAATGCAATCCAGGAAGTCCAGTTTTAGTAACAGATCCATTAGCTGTCCATCCCTGAGTCCAGGCGCCAAAACACTTCACAGCGATTTAGAAGATCATGAGGGATTTCACTGCTCTGGAAAGTTATTATGGGAGCAACCGTTTCATCTTTCATTCATTGAGGCGCTCTCAAAGCTAAACTGTAGGATAATACAACAGTCATGTGACAAAATAATATACAAAGATTGTGAACTTCCATGTATTTGCTCGATCACTGCAGTGCCTTGTATTGTGGTCCAACTGAATTTGAGTCAAGTTAAACTTTTTACTGGATGACCCAGCACTGTTTTGATGCAAGTTAGAAGATAACAGGGCTAATTATTCAAGTGTGTGATACATTGGAGAGGCATGAAGGGGAGAGTAACCTTTCCAGTATTTTAACGGTATGAAGGATTTGGTTTTCTGAGTAAAAGGAAAATGTAATTAATGGCAACTGAAAAAAGTACAGAAGAATATATTGATCTTTTTGAGTATTGAAACCCACATGGGTATGACTTTAAATGAGGCAATGGCTTTTGCAAGACCTCAAATGAGAAAATGTTTGAAACATTTATAAGAAAATTAATCTAGGGCTGCAATAATTACTCAACTAATCAATTAGTTGATAATAATTTACAACTATTTTGATCATTAATTATTAAAGGACTTTTTTATGTAAAAATTGTACAAACAAGTGGTTTTAGCCTTTTCAAATATGGAGATATTTTTATTTTAGACTGACAAACATTTTATAGACCAAACAAACTTACAACCAAATTAATTTACAAGCAACTGTATCTGAAGACACTACACTACCTGATGTTTAACAGTCTTCCGTCTTATCTTTTGGCATTTTTGACCGGCAGTATATTTTCCCAGCATACCAATCAATTATTCTTTAAATGTCAGCAACTTCAGCAGTAGGAAGCTACTCACAGGATATTGATTATGTATTGTAGCACCCGTGAGATCTTGAAATCAATCAAAAAAATCGATGGTGCCCTGAACGAGTCTTTTTTCTTCTTCAACATATTGATTTCTCACTGTGTGTTACCTCCCACATGAGCGCACACTCGGCATGACAGGCATGTGCCCAAAAAAGGCTGGTACATGCAAGGAGTGACTACAGCTGGTTTCAGAGGAACGTGCATGTGTGTGCGTGTTTGTGTCTGCTCTGCGCATGTGTGCAGTCAGTGTCATAGTCTATGTGCGAGAAAAAGGCACTCTATAAATACGACAGGACGGTTTAGGTTTCATGTCCAGGGTGGGGCAGTGGGCTATTCACATTTCTATTGCTTTCCTGCTACATGACAGTAACAACAGAATTCCCTCTATTGAGCTCTCTCGCCACCACCTCCTGCCACTCACAAGTAGCCTATATGTTCATGTATGGTAAGAAAGTGTGTTCACGTGTGTGTGTGTGTGTGTGTGTGTGTTCACGTGTGTGTGTGTTCACGTGTGTGTGTGTGTGTGTGCAAGAGAAATCAGTTATGTTCACCAGCAGTGATTCTCTCTAAAAATAAAACAAACACACTGCCATTGCCTAGCAACCACCCACCCTGCAGGGCAAACATCCAGGCTAAGCTTCATTCAGCGACAACCCCCTCTCTATGTCGCTCTCTCACTCACTCGCTCTAAAAGAGACACACACACACACATGCTTGCACACACACGTGTAGAGAGGGGAAAGAGTAGTTGCATCATCTATCCATTAAAGCAGTTGCCGCAGCTAGACCCTGAAAGGAGACATGCAGACTGCAAGAACACATGCTGAGTCTATGAGATTTCCCTGGCTGACAACAGTACAATAGACTGCTGGAAAGAAGAAAAAACACACACACACACACACACACACACACACACACACACACACACACACACACACACACACACACACACACACACACACACACACACACACACACACACACACACACACACACACACACACACACACACACACACACACACACACACACTATCTCTATTGAGACATCAGACTGAAACCAGGAACTCTCAACCACTTAACCCTCTCAAAACTGCTGTCACCCGTGCTGTAACCACAAGTCGAAACCAACACCCCCTCATGCTAAGACGCACATGTCTGCCAAAAACCACTGGCTACGAAGAGGGAAGTGGAAGGTCGGGGATTACATAATGCTGCAGAGAGCTTGAAAGCAGCTCTGAGAGCAGGCACCCACAAAACAGTAACGCTATCCTGGAAGCAAGGTTCACATACAGCTTCCATCATTATCTAAGTATACACACACACATCAGCTCTGTATGTCACAATACACCGACCCCTGAATCTCAAGACAATGTGATAATGCAACAGTTTAGGATGATTTTGATTTGGTTATAGTCTGAGAGTCTACAAAATGTTTTTTGTTTTTTTTAGCTAGAGATTATTTTAGGTTAAGGTAATTCAAGAATCCCTTTCCGGAAATTCTAAGCAGCCACATATAAAATGTTGTCAAATTTGCTTGGTGTTACTTTTGTGAATGACCATTTCTGCGGCTGGGAAAACAACCAAGCAAAAAAAAGAGCTCTAATATAAACTATCAATTGATACCGTGAACTAATGTTTACATGATTTACTGAGATAGTAAATCAAGTGAGAAAAACAATAATTTTCTCATAGACTGCTATCTAAGTCAGACTTATTTTTGCAAACCATTTAGACAAGGTTTTTACAGACAGCTATATGTTTTTCTGGACTCAGCCGTTATCAGCAACAAACTGAAGTTTTGGAAGGAAAAGTGGAAAATAAAAGCCACAAGCCTCAGCGCCATGAAATTAATTTTACTTAACAAAATCTCTATTATTGTTGTTTCAATCACATGTTGAGAGGCTTGCTGCCAAAAGGGCAACTGTGCTGCACTTAAGGCTGAGCAATGTGGTCACACAAGGCTAACAGTGTGCTACATAGGTTTCCTGGAGAAGCCTCCAGAATGGGACAGCCTCGTCGAACTATTATGACATATTCATGCTTGAAATACGGACTTTGGAGCAGGCAACGCTGAACTGGGGCACAGCTGATATTGTGTAGTTTGGCCCCTGTGTAACAGTAATGCCTTCTAAAAACCACACCTTCCTAGTGTGTCTATTCATACACCTGAAATCCATTAGTGTTATATATTTAACCAAGTCTTTATCTTAACTGCTGAACCAATTTAACAGATACTCTGACTTTGCCTCACTTTTTACATGTATTTTATTACACACAGAGAGCAAAGACAGTTGCACACATCTAACATGCAGCACTTTGACATACATTATTGACCCTCCATTACTTCATCTCCCCTTTATGCACTAATCTGCTGCAGAGTGCCTCCAAGGCCATACATACAACTGTTGGATCAAACCAGTCAATAGAAATCACTCCTTATCACTTGCTCTACTGCATGTTTTCCTGTGACATTCAATAAGGTTTTTACTTCATGGCGGGTGAGATGACAAATAAAAAGGTATGAAACATAAAGCTTGTGGATAAAAAGTGGCACCTGACAGGTGTAATGGTGGTTTCAAAACTAGGTAGACGGTGGTAAATCTCTGCAAGCCACAGTGACAAAAGCATCAATGTGCACAACATATGGAGACCAAGAACCAACACTAACAATCGCAACTTAAGCTACATTCACACCAAGTTAAGGAGTTGCAGCGAAAAAACACCAGACAGAGGTTGTGTTACACTTTCTACTTTTCCATAATTTTGGCAGACAGGGTTGTAAAAATTATGTCATTATGTCATAATCTATTTGTGATTCTTAACAAAAATACAGCAAATATCTTCTCACAGTCATCTCAAAAGCTGTCTGTTTGTACTGAGGACTGAGACAGGGGCACACACTTTGTGTGCGAGTGTTTGTGTTTATAGATTATGCATTTATAAGAGTATGGAGAAAAGATGATAGGAGACAATCCACGTAGCCACCTTTCTTGTCAAAACACAAAGCAGATGAGTGATTTTTTTTTTTGTAATTGACTCGAACAGACGACTTCTCATGGCCGTTTTAATTTGGTTCTGAGGGCTTGCAGTGCAGCCACACTGGATACTGTACTTATCAGATACTGTGAAAGCGTGATTTTCCAATTCTGCATGCACTCGCTTCATCAGGAGGAAATCACATAGCATGCCCTCCTCCTCCTGCGTCTGTGACCCACAGCGGTCACAGACGCACTCCAAGTACTATAGACGGACGACTTTCAGATTTCACAGTTGTAAAAAAAATTAAAAATGCGATCATTGATGGAAATATCTGTTTTAATGCATTCCATTCATCTGAATGTGAGTAGTGTGATTGGGCTTCGATGATAGGGACAGCAAGGGATGCTGAAAGAAACAGCAACGGCCTCCAGTGAAAATTTGAAACCGAATAACCTGACGTCACGTCAAGCTGTGGTGGCCAATCCCAATCATGTGACCTCCGATCAATGGGTCACTCAATGCCTGATTAGGTGTGAATGCATCCTTACAACTAAGTGATATTCTCAAAGTCTGACATACCACATGATAGGAAAGGCAACCAATGAGTATTTTCATTATCAATATTATTCGTCTTGCTTAATGGTTTATTCATTGAGTCTATGACTTTGTCGAAAGGCCCATCACAAGGTCAGAAACTCTGACCAAAACTACAAAACACAAAGATATTCAATTTGAAATACCATAAAGCACAGAAAAGCAAAACCTCATTTGGGAAGCTTGAATCATGACATGTTGGTTGGAACACGGTTCAATTTCTGCCAATTGACTTTTATTTCAGCATTAGAGGCACTCTGTTTGTAACTAAAGGTTTTCTTTTGTCTGAATCTGGACACTCCATTTAAAGAAGAAATACAATTCAACAACAGCCGTGGTAGCAGTTTCCTAAAATCGTCTTTAAACGAAGAGCACCTTCCTTCAAAAGTGACACAAAATTCACTTCCTTACAAAATTCAACAAAGATTATCTAGGTACTAAGGTAACGTTAAGAAACACAGTCATATTGTTAATCATTACAAAGTATAAATAGCAGAGTCTCAGACTTCATAGTGATGTCTACAAATGTCCAGTGGACCAACAGCAAAAAACACTAAGATATTTAGTTTCCCATCAGAGAATTATAAAAAAAGCATAAAATATTCACTTTCGGGAAACTGGAACCTGTGAATTGTTGCTTGAAGGCAATAGTTACAATGAAACAATGCTCTAAATTGTTGGTAACAATTTTTATCAGAAATACCAATGGCAAAGATACGTGTTACCTCAATGCAAATGTTTATGAATATTTCATTCATAAAATCAATATGAAAAAACATATCGGCATGACTTAATGGTAAACGTACTTCTCCCCCGAACTGAATAACATTCATAAACAAATGTGAAAGCTGCAGTCCAACTGATTTACCCCACTGACAACTGTGAAACAGTCTCGTCACAGTGAGAAATTTCAAACCAGTGCAAATTCCTCCCTATTATGGAGAACCAATGTAGGCTCCTATAGTGATTTTTTTTTTAAGCCTGTTGTAACACCTAAAGTTTCATCAGTGCACAGCCAGACCTTTAAGATTTGACTACACTCTAAAACAAGCTTGTTTTCTGTCTCCATACTGACAGTGTGTCTGCTCCTCAGTCTTTACACAGTGACGGCTGACTCAGATAAGATTATCAGCTATTGAACTCCACCATTTTCTGGCTGGCAGGACACAAGCCCAACACCAAGTGATGTCATACTGGTCACCTGTGCACCTTATCGCAATCTGATATACTGGTGAAGGTGAGCAGGGTGGCTGCTAGGTTACATTTCAATTCTGCACGATACAAAATGTATGATGCAATGCATATGGATCAACATAGTCGGGAGGTTTAGAATGTCTTGCTCATATAACATTCTCAAACTGTAAAGGTTAGAGTTTATTAATAAGGAAAGTCAGAGTAGGACTTGTCATTTTAAAAGCGTAGAGAAAACCCTTGTTTGAACTGAGTCAAAATGGGAATAGGCATTGGTTGCATGAACACTTCCTATTGCAATACTGAAAACATAATATGTACGATAGATGATTGATAGGTTTACAGATCTGATTTGATACAAAAAGGTAGATAGATAGATAATTACTTTATTGATCCCCAAAGGGAAATTTAACAATTACTAATCACAAACATTTATGTGAAATAGCTATGAAGAGTATTCTAAATTCAAGAAATTAGAAGCAGTCATTAGCATTTTGCCACTGATTGCTCTCAAAACCAGAAAAACAACAACAATGAAAACCAAAATCCAATGGCCAACTGTATTCATATATAATGATGTTCAATAATAAAACTTTGCGTTATTGGTGATTACATGTGATCATATAGGCCTGTGTTGCTGTTTATCTTGTAAAGTTAGAAATTACCAACCAAGCCCATGTTTATGGTCAGGGCAAACCCTGCTGCCCTGTGCTTAAGGACAAGCCCCTCCCTATTAAAGCTTGGAAATAAGTGCAACATAATCTAAACATAAAAGTGGTGATGCAGAAAAGTCACCTGCTATATTATGTTTACATGTCAACTGAGGCATATATCACACACTTGTACAACTGCCTCTGTACTTGGCTGATTTACAGGCAAAACAGTGAACACAGTTTAAATTCAAACAGTTGTCGCTGCTATTTTATTTATAAATGTTTAGTTTGAGTATCCATCTCTTCATGAAATTGTTCATTTCACTTGGGTTTCGCCAGTTTTTCGGCTGAACCATTTCTATTGAGCCTTGTCAACAAAGCAGTTATGTTATTTATTGTAATATAACTTTACCATAGTATACAAGTTAATATATGTATTCATATATTTTTGGATATCAGTAGAGAACCGGCGTTGGAGCAATGCTGGTGCCGCAATAAAACATGGCTGGTTATAAACACTTTACCAGATTGTGACTAACATTCAGTGTTATCGCCTTAGATTACATTTTATTTCTACGGGCTGATTTCACGTGCTTCAACAAAGATACTAGACGTAAAAAAAAAAAAAAAGGGGGGGGCTTGCGTGTATTATTATCCTCTAAGGTCACTGCATACACAGCAGCACACGTAGAGCAACGTTAGCTTCCCAACTGGCATATCATATATTTGTGTTTGACACATATTAGCATAATAGCGGTTAACTCTGCGCATTGATATCGCTCACACTGACTTAACTTAATAAAATGAATAGGGTTGGCGTGCTTGTTTGAATGCAATGTTATATCGCCACACCGCCAAGCTAACCATTGACACCCACATGACAAAGTCCGCTAAGCTGTCATTAGCTAGTTATAGCTCGTGTAGCTAGATTAGCTCACAAGGGACCAGGCTAAGCCCTGGAGACCAACGTGTCGTTTTAGCCTTTAACACACAAGTGTGACTGTAAATGTGCTTCATTCAGAATTTACTCGGCTACCATCGGCGGTAATGTGAGCAAAGTTAATGTGAAACTTCAGGTGATATTTTTTGACGATGGTCTGCTAAACAGTGAGGTTATTATTGACACGACCAAATGTACGTTGAATGTACCGACTGTTTTTTTTTATGTGTGTGGGGGGTGGGGGTGCGTTTCTCTATTAAATACCGATCCACTGACCACATGCTGAACTCCTCTCCCTACTAAACACTGCTCCCTCGACGGGAAGGCCTAGTGTGTTGACGTGAGCTAACGTTAGCTGGCTCGCTAACGGTAACTTAACGGTCAGCTAGCGGCCGTTGGTGCTTGTCAAACTCGAGTTCGTGACGTTAGCGCAGACACGGACGTGCTACTTACGTTTTCCTGCTGTTGCGAATGTAGATCCAATCTTGATTATCTGCTGGATTCTGCTTTTTGTGTGAAGACGTGTCGGTAACCTGGCTATCTACGCAGCTAACGTTGGCTAGCTAGCTGTGTTATGTTTCCTTATTTGACAAAAAAAAATCGAGATTGGCCTCAGATGAGCGGCGATAATTCCTTTCTCGGTGGTTCCCTGCTTGGACAGCGTTGATTTTTACGCATGTTTGACGCCAGTTCTGTCTCTCACATAAAATGAAGACTATTCCGATCGTTCCGAAGCAAATGCGGACACGGAGAATTGGTTATATTATACAACGCTGACAAATCTAGCACTTTCTTCAATTGAAAGGCCAGAGCTATCCTTCGACTTTGGGTGCTGAACAAGAGGAGGTGTTATTTTTGGCATATGCTCGGTGATTGGTTACAACGTCAGGGCGAAACGTCGGCTAATTGGCTGCGTCCTCTGTCAATTAGCTCTGCCCCTGTGCAAAACTACAATCTCATTGGTCTATAACAGAAGTTCTGTGACGCAATGGATCTGTGAAAAAAATACACTCGGAACTGATTTTGGCGTACGCCGAAGCCAATCTGGCGGTGTCTGTCGTGAAATTAAAAATAAAAGCTCTCCGCCTCGGCGGGAGTCGATTGACCGCAACCTGGCGTCCGAGTCTGACAATATATATTTAGTTAAATGTGGCATAACTACGAACAAAATGATTTAATATACGTGTCCTCTATGTGTTTAGAAGTCATCACACACACAAGCGAGTGCCCCGTAGTAAATAACCTAATTCAAGTACAGCACCCTTGGGAGCTTGAAGGGGTTGGAGTCTCCAACGGAGGGAAGAATTGTATATCATTTTACTGTTATTCACTAGATTTTTTTTTCAATTTTGAGATTTTACACTTAACCTTGCTTATTTACTTTAACCTGTATTTTTTATTTTTATTTTTGCATTCGCATATTTCAAATCTAGATCAAATATGACATACAAAGATTATCACAGGAGAAATACTCTTCTTATCAAATATGAATTGTGATGATAAGGAAGTTGAGAAACTGAAGGATCAATTTCCTCGATTGGGCCTGTTGAGGCCCAATCTATTGATTGTCATAAATTAACTCAATACAATCATATAGGGATCTATGTTCAATTTAATGTAAATTGATTTTTGAAATTTCAATTATATGAATGGGGTGAATCTTTGCTCCATTTATATTCTGTGATATTTGCTGCCTTGTTGCTACACATGTGTAGCAGCTCATTCACCATGCATGTGTCAGCTCTTCGGTTTCACTCATGAAAAATCATGTTTTTAACCAGTCAGACCCAAAAACTCTCTAAAAATATCAAACAATGCCCAACTAATAGTTTGATCCTCTTGGCTCTGAAAGAACGGAAACAGTCACAGCCTAAATCATGCTGTTGCTCCCATGTATTGATTGCACCGTATGCAAATGTCTACAACACACGTCTGCAATACAAGCAAACTGACACTGTATGCAAGGCTGGATAACCAACAGGCACAAGAAACAACTTAGAGGTTTGAGCAGGTATGAGTACGTCTTTCATTGAAACTGCAGATGTCAGTTGAAAGACAGTTACAAGATAACTTTTATTGTTTTATTTGTTTTGAGGCATTGTATGCCCCTATTGGCAAATCACCAGCAGAGAGATGTCTTTAAAAAGCCTCAGTAAGATTCAAACTGACTTTTCAGCTCAAACCAGCATCAGAAAGCTTTTATTCAATGTCAGAATAGAGTTATGAAGTGGGAGGAGCTCTGTTGGGAGTCCTTCTTTCTGGAAACTAAACTCCCATTCAAAGACAATGTTACATGACTCACAGTTGGAAAACCTTTATGGCTTTCAATGGACATGAAATGCTCCAAACATAACTATTGTTTTTTAAGGAAAAGGCACAATGGTTAATGGGGCTGGAGCTAAAGAAGCTTAAGGTGTTGAAAAAAACTAACAACCCAAAAATGTTGGATGAATTCAACTATGGCGTTGTGTATTGTTCACAACTTGCAACAACGAAGAACAACAACTCTGTTTGCTGCCCCGCCATGCGGCTTCAACGCTCAGCCCGAGGCTCACAGATGTTAAAGTATTTTGAGCCGTCCGTCAAACACAAACCGAGAAAGGAGGATTTCAAAATGGGAATTCAAAATGGGGGGGACCCACCCCTGGAGTTTGAGCTTCTCTTTCAAGCTTTGTCTTTTTAATTCTTCACGTGACAACCGCACTGTACAGCCGAATGCAACACCATGAATGCCTTCTCACAATACATGGTGTCGAGGAGGAGTGTCGAGGAGGAGGCTTCAAATGAGGCCTTTTAGAACAGGAATAAACACTTAAGCGGTCATGCAGGTTCTTTTCAAGTATACCGAACCTTTTATTTGCGGTACACATATATATTAAAGATATTTCATTCGATGTGGAAAGAAATAAAATGTAGGCCGGAGTGAATGAAACTGGGATGGGTATAGATTAAAGCATAATAAGTATGAGTGTGTGTGTAAAGATGTTGCGTTAGATAGTGGATCAGTGGATCAGAGAGAGAGTGTGTGTGTGTGTGTGTGTGTGTGTGTGTGTATGTGTGTGTGTGTGTGTGTGTGTGTGTGTGTGTGTGTGTGTGTGTGTTTGAGGGGAAAGCAGGGCTTATCCGTTGTCATTTTGTGTTCCTCCCTTAGGATTAGACTTGTGTCTTGTTAATGAAAAACTCATCAGATATCAGAGCAGTTCCCTAAGGAACCAAGCAGGGTTATGAGACACAGGTCAGATTAAGACCCTGTTTTGTGTGTGTGTGTGTGTGTGTGTGTGTGTGTGTGTGTGTGTGTGTGTGTGTGTGTGTGTGTGTGTGTGTGTGTGTGTGTGTGTGAGTATGTTACATACAGATAGAGGGTGTGAGTGAGCTGCATAGTGGTATTTAATTTTCCAAGATGGGGGATTATCACCGGCAGAATTTGATCATTCCGCTCTGATCAGGATGTTCAATCACAGCTTATCCCAAATATTAAACTCTCAGTCTTTTGCCCCCCCCTTTCCTCTCAATCCCTCACACACTCACACACACACACACAAACACATTTCCACACGTACAGACTCCAACTGCCGAGGTCCTCATTGAGTAAAGTGGCCCGCTGAGCCCACTGTTGCGGCGGTGTGTGTGATTGTTCAGCCACCTGGTCACCTCAGGGAAGTGGGTGGCGTGGGGGAGGGGGCATTGTGGGGTGGGGATGCTCGGCTTTAGCGTCTTATGGAGGCGGCTGAGGAGAGTAAATTAAAAAACTGTTTCGTCTAATCCGGAGCACCAAGAACAAGTGGCACACGCTCCAAAATCGGATCCCTCGTATTACATGGATCTAGAGGGGCTTAAGAACACACAAACATTCCCTCAAATGAAATGCACACATGCACTTACATGCATACATACACACTTGTACCTTGCTGCTAAATACTCTGTGATTGTGTCCCGGGACAGCCGGATGGAGGGAGGGTGGGAGGGAACGGGACGACGGGAGGTACGGTGCCCTGATCTGCACTCTCATTTTCAGCCTGGAGATCTGCACCCGGGACATCTGGGTCACATCATTACTGCAATCTTCTGCTTGTTCATTCCCAGCTTTAAAGGGCTTAGAGTGACAGGCCTACAGACAAGCGTTCATACAAAGCACACACACACACACACACACACACACACACACACACACACACACACACACACACACACACACACACACACACAGACAGACACAGATATAGCCCTATATAGAACATGTAACAATCATTGACAGTGAAATAAAAGCATGTCTGAAAAGGATTTGATGCTGTGCAGAAACTAAGCAGTACACACATGCTGTTTGAAGATGTGTATGTAGCAGTGAAATATTTCTGTAGCTCACAAAATGTATTTGTGAATATAAATTATGCTAAAAATGACCAAGAGAGGACTAGTTACACGTTTCTCTGCAGCAGGCACCTGTCAAAATGTTTCGTGAGGAACATAAATTCACCTTTACGGTTAGAAAAACGTTTTAGGAGCTACTGAGGCTGTCGACTCTGTCTGGTGCACGTACATCGCCCTCTAGTGGTAAAAAGCTGGTTTTACATCAGAGTAGTCGTTCTGGTTGTTCACCGCCAGAGGGCGCTGTTGGTCAACACAGCTGAGAAGATAGAGGGAGAAGATCAAAAGTTGTAAAAAGCTCCATTAAATATAGTTAGTATTAACTTCTTTTTTTTTTTAAGTGTATCGTTTTGCTGTATTTGCTGTCATATTGTCAAATATAAAATAAAAAACAAGATATTTTTTGGGGGGTTTGACACATCGACACAATTAATTTAGTATAAATGACACTATACCATAACTTACTATATTATATTTGATATTGTAGATCATATTGCTTTAGAATATTTTACTTCTATTATTTTATTTATTATTTGTTTTATGTAATAATTAGTATTAATGTTGTACTTTTTCTATTTATCTCTACTTATGTCCTTGTGCTGCAGCTAATCAATCAACAAATGAATTAGCATTTATTTATCCATCCATCCTAATCATACATATTGCTGTCTTATCTGTCTTTAATTAAATAATATTCAAATTTATGTTTAAATTAGAGTGAATGTATGGTAATTCAATATAAAAATGTTGGGTTAGAACTAAGACACCAATGCAGGGTGCCATGAACGTGAGTACTATTTGAATGTACAACAAGGGTATATGTATACTATATTACGACGTTATCGGTGCTTTACATAATCACAACAGGTGAAGGTTACCTTAAAAACTGTGCTCCAGGTGAGGCTCGAACTCACAACCTCGGCATTGCTCTGCTGCATACTGTCATATAAGTACCGCGCGCTAACCGATTGCGCCACTGGAGCTTCGGCGAACACCGGCCAGGATTTTTGAAATCTACGAAAGGTTTTGAAGGACAGACAACTTCAGTTTTGTTCAGCATTTATTCTATGTTTACAAATTCTTGTTCTGGAAAGCTTTGGACGTAATGGAGACGTACTGGAGACCAGGTGAGGGACACCGGTGTCACATGGAGTACAGCAGACAATGTGCTGCGTTCAAGTACCTCTCAGAAAGCTCCGACTTTCAAGTTCAACAGTGGAAATTCTGTTTAATAGTTTGTTTAATAGTTAGAAGAATGAGCTGTGTTGTTTTACTAATAACCCAAATAGGCTTCTTAGGCTTCTCAGAAAAAGATTTTTGTACTTTTTAGCAGCTAAATTACCTGCCATTTAAAATGTCTCGACATCATCATTTACGCATGCAAAGTTAATTCCAAGATATAAATAAAAAGCAGCCTGTTTTTTTTTCTTCAAAACAACTCGTAAAATCAAGACATAAGTAGAAGGAATCTGTAAAAAAGAAAAAAAAAAAAAAAAAAAAAACAAGTTTACAAGCTTTATTTCATTTGAGTCTAAAGAAAGATGAGTCTCGAGGAAATGTGTGGTGACAGTTCAGGGGAGATCTTTTCCCATATAGGTCAGGAAATGGTTTCACCACAAAGTTGAGGGCACACGCAATTTCCTTTGGTGTGTGAACTTGACTTGCCCGCACAGATCCTTGATCTCAACCTCATCCAACACCTTTGAGATGAATCGAACAACACCTGTGGCGGAGCTCACATATCCTCCCATGGCCGAATTAAAGTAAATCCCTGCAACCAAATTTGGGTATAGCAGCATGTTAGTGCCCATGCTTTTGGACGGACATACTCAACAATCACATATGTATAGTTGTCCACATACGTTTGGCTACTATGTAGTTTATATACTGGGCAAAAGTGCAAGAGTCACATGTGCAGTCATTACATCATGATGAAACGGATGACATGACAGGCATGTTAAATAAATCTGCTGAGGCTTTTTTTTATTTTCATCCCCTGCAGTCCCACATGTATTATAAGACCAAATCCAATTACACCATGTCAGGTTTAAGCTGAATAATGTGATTTACTCTCTCCCTCTGTTTCTGATTTTCACCTTCAGGGGAAACCACAGACAGTAAAGAATGAATATAGAAGACACAACAACACACAGCAATTACACCAGTTGATGTGGGCATGTTTTTAAAGCGAAGGAAAAGCACATGTAGTACCTTTAGGCAAGCTTCCAGGAACATGATTCAAAATCCCCTCAAGAGCAACACAAAGAGAGGCAGAGAGACGGAGTAGGTGGCTGGGAGACGGGGCCGCCTGTCAGGATGTAACACCACCAAATGACTCACCGAGACTGGCCATCATAATCCTACATTTGTTTTGTTTTTTTTGTTTTTATTATTCTCAGCATATTCATAATTCAACACATGACATACAGGAAACACTAACATAAACATTCTGAATGAAAGAGAAGAAATCATCGGCGGAGGCTCTCGCCTCAAAGACATGCGGCGGCGATGCCAGTTTTAAAAACTCATGATGAAACACACCTGAAGGCCGGATGGGCTCACCGGCAACTTTTTGAGGCATCGCCCTCTGGCAACATGCAGCATCGAGAAGGAGATAGAGAGAGAGAGAGAGAGAGAGAGAGAGAGAGAGAGAGAGAGAGAGAGAGAGAGAGAAGACTTGAAAACAGGAGAAACTTGACCGTTGTTTATAAGGAACAATGAAGAAATAACTAGCTAACAACTGCTGGCAAAGTTGCTCATCTTTTTTTGGCCTCAAAATGTTGCCGGTCCATTACAGTCTTGAGGAAAATATGACAGATCCATGCCCTTTTCTGCTGCAAAGGAAGTGCTTTAGTACCCCATGTTAGGGCTAGGTAGGTACAGTCGGCCATAGAAATAGGATGAGTAGATTTACAGTGCTTTAATGAGATATACAATATAATATACAGTGATTCATGAGGGAGGCGCGTGCTGTGTGATGTAAGCCGGCTCTCTATTTCTTTTCCTTGTTATATTTTCAGACCTGCAAATTTCTCCTGAATTATTGACGGCTTTTTTTTTTTTTTTAGGTATTTGTGAAACAATGTCTCCAGGTCATCATTCTTCAACACCGGCTCATGGATTTAAACCTCAACAAGAGCTGGAAAACCTGCAGGTTAAACACAAGTCAAAGCAGCTGGGGGGTGTTTTTGTTACCCCCCAAAAAAAGGCTGCTCCTTCAGTTTATAGTGCATTTTCTTTTTAACGTCAGCGTTGGACATTTGCCTCTTCTCCCGTGTTAAAAAAAAACTCGATCGATGCAATCCCACCCTCTACCCCAAAGTAATCCAGCCCCATGCCCCCACCCATTGCCCCACCCAAAATAACTTTATACAAACTGATAAAACGTCACAACAATTTACCATCAACACAAAAAAAGTTGCACAAAAATCTGTCGTGATGTTTATCCATAAAAACTAAGAACAGCACATGTCAACATCCCGTCATATGTGATGTTGGCATTATCATAAATACACTCTCTCTCTCTCTCTCTCTTTCTCTTACTCTCTCTCTCTCTGTCTTTCTCTCTCTCTCACACACACACACACACACACACACACACACACACACACACACACATGCACCCAAATACAGTATTTACACATTCCCAGCATGACAGACAGGCAGCACTTGCAGTCAGGTCAGGCGTATGTTTCTATTGCATCACAGCTCGGGACGTCCTTCTGTTGCCAAACAGTTTAAGGATTCTGGATTAGAAAAGCATTTCAAGGTCTAAAAGAATCTAATGAGAGAATAGGAGGTGAGAATTTGTTAGTTATTATGCAGCGAAGGCGTCAGAGGATCCGCGCCGGTTCAGTCGTGGATGACGATGGGGCCTCGCATCCTCAAGCTGGGGTGAGGCTGCGGAGGGGCGAGGACGAGCCCCTGCGGCGGGGCCTGGGCGACCCTGCGCAGGGTGATCTGCTCGCACGGCTGCCGACAAGCGTGCCTCAGCTGGGAGCGGGACAGCAGCCGCCTGGCCCTCCTGGAGGCGTGGAGACGAGACGGGACATAAGTGCAGAAGAAGACACACAGATGCCAAGCTAATGTTAGTCAAAAACTCCAAATTGAAAGTTCTTTCTTGACCTTGGAAAAAAGGAGTTAGTAGTCGTCACAGCAACAGTGGTAGACTAAATAATCTCACCAGGTTTCCAAATTACCGTTGCCAAGTTCAGGAATTCATTTATTTTTATCTCAATTGTTCAGACCATCACGGATGAGAAGTCTGTAAATTGCTCAGGAAAAAGTGGAATTTTAAGCTACAATTTCAGGACGACTCTGCGACTCCGACTGCTGAGGAAGACTGTGGGATCAAATAAAGGCTGGTTGTTTCTCCCCATTCACAGTCTTTGTGCTAAGCTAAGCTAACCAGCTGCAGTTGGCAGCGGCATTTTAAAAAATAAAATAAAAAGATTTTATTGATCTTCTCAGCCACATTTCACCACGGAAGAATACGCATATTAAGAAAATTGAAGGTGGCTGTTAACTGCGCATTTTGGATTTGTTTGTTGTCTTATTTTCTTTTTTTATTACTTTCAAAGACAACGGTTTCATTCTTCATGAAATAACACTCGCTAAGCTTCATACATTATTGGTCCGAATACATTATTTATACGGAGGTTTGGTGCCCTGGATGACAGCCCGCAGTAAAAAAGGCTTCCAACACATATAAACAATGATGAAACTGGCTTTGGGCTGTCGGCTTTGTGAGATGGATTATTAGTCATAAAGGCCGTTGGTTTATCAGCAGTTTGACAACGATGCATGCAACTGGTAATGGATCACTTGATTGTTTGGTTGTACAAATGCTGTCATGACTCAACCTTTAACACTGTTTAAAGCAGTGTGTCCTCTCTGTGGCAGCACATGGAACAAGCAACAGCTTCACGTGGAGAAACTAATACAGAAAGAATACTACAAACTTTAAGTTGCTTAAAATGGTTCAACGCAAGGCGAAATGTTCAGTTTTAAGGCACCAAATTTAGCTTCCAGGCTTTTGAGGAGTAATTAGAAACAACCACTTTTTCTCATTTCTTTTATTGAGCATCAGTAGTAGAATAACGAATACACACCTCTGTTACGAGGAAAGAGAGAGGGACTTCTCTGCAGGATTTTCAGACTCATAAAGGAGCTTGCTGGTCATTTGCAGACCGCAGTGGGCTTTGTGCCGTTACAGGAAAGCTCTTGTAACAGCCCACAGCAACCCAACACTAAACTACAGGGCCGTGGGGCACATGCACACTAATGGAATTCATTTGCAGACACAAAATACACAAGCACAACGTATAGGTGATTCGTGCTTTCCTTCAGGGGGCCAAGAAACACACTTTCAGATTTAATGCCCAGCCCTCGTCTTTTCTTCCTCGTTCGCTGCTTTCTCAGCAGCAGCACGGATGTTTTTCTTGTGTTGTGAACAGGAAAACACATCCGTTCCCTCCAGATCCCAGCTGTTGATCAAATGAGCACTCGTGAAGACCCTGCAAAAATGATGCGCCTGCATGTGCATCCAAGTACAGTTAAATAGGCCTAAACAGTGCATGCAACAGTCGTGCATCTGCACACGCGCCCATCAAGTACAATGAACCCTGGGATTATTACACAGCACGACATACGTACACGGTCACTGAGCGTTACAGCAGAATGGGAAGCAGAGAAAAGATTTGCAGGTTTAGCTCCGGTGGCACATTATCTAAAGCTCTGCTGTTTGTTTGCTCAGCTGGCAACTGGGAGGAGGAAAGCACACACGTAAATCCAACACGCTCAAATTTATCAAGCTTTCTCATTTACATTGTTGTTTCTCTTTCTCTCATTGTGTTTTCAAATATATCCCAGTTTTATCCTGTTATTCATCTGTCCAATTTAACTTCTGCGTATTTCATTTGAGGTACATTATTGGAAGGCCTGCACAGATTATTTACTTCAGTAAAAGTATCAATACAGGAGTATCATCATCAAAATGTACTTTAAGTATTATAAGTACTCATTCTGCTGGAACATGTCTCCTTTGACTAATATATTTTATGAATTTATGATATCACTAGATCATTTTATACTGTTGCATTGATGCATAATAAACAACAATAACTACATCGTAGCAAAATAAATAAATGAAATTGGTTAGGAAAGAAGAAATTATGTTTTTTGTATTTTTTTTAAACTTTTCTTTAATGTTTGATTTTTTGTGAAATATTGGATAATTTTATCATTTTCGGCCCCACCTTTAAACGTTTAAATGTAACTATCTGAGAAGTTTACAACCACATGTTGTATTTTTAGGATTGTATCATATGTTTGTCTTAATTCAAATCTGCTTAGTAACAACAACTGTTATATAAAAGTAATGCAGTATCAAGTACAAGATTTTCCTCTGAAATGGGCGTATAAAGTAGCATAAAACGCAAATAAAGAAAAGAACAGACACATAAATACTTCAGTTAAGTACTTAAATAAATGTAGTTTGCTACTTTCCACCAATGATCATGTATCTCAGTCGTTTAACTACCAAATCATTTTCTTCATCTTCCTTTTTAAACACATGAACTTGATTTTTTTGAACTGAAGGATTACAATGAGATTATCTACAAACATTCATGGTTCCCTGAGGATGAATCCTAATGACCTTGTTGATCCTCTGACTTTACCTGTCATGCCGTCATGAATTTGTTCAGAGTGAAAAATATTGACTGTGAGATGGATTGCGATGAAATTTCCAGATTGTTTTAGTCTCCTGAGGAAAATTCATGGTTCCCAGAGGATGAATCCTAATAACGTTTTTCATATGGCGCCATCGGTAAGCAGACATTTTTGCTCGCCATAAAATAAAGTACAGGCATCAACTTCCCGCCACAGGATGATACAATTATGATGACAAGATCTCCTGACTTCATCAGCTTTGTCATAAGGACAACATGTCAGTGACACATTCTTATCTTATTTTTGTCCGGTGTAGCAGTTTGAATTGTGCATATGAAGAAAAGTGTTAATGTCCCTCTCTATTCCTCGCTCTATTTGTCTTTCTTGCCTCTTTTGAATAAGTGAGAGTGATCTCCCACTATTTGTCTCTGCTTTGTGAACACGTTCTTCGGAGAAAGAGTCGGAGATGGGGAGAAAATTAAACTTCCCATCTCGTCTTTCATTAGCGGCAGCCGTTCAGAGCAGATCTATTCACGTCCTTTATTCAGAGAAGCATTCATTTTCTCTGCAAGAGGAGCAAACAACAGCGTAATATAATAAAGGGACAGTATTCAACACAACAGCCATGTTGCTATTGTAAGTGAGTGATCCGTACGAGTGCAGCCATGGTTAATGTGGTAATGATATTTCCACTCAGGGCCCGGCGCTGCCTGGCTCCTCGCTGGCCTATCCGCACCAGTCAGCTGCGCTAATTTTAGCCTCTGTGATCTGAAGGCGGCTACGAGGGCCGGGCGCCATGGCTCATTTAGACACAGGCTTAATGGGAGAACATCTTTCTCTCTCACAGCGAGACGCGCAAACATTGACTCATTGTGTGCATGTGTGTGTGAGAGTGTGTGTCTGTCCACGTGTGGGAAAAATGAATAGAGACTGATTTTTTATGTGCCAAACATAAATGCATGTTTATTCAATCAGGTGGACCATAAAATGTGTAGAGTGAGAATTTGCTGTTTGTGGTTTTTGAGATATTTATGTTTTTAATCTAACATAATACCTGTATTGAAGTCATCAGCAAGTTGTTTTAATTAATTCCAGCAGTTTATAAAGGAGCTCAATATATTTGATTGTCATTTGTTCAGCATCAGCTGAATGCTTCATCACATCTTACACAATTCCCTTTGATTCAATTTGAGTCTTGAAAAAAATTGAATATCTCTGCAAATGCAACATATAATACTTAATACTACGAGCGGACAGCAGCTCAACATGCAAACATACACAAAACGGCAGTGCTCACATGCAGCGTCTTAGTTGATTAGTCGACTAGTCGGTCATTTTGTTTATAGTCAACTTAGATTTCTTCTGTCGATTCGTTATTTTTTAAGTTATTTTGCATGTTTATTTCAGATAGTTATTAGCACATCTCTGGAAAACACAATATTGAAAGTGGTGCCGTTAACCAGATATAATGTTTACTACGTTTAACATTCTTGTTCAGGGTGTTTGTGCAAATATTAGTACTGAACACAAAGTACAGTTGAGGCTGATGGGAAAGTTCTTAGTTTTGTGAATTATTTCAGTTCATCCTGAGATGAATATCGATGTTTGTTTTAAGTATCATGGCGATCTGTTTTGTTGAGACATTTCACATAAAAAAAATAATAATCAAGCTCTTATATTGGCAAAGTTCTTTGGCCAAATCGTTTACTGAGAATCTGAGCGTTTTAAAATATTGAGTTCATTAGTCAAAGTCCCACCAACATGTCGACAAAAACGTCGAGGATTTTTTTTTTCTTCCATTTTTCCTTTCTTATGTGTGGCTAGGTGTTCAATTATAATGTTAGAGAGCATTTCTGTGAATGCCCAGTACTTAAAACAAAGTATATTTAGCCACTATTATTAAGCCCAGCATGGTGTATCTCTGACAGGTGACACCATTCTCCTCCTGTAAGCTGCTTCTGAATCCTAAACTCAAGCAAAGACCTCATATCTACAAAACATTAGGCCAAATTACTATGAATGGCCCAACTGGGATCTTCATCTAAATGCCATGACCCCCTCACTGAATCCTGCAGAAAGTCCTTTCTATTGGCTTGAAAATATTGGAAATCAAGAGAAAAAAAAAGAAAAGGTTATGGAGAATATTAAATCCTGCGAAGTAGCTACAACCCCCGAGTTTCCAGAAAAACACGGCCGCTTTTATCCTCAGACATGTTTCCCTCAAAACTGGTGATTTTACTGTGTTTCATATCTGTGTGAGCTGCATTAGTGTTTCGGTGAAAATAAACACTACATTTCAATGGCATTGTGTGTGTGTGCGTGTGTGTGTGTGTGTGTGTGTGTGTGTGTGTGTGTGTGTGTGTGTGTGTGTGTGTGTGTGTGCACTACACGGCCGTCTGAGGTCGACGCAGGACAAAAATAACATCTGCCACAGCTGAGTTACTCATATGCTGTGACTGGTCACTCAGCATCACTTGCTTTCTCTCCTCACACGCACACAGTCAGCCAATCAGAGGTTTGAAAAGTGTCACCTTTGCTTACCTGGTCTCCCGGGTGACAAGGAAGAAGCTGTCATCGGGGGCATCGATCCAGTTGGGGCGCCTCTTGCGGATCATGACGCCACCTCGGGTGTTTCCACTGCTGCTGCTGCGGCCGTTATGCTGCAAAAAAAAAGCAATTATGTTTTTAATTTTCTTACAATTAATGGTGATTTTATTTTTTTTAAGTATGTAAGACACCTACCAGGATGGGTCCACCTGTTGTACCCGGGTTATCCGCTAAAAAGAAGAGAAAGAGGCAAAGTATGTAGGAGGAAATCTGTTTTCTTTAGAAACAAATTGATCACTTTTCCTGGATACAAGTGATGCAACAAATGACTGTGTTTCAATTTCAATAAAAATAGTGATGTTACCAATAAAAAACAAAGTGTCAGACTGAAGTTGAATCCAAATTATCCAAATGAGCCCCATCTGCTGATTCGTTTTCATTACAATTAGTTGTCATTCTCTCCAACGAGCTAGTTAAGTTAAGAAATGGCAGAATAGGTTATGAGCTCCGGGTGTATTTCCACTAATTTGATTTTATAAAGCAAAAGGATGACAAGGACATTGGATATCAACACGATTTGGTCCCCAAGATTCATTCACATCTTAAGTAACTCAGTTAAAACAGGACTTATTTTTTAATTTTTATTATTTTTTGGGGCCAGGGGGGTTTAACAGATGAAAACAAGCAAATTACCTTTTGCTTATAAGCAAAAACCCTTTTATTATTAAATACATCACGCTACTTTTGTGTAATTCAGCAGCTGTTCAAAGAGATGCGTGTGTGTGTGTGTGTGTGTGTACCTGTGCGTCTGTCCGGCTCAGCCCTGCTGTGGTGGTGGTAGCTGCGTTTTCCCAGCATCCCGTGGGGGCCGTGCGGGAGAGAGGAGAGGAGGCGTCGAGGGGGAGGCGTCTGCAGGCCCGGCGTGCGGTGGGAGCGAGGGACGTGGGCTGCTGGACGGGACTCTGGAAAGAGACACCACACTGGAGCTGCATCAACTGGCTCCTACCTGAACGATGCCTACTCATATTATTGTGATTTGATATTCAGTGCAGCCGTACTGCTCAAACACGGCTTGTGTGTGTGTGTCGATTTACCTAGAAATTGGACAACGCTGGTCAGAGTGCTCCTTTGGGCGGCTCTGGTTTTGGGTAGGCGAGTCCCCTGCCCTTCCGATGCCCTTAACATGTCTAAACCAAACACACACACACATTTTTACAAACCAGTGCAGTGTCTCAGTGACTTATGATCCCCCTCTGGTCTCTCTATCCACTGAGATACTGTTTGACATTTCTGCAGAACTATATGAGTGAAAAAAAGCCAGGTTGTTGGTAGAATTGTGTAAAAATCAGTCTTGTTGGTGATAAGATGTCAGGATGTGAATGAAAACAACCTCTTTTCATGTTTAAAAAGAATGATGCAATAACTCAGAGGCGTTGACGTGGTGACTTACTTTCATGGATGGTATGTCCACTTAAAAAACAATCTCTGACAGCATGCACATACAGAGATGCGAGTACATGCACACACACACAAAACAATAAAACGCATCGTAAACGCACAATAAAATACGGAGGTAATATGACAGCAGGCACTGACGGTTGAGTCCATGCTGGGGGAGGGAGGCATGTCTTTATGGTTCCTCTGAGTGTGGCGGAGTTGATGGACAGATAACACGGGACACATGAAGCACAAGGACTCGGAAGAAGATGCTTTCAGGTGTGACTTTATTGGAGGTCGACTCTCACATTCACACGGTGATGAAAGAAAAAAAGAGAGCAAAAAAGAGGTAGAAGATGAGATGAGAATATATTGCAACAGTTGTTAGAAAATGAAGGACGAGGAGGCGGAGTGGAGGGGGAGAGAAATGGCTCTGAATGGCAAATCCTGTCTGCAGGATTTACAAGCGCAAAAGAGGCAACATGATGGATTCACATGAACATTGCACGACTTTGAACACAGGAGAACAGCTGAGCGGATGGTATGACGAGGGACCGTCCAAGAGGACATGGTCCAGCTGATGACTCCTGATCTACAGCGGGAGACACAGCCAGCAGCAAAGAAGTCAAGCAGCGAGTTATATATTGTACCAAACAAAAGAAATTCGGTCCTTACTTCATCCTCAACCTCCCTTCTTTCAAGTTTTATCAGTCCGAAACAAGTCTGAAGCTCATTATCGACCCAAACACAATTCATTTTACACACATGAGGAAAAATGAGTGCGCGAAAAAACAAAAACAAGATGGTGATGGCAAACACACTGAAGCCGAGGTTTAGTATTTACAATAAACATTCGTGGCTGCGACAACTCGTTCCGTCATGACAGCACAGAGTGGGCTCGCCGTGACCAGAGGCGCCGTGCAAAATAGAGCTTCTCTTAGTAAAATACATCTTCTCTACGGCTAACTTTAGCAAGTACATGGCTCAGACTAGAATATGAGTTCTATTGGATTACAGTCTACTGGTTAATGACAGGAGCAAATTCAGTTACTATGTTTGGGTGTGTGTGTGTGTGTGTTTTTAAAGTGTGTGCAGGCGTGCGTGTGTAGAAAAGCTCTGTTTAACCAATAAATCTTTGTGTATAATTCCAACGATGGCTTTCAGTTCACAGTGACCAAGGACCTTAACACATAAAAGAATGAAACAATTGGAAAAAAAAAAAACACGAATGAAATGATGATCGAAACTCATAGTTATGAGGACAGGCAGTCTTTATTGGAAACAGGGGGTGGGAGAATACAAAAACCAAAATAATAATAATAACAATAATAAAAACAGAAAGAGACAGAAGGGGAAGTGGGGGCGCAGAGATGGGGGGGGGGGGGGTGATGGTGGGACAATCAGGGAAGGGAGGCGAGTGAGTGAGTGAGTGAGTGTGTGTGTGTGTGTTTCTGTATGTCTGCATATGTTGTGTTTTGTCTGCAGGTGTGTGTGAATGTGTGTGTGTGTGTTCATGTGGCAGAAGTTAGGAGGAATTGAAAGAGCTCTTACACTCTGCCTTTATGGACCCACAGTTAATGGGAACAAAGGGCCGGCGCGCAGCACGGCGCAGCCTGATGATGTCACGGCACATGTGCCGGGCCAGCTTGGTGAGGCGGGTGGCCTGCAGCAGGAAAGCCTGCTTGGTCTTCATGGAGGACTTCGGGCTGCCGCTGTTTCGCATCGGCACCATGTGATTAGACTGGCGAGGAGCGTGGCCCCGTGACCGAGGCTCCTGGGAGGGAAAGATTAAAAACAGCCATGAGCTTAAAAAACGGTTGAGGCGCTTAGAAAATTTAAAAAAAAACAAACAAACAAACATTTTCCTAAGAAAACACCACTTTTGGGTTGTTTGGCGTATGTTTATGTTCTCTCCCAACTTTGAACTTTTAATTAATGAATAGATTTAACAGTTGCAAATCCTTGAATTCTTTAAAAGTGTGCTAATGCATTGAGAGCTGTCGTTTAAAAGCTACATGCATTTACACCTACTTGTCATCCTAGATAACAAGGTGCTAAAATTGTAACACCACATAGAGAAGTTGACACAAAAGACCAACATTTTAGCTTTAAGATAAAAAAATAAAATAAAAAACACACACCAACAGATTTTTCCTTCATTAAGGTTAATATTTTAAGGTTGTTTCAGTTGTTGACTTGACTCTTTGTGGCGCTGTTGAACTGCATGGGCAACAATGGGCAATATATTACAATCCCCTCTCTCTGTAGAAAGAGGGGATTGTAATATTTTGCCCATCCTGTTTATATCAATGAGGGTTTCTACACTTTGAAAAAAATACCATAAAGTTGAATCAGCAGCTGATTAAAAACACTTAAAAGCAGAACTGAACAGTGCAACCTTCATGAAGGTGGGTTTGCTGCGGGGATGTTGTATTAAAGCGTATTACATAAGTGGCATTTGAGTGCACATTGCTGAACAAAAGTGGGCAACAATACACCTTTTTTTTATGGCAGAAAAATCACAGGTGTATAAATAACGTTGCTGCAATTATTTTATGTGAGCCAATCCAGGGTTTCTAGTGTTGTGCATGCAGGCTCACTGACGTTGTTCAACATCACGTTTGTTATTAGTTTCACAGGATTGTAATTTGGGTCTTTGTATTGGATCCCAATGGACAAAGGTCGACCAAAAACATAGCATATTGATTTGTATAATGTCCTTAAATATGATATTTACAGCAGAATGAAATGCGGGACACATTTTGCATCCCAGTGTAGACAAACTAAAACTGAATCTCTCAACTCTGTTAATGTGGAAGGTGTACGAATGTATGAATATGTAAAGTACCGTAAGTGATGTTTTTAGCTCACTGAATTATTCATGTTGACAGCTCAAAACATCACTTGTGTACTGTAGCTGTTAAACTTAACAGAGCGGCAGTTGTGTGCAATTTGATTTTATTCCATGCTTTAAAACAGACATATCTAATACAGTACTTGGGGATTCAAGCAAATGAGCATGCGATTGGGTGATGTTGAACACGTCTTAAAGGAACTGCCGATTCCTCTTTCTCCCCCCGCTACACTTTGTGTGTTTTACATCTGTGTGCTTCTGACTGAGCTTACATTGGTTGCTGGAATGGGAGAGGTCCTCTCCTCGGGGGCTTCTGCTCTGCTCGGCATCTTCAGGCCTCCGTACTTCTTCCAGTACATCCAGCAGGAAACGCAAAGGCGGCACTGCATGTTTGGTGGCCCCCATGAGTACCATTGGGCCGACTGCATGGCTGTGGATGTACAAAAGGAATTATTGAAACTCAGAAGCCGTTTCGCGGCAGGTAACTGGTTGTAAGACACTCGGCATATTGATCTCTACTGTTTTAAGTCTCCCCTTAATCATGTGATCAATGTCTATATATCAGACCAGGTCACAGTCGTGCCTGCGATTGACTGATGAGATTAGTACCTTTAGTGGCTTTAACATCTGTACAGTCTGAGTCCGCACAAATGTATTGCTCGGAAGGATACAAATAAATATTTATAGTAGTGTTTTTGTTGCACACTCATTCTGTTTCTTATTGAATCACGTCTTTGTCTAAATAGAGTCTTTTTTTTACATGGACATTAAACCATAATAACTTGAACTTGTTTCATGCTCAAAGCTTTCTGCCAGGCTTTTATTGTGAAGCTTTATCTAATAATGTGAGTGATAGCTCCTAGGGGCTTGTTTTATGGCTGGAAATTTCATATTTTGGCAATAGGAGGGCATCACCGTGTGAAAGTGTGATGGGCATTTTAATTATTTTATTGTTTAAAAATAAGCATAACTGTTGCATCACAGCAGGTCCAAACCTTGCTTACAGGAATAGATACGTGGAAGTGAAAGTGAAGGGAAAGATTGATCACTGGATTAGCAACAGCTGTCAAGACAAATAAGCAGACATGCAGTTATGGAGAAACTTATTAAAAAAGGAAAAACTTCTCTTCCAGAGTTGGAAGAGCTCAGTAGAGAAAAATAATCCGCCAGCTGCCGAACACGGCGTTCGTCTCCCTTTCTTCTAATTGTCAAATTGACCCATGTTCGCTGCCCTTGTGATTACATTTCACACTAGCCATACTCACACACACTCACACACTCACACACAGACACAGACAAAACTCACAATAACAGCTCTCGCAGGCTCTGCCCCCGCCTGCTGCATGGAAGGCCCCGGGGCCCGCTCCATTCACTGTCGCCATCTTGCCATTGGTAATAGAGATCTGGTTGGGGTTGGGCTTGTTACTGTCACAGAGAAGAGGAAGAGAGGAGATTAAAGAAACGGACTCAGAGTGCAGCTGCCCGACGCGGCGCTTTGAATTAAAGCGTTAATTATGCATGAAAAGGCCAGAGTTACAGTAATGACTCCTGCATCTAGAAATGTGAAATAAAGTGACTTACTATGTGGGGATATAAACCTGCTTCAGTTTGCTCTCTGCCTCCGCTGCCTTCAGTCTCTTCTGCTCAGAGAGAAACAGAGAGGATTCATTCATTAAGCAAACAAGAAATCAACTGTTAGCTCTGATAAAAACCTGTTAGATTGTTGTTAGTTGACACCTTTTATAATTAACCCTGGTAGGCAATAACGCTATTATTATCACATGTGCCAACGCATTGCCAAAGGTGTTGCTTCCTTTCTTCTTGACAGGTTGCGGTTACACCCTTTTCTAGTAATCATAATCAATAAAAAAGTTTTTTTCATGTTACATATTCTGATGATCCTCTCATCCAAAGTGGCCGCTTCTCTCAGAGCTGCTAACTCACCAACCTTTGCTTTTACTTATTTCTAAGATTTTCCTGCACCCAGTTTATTTTCATATTATAAACTAGTGCACTCCACTTACTTTCTACATACAAAGGGTCAGTTTATGTGTTCAGGAGAATACTACGCAGCCTGTATAAAATGTTTCAGGTGCTCTGAGGCTGCACATTGACAGAAAAACAGGAAGTAAACTGGAGCTTCAAAGATGTACCAGGTTATTGTAACAGGCTGGTGAACTAATGAAAGATGCTACTTGAGTTGAATTTCTAATGCAGAATTAATTCAAGATCTCTCAGACCATTACCCTATTTTTTTCCACCAATTTTATGGTAGTGCAATACTAAATCACTGAAGTAAGTGCAACGCAGTAGCCAGTAAACGTGCAACAGAAGACGTGCAGAACATAAGTACCAACACATATTACACGCAGATAGATATAACAAATACATTAAAAACATAAACGAAGACCCAGAATACTTTTAGACTGTTCTGAGCACAGTAGAAAAAATTTAACAAATACTAGTTTGGCAAATACTGATTTTGTCTCACCTGTTGCACATATCTGTCTGTGGTCTTCCACATGTAGTAGTACTCTATGATACTAGTCAGAGACTTCCATGGCAGCTTCACAAGAGGAAATAATGAATAAGCGTGGAGAGAGAGAGAGAAATAGAAAGAGAGAGAGGAGAAAAAGAGAGGAAATTAATGGTATTAATATCTCATGTTCTTGCCATCTGGGCACAAAACTCATAAATATTCATGAGCGGCGCCGTGACCAGTGAGGCTGAAAGCGACCGGCTTTGCCTGGTTCTGAGCCCCAGACCAAAACACACACATTCACACAGACGCACACAGTGATTCACACATTTAATAAGTATTCATGAGCACCTGGTGCCCCCACGTACACCTATATCCTGTCTTAATTTTACAGTACAGGTAGATTGTGGGAAGGAAAGTTCAATATCAAGTTGAACTTTCAGTCTTGAGAGGCGGCTGGTGAAATTTTCTCATATTCCTTTCACAAAACATTGACTATGGTAATTCTAAATCCATGAAGATTACAATGAGTTCCCATTTTAACAAGTTTTTGCGGAGCAGGAAGAAATCAGTAGAAACTTGTGAAAACACTCCAGCGGCACAATCAAACTCCTCCGCCGTACATCAATATGATGCTTAAGCTTCAAAAAGACACTAAAACGCAGCTGCACTCAACCTCTGCTTTAAACTTCAGTTACGATCGAGTGCTTAAGGTTATCACGCGCAGCCACACATCGGCATACAAATAGACTGCAATGATGTCAATTACGCCGGAGGAGTGACTTGAGAACGCTTAAATAAACTTTATTCCACGATATGAACCCCGGCCACTACGGGAGTAGATTTTATCATCTGAAATAAAAGATAACAACAACTGCAGTCATTGATTAAGAGAGAAACTACCAACACTGTATAGCAACCATTCAAGCCTACAAAAGGTGTGAGCATTTCATGCTTGAACTCTTTTCTGGAAGAAGGACAATCATTTGTTTAGCGAGGACCAGGATCATTTTACAAACTCAAAAAGTTACTCATGAATATCAATAACCTGCATTGAGTTTTGGAGTCCAGGAGGAGAGTATCAGCCACATTTATGGCTACTTCAAACATATGTACATATGCAAGTAGAATCGTGATTGACAATACTGCAAAATACAACATTAAAATACACCTGAGTGCCAAATATCACGATGGCAGTTTGCCGTTTCTCCTGAGGGATATACAGCTTTACCCCAACTGCTCTAAACACACACTTACAAAGTCTTGTCGGATGTCGTTGAAGTCTTTTCCGTATTTCTCTAGTGCCTCTTCGAACATGGCGGCTTCCGAGGCGCTCCACTCCTCCATCTCGTCCCTGCAGAGCACCGGGCCGCCTGCTGGGACCAGTACACTCAGCGCACTGGACAGGTCGTAATTATGACGATGCAGCGTGTCCATCGCATGGAACTGTGAGAAAGAAAGAAAGAAAAAAGGGCACAAAGAAAACGATTACAACTCATCATTTAAGTCACAGGGAGTGTGTGCATTTCTCTGGGTGCGATCAACTCACCAGTGTGATATCTCGCGAGGCTGCAGCTGCACTCATGTGTAAGCTGGGCTGTCGAACTGAGCTGCTGCAGTCCAACGCTCGAGCAAAGGTCCCAACCGCCCTAAAAAAAAAAATTCAAAAACACACACGTAAACAAACTGGCAGAAAATAAATATATAAAAAAGTGCATGAGCCAGTTCACTGCTGCGTTACGACACATCCTCGTCGGATGCAACGAGGCTAAAAAGAGGTCACAGCGACATATTTGATTATATCATTGGGCTACAACAAATTCACAATAAAATCTCGTTTGCTCTTGCCGATAGGCTCAATAGCTGCAACACAATCATAGAACATGAGGATGATCTAATATTTTCATTGAGGTAACAATTATGATTCTGCAGTTCCTGACAAGATCTTTAATAAAAGACCATACACAAGCACTAAAATATGCTATTCATTATTGTTGGCCATCCATTATAGCTCACCCAAAACGTTCTGTGAGGCCGATGGCAGTCAAAGAGCACCGGAGCGAGCACCATCCCTTTATTTCAAGTAGCATCTGCTGTAACCCTGCTACATCGCAACTCCAGTTACTCTGCACATGTGCCCTACCACGCATCCCCCTTGAGGTCAGAGACTGTGTCCCAGCCTTAATTTAATAGCCTCGGTGAGAAGGGCGCCTTCTTTTTTTTTTAACCGCTGAATGAAGAGCGACACCGTGGCACAGCTCTGATTATGCTTTCAGACAATTAAAAAAGAAAAAAAGGTGTGCAAACACAAATCACGACTCAAACAAGTTAAATGGCGAACGTTTTGACGTGTGGTTTAAAGCTAAATCTTATTTTTAATGACGGTTTTTGATACATTTGTCAAATTCCCAAACAAACGGATGAATTCACAATTTTGAAGAGTGAGCCATGCTTTGGAGGTATCCCTCGTATCACAAACATTTGCATCTATTACATTTGCAATTGATTTGCATTCACACACACAGGAAAATAATGTATGAATAACTTTTTCTGCAGACACGGTTCTCATACTCTTTTATACTCGTCCCGATTGTTCCATCCGTCTGTAAGTGAGTTGAAGTAAACATCCTATAAGTGCAGAGGTCAGAGGTGAAAGGTCTTACCGTGCCACCACTAGGAATTGGTCTATCTGTTTGCTGCTGAGCGGACACTCTGGATACCACAGCTTCTCCTCCAGCTTGGCCTGGTCCCGGTCGTCTGCCTCACCTGCAGGACACACAGAGGCAACAGCTGGGCGCTTGAACAAAGGCCAATAATGTAGTTATTTGCAAGACTTTTCTGGTAGAGATAGTAGTTTAAACTCTGCAACCGTCTGTAAAAGGTCCACAAACTATATGATGGTTTTGGAAGAGAATTGGGAGCTTTTGTTTTAGACAAAGAGGCCGGTTATCTCCACTGTTAACTATGTACTTATTCCTCTCAAATACAAAGTCTTTCAGCTCAACATCAAAACACGGAAATGTTGCAAAATTTAAACTCCCAAATCACATTTTACAACTTTTGTTAAAACAAGCAGGAAAACAAATGAAGTTGATACTTGAGAAAATAACTTTTCTCAAATATCAACTTCAGTTACTATGAATACTTGGTAATGCTTCTAAGTTGCATGTGTGAAAGAGGCGTAATCAAGTCATGGAAGAATAGAAGTCCTTGTCCATGTCAAGTGGAGACACTATAAACAATGATGTGCTTTAACTTCCATTACTAGGACAAAGCCTGCAAAGAACAACTTCTTCTTCCCGATGCAACAGTTTGAGACCAATCAATCAAGCACACACACACACACACACACACAAACACACACACAAACACACACACTTGTAGATGTGATTAAATAAATCGTACGTTCTGACTGACCCTCTTGTAGCATTTCAGGTACGTCTGCCTGAAAGCGCGGTCCCACTCGGATCTCTCCTTTGTCGGCCAACAGGGTCTTCTGTGTGGGGTCGTAGACCAGCGAGTAGAAGAACGTGTCCTGAAAACAACAACAACAACAACAACAATAATCAGTTTCTGCTTTTAAAGTCACAGAGTTTTACAATGGCTCTCATGTCAAACATTTGTATTATACATTTTGAACTTTAAGTTGGAAGAAGATTGTTTAGTAAATTCCCTGCTGTGAAATGAAGGACGAAAGAAACAAGAAATTCTGCAGTGAACCTGGAAATCTCAGCTGTTGTATGAAATAATAAACTGTTCTGAAAGTGCTGAAATAAAAACAATGATGATTTTGTGGGAAATGCTGCAAATAAAAAAAAATACTTTTCTAGAGTTGTAATGGAAAGTACTTGCTTAGATACATAAGCATCTTAAAGGATTTGCGTCTTTCTTTCTTCTGTCTTTTGTGATAATATTTCATTATTTGTTATTATTTGAGTTGTGGATCAAGGCATCTTTTCAGTAATCGGTATCGGCTACACTGCGTTATTGTGCCCGATCGATTTCTTCTTTTCACGTCAGCTGTCACACGGGCGTCGTTACCCGCGAAGCTCTCACACACGGCGACGCGACAAGTGCAGCTGCCGTCAACTCTCCGCTGTCCGTCCAGCGTCCACTCAGCTGGTCAGCGACAGACAGCAGTGGAGGGCCGACGACACTCACACCGAGTGCAACTAAAGCACCGTCAGCAAAAAAATAAATAAATCGATAAGAGTAATTTATTCATGTAATTAGAGACGCACCGATCGATCAGCAGACGATCAGATCTGCCTTGATTTCAACCGATCGGATTGGTAGGCAAAAATACTTTATCGGGACTTTGGCTAGTTTTGATGTGTTGGTTGGAAAAATCAAGTTATCTGACACCATCTTGGGAGTTAAACAATAAAATGATCAGCTGCTTAAGCAAGCCATTGACTTTCACTCAATTTTGACAGGAAAGTTAAAAAAGAAGAAAAAAGTATGACAACCTCCGAGGACACAGTCTTCAACAAGCAAAAGAACAGTAAAAAAGGTGAAATCAGGTTATTTTCTCTGGCTCACCTCTTTGTCAAGGTATGAAAGAACGGCTTCAGTCTCATTTAATAACGCGACGCTGCACTTCCCCCTGATAGGAAGAGAGAGGGAGTAAACAAGCACTCGGTGAGAACACACACAGGAAGTAAGCAGCACTTGATTTGTCTATTCATGGCTGGATGAGTGACTATCCATGGACACTGCCTGCAGATGAGCCGTGGGGTCTCGTGTGTGTGTGTGTGTGTGTGTGTTTATCTACAGTACCTGATGTGTGTCGCAGGCAGACTCTCGTACTGCCGGGAGAGGAAGAGCTCTCTGTGGCGAAGCTGGTGTTTCTGTTTTTCTGTTAGGTCTGTCTCTATCGGGCTCTCCTTCTCTTCTTCCAACTCCTCTGCAAAAGGCACACACACACACACACACAAAACGAGAGAAAATTACACCACCGAATATGACACGCATGACATGACAGTGGCTTAGTCGTGACAGATAAACAGATCATCAAAGTCACAAATGGTTCCAGCCAAATTCGTCCATTCTTCTGAGATTTCATTAAACAAAACACCACTTAATGATATTTCATAACTGCACTGTCTTCAGATTTAATACAATAGGCTGGTAACGTGGCTCTCGAGGGCTTTGCAATCACAAACTAACGCTGCCTCCATTAAAGACACACGGAGCTATTATGCGCAGCAATACTATGAGATATTTAATGCGAAGCCCACAGTGCTCATCCATAAATACTGGATTAGCTGCAGTTGAGTCGGCGCATTATCACATGCAGCGAATACACATTGTAAGTCAGTGTTGCACAGTGAAGGCATATACTTTATACAGATAAATAAATAAAACGTGCTATTGGAAACTATTTATTACAGCACAAGTTGTTATGCTGCCAGCGAGCCATTTCAGATGTGTCCGTTTGATGGGCGAATAACTTGGGAAACAGACAATTTTGGAGTGTTTTGAGGCTTCTGTCTCCAGGCATTACTCTATATCAGTGCCCGGCTGTAAGGCCAATGCGTAATGCAGCCTCTGGAGCCCTCCGCTCATCCCTTTGGCCCGAGCTCGCATCGGAGACAACTTCGTAATCCTAAAATAAACGGAGGGCCTATCGTCTCCAGCCCTGGTACCTTTAAGAAAACCAACATTCACACCTTTTTCGCACTCTGACTGGCCAGCTCTGCAGAAGTGAGAAAAGAGCCAACATCTGACACGAGCTTGCTTTATAAAACGCTGACACGTGCGCGTGAACAACCGAGAAAACAAGTGAATTAACTTGCATTTATAGAGCTTTCTCCTAGTATTCTGACCATGCAAAGTGCTTTACATTACATGTCAACACTCACCCAGCCACACACACATTCACACAGCCTTCAGGAGCAATTTGGGGTTCAGCATCTTCCCCAAAACCCTCGGGGGACTGGACTGTGTCGTTAACATTTACACTACATTGCTGCTGCCCTTCCCCTGCTAGGAACGCTCAAAATGAAATAGTTTCTACGCCACGTCTGAAGACCAAAGTGTTTATAGCTGTTCAAAATGGCCACACACGAAGGTGGGGGACCTTCGGTTGTAGCGAATGGCATGCGCAATGAATCGTACCAATAAGGATAACAACTTTTGGACAGTCTTTCCATGAGCGCTTTCATGGTGTTGCACTCATTAACACACTCACACGAACCAGCACAGTGAAAGTGAGAGCTTGAGAGAGAAGTTCAAACCCAATTCTAATTGTCGGTTTCTGGAAAAATAACAAAAAAGTATCCTCCAAATTCCAACAATAGAAAGTGAAAGAAGGGGATTTCAGTCTTTACAACCTGCTGACACGCACTTCAGTTGAAGCACACTGACCCCCTGACCCGTCACTCAACTGAACACCGTCTCTGATTGGTTCAAATTTCTCCATGTTCAGATTTTAATGGAACGTAGTCCCTCCGTGTCCTACATTATGCTGATTTAATCCAATAGCTACAGTAGCCTGATCTGTTCTCCTCTAAATATTTGAGCTGTAATTGCTGCATTAAGACATCGCAAATACAAATAGAAAATGTTTTTTTTTGCTGCTGCTGTTATTTCAAATTGAAAGCTTTTCACTAGAAAACCTCTGAATGGCAACTACAGAAACCCCGTCTCAAATTTCTCGCTGAGGTTAGCAACTGGGGGCTGATTCATCACAGCAACATATGGACACCTTGGGGGACGAGTGTAATGTTGCAAGATAGGAATGGTAAAGTATGCTTTTAAAGTCCAATTCTTGGATGTGTTGCTCCACAAAAACTATTTGTTTCAGTACAATTGTGGTGGAAAGACAGCAGCAATCTCATGGGAAGAAACTGTAAAATCTTGACAAATAAAATCAGACTTATTAGAATGGCTTCATACCGATGAGGGTAGGTTGGAAAATGTCTATTTTTGAGATAAATGGACCCATTAGAATTTGTGTTCAGCCCTCAGCGGATTGATCTTTGGCTGCAATGATTAATCACCGTGATGAACAAAACAAATGCAGATTTTACAAGCAGGGCTTCAGAATAACAGCTCTGCGGCACCCTTCTAAAAATGTATGAATAAAGATTCAAAACAGGTAGATATTTTAGTATCTTGCCGATTTGTTTCTAGTTTGGTAGTAAGTGCAGACATCTCAGATTTCACGCCACACAAACTCTGCACAATTTGACTTATTTCAACTACTTCTTTTTCAGGTTCACTGCCTGTGCTTTTGTGTTTGTCTGATCTTAGCCATGAATGATGCGCATGCAGCACTACATCCTCATGTAGTTTCTGTCTCAGCAGCTGGAAGATGACCAACTCCAAATGCAAACTGTATGGTACATTTATGTTCATAATTCATAACTATTACAGACTTAAAAATAAGCAAAACCTGTTTTCCCACAAAATGTTTGAACGCACAGAAACCAGAAGCACAATACATTCCTGTCTTTCTGCTCAGTGCTGATTCTCACTCATGTGATAATCATTCCGATACAAACACTGTTTTAAATAATTTACTTACACTAATCGAGTAACGTTATTACATTACAATTTGGGTCTTTTCATGTATGACAACATATGGAATATTTTTTTTAAACTATGATGATTATTCCTGCAGCTTACTCTACATTAACCAATCTTCCTCCTCAAGGTTGTGAGGTTGCTTTGGCGGAGAGGAGATTTTCATTTCCACAAAGTCATCAAAAATTTGTTTTGTTGCAACCAAAGGATGAAGTGAAACATCACTGAGAACAGGTAGAAGGCTACCCACGCAGCACAGGTGTTAGTTGACAACAACACTTTCCTCCCTTCCTTCTTTCAATCCTTTCTTCCTTTTCCACATACTCGCCACGCTCCAACGCTCACTCGCCGGGTAATAAATAATTGAAAAATAACTGTGATATATTTTTTCACATCGATCGTCTATTCACGTGACAAAATAATTGCACTCTGGAGCTCTGGTCTACATGAACAAAAAATAATATGAATGGTTAATATTAAAATGTGCGAAGTGGATACACAGCTGGAAATGCATCTTTGACTAAGATGCAACAGAAAGACCACAGTAACATTTTCCCTATTAAAACCATAGTCTGTAATATCTGTTCATTACTCAAGAAATGATCAATATTAATGAAATAGTTTTTTCCTCTTTCATATTGTTGTGAAATATATTTAAGCAGAGCTGCAAAAACTAATATATTTTTTCGTTAAAATCTGAAGATTATTTTCTTAATTAACCAAAGATATCAAATTAGTAGTTAATACAGTAATAGCAGGAACATATTTTCCTTTCTCTAATGATCCACATTTCTCTGATGATCCACATTGTTGCCAAATAATCTGTAGATCAACTACAGTGTATTAAAATACAGATTCTGAGGAAGTGTATTTCTCTTACAACACTGTTGCTAATCTTCATCTTTGTAACTGTTTTCTGCTGTTGAATCAATTTGACATCCAGAATATATATCCATCAAACTAATATTGCAGATCCTCCTGTCTGCTTCTCCCTAAAATTGCTTCATTGTGTTTTTAAACTAGATAATACAAGTGCAATGCCTGTTGAAAACACGGCTGTTCAGATCGGCCCGAATGCTTGAACTGTGCTGGTGCTGCTTGCAGCTTACTCGAGAACTGCTCATACAAACAACTTCACACTCTGAACAGCGCTTCCTTGGGTCCCGAGCCATACAGCTGCCATGACATCGCTGCTTCACACAACCAAGTCGAGGACACTCACATTCAAAAAGATGATCTCACTCGTAAACTACTTAGTGTCTAATTCAGGGAAAACATTGAGCTGATATTCTTCTCCCACTGGCAAGACCAACATTCCCAGTTAGATAAAGGGTGAAAAGTAAAACAATACAGCTTTTACCATCGGGTCCTAAACCACTAAATCTGCCTCTTGAAAATACACGCAAGCCACTTTTTTTTTGTGATAAACAAATAGACATATTAGTCGCTTGCTTCAACATCACCACTGTGGTTATAAAGTAACCCGCGGGGGAAAAACACACAGAAGTGGCTGTTTACTCAAGGCCACACATGTAATACCAGTGTTTCCCCTACCATTATAAAAGGGGGGCGGGGCGCCCCCTGAAATAACCCCCCTCGGTCCTCCTGTAATTTTCTCTACAGCGCCAGATCACAAAATGTCATTTACGGTTCTCTTTCCTGTAGAACAGATTTACACCTTTTCTGTTATTAAACAAACTAAGCGGCCGTATTTTATTGATCGGATCTACACACAGCTTGTGTGTCTCTACGTTGTTGTTATATCTGCGTTTTAAACGCTCCCAGGTTGAAGATGGCATCAGTAGCTCTCCTGCAAGGAGCACCGGAGCAGCTCTCTGAACGATGCTCTCTGAACTGAAAGTAAAACGAGCCAAAGTGCTCGTGTCTTGTGCCAACAATGAGCTGCTGGCTTCACACATTACAAAAGTACAAAGTACACGGACACAAAACTACACGGATATAAAACTAAGTCATGAATAATTACATGGAGAAATGCCTGTACTGTCGGGTAAATGTTTAGTGACGCCATTAACAGGTTAAATTTGCTCATGTGCGACTCGCTGATTCTTGGCGTTTTGCCAAAAGTCACTCCAGAAGTCTCCATCAGGTTTTTTCCGCTGTTCCGTCTCTCGAAACAGAAAACTGATCTCAGATGAACATGGAGCATGAACTGAGAGTGGCCGTATCAAATCTACAACCCAGTTCATATTTGTAGAGGAAAGCTACTGCTTTCCTCTACAAATACAGGTCACTGCAGCCATTGTTTTTCACATTGAGCTATTTAGTAGTAACTAAATATTAGTTATTTTTTGCACGTTAGAACGTTATTTTCATTGTTCTAAGTGATTGCAATTTTAAAAGAAATTGGTCTGATGGAGAAACCTGGTTTCTTGAAAATTATTGTAATTTCCTTCATTCTGTCACTATAAAAGCACAGAGGGAGTCACAAAATGATGTTATTTACAGAAAAGGTTTGAGAACCACTGCATTAAGGGTCTGTGTCGTCGCCCCCCCCCCCCCCCCTCCTCCTCCCTCCTCTGAAGCTGTAGACCTAGGGGAAACACTGAATACACTTTGGTTTGATTCTGCTTCCAGTTGGATATCTGGAAGGGAAGATGACTCTGGTATTTAAATGATCAGCAGCAAATGAGCCGCTGTTTGCCTACTGTGGACGAGAAGAGCGCCAAGTGCCTGTTCATTCAAAGATTATGAATAATGAACGCTTCCAAATGTCAAGTAAATCGGATGAGCGGTTCTGGAGATTTGCAAAAGGACATACAAACAGATATTCCTTGTTTTACAATTAGATATATTAAGAGAGTGCCGATAGTGACAGTGAAGGCTCCGAAAGCTCGACGTAGTAGCAGCACATGTGGCGTCGAAACTAAAAGTTGCCTTGGTGTGTGACAGGAGTTACTACTCACTTGCATGTTTGTCTGCGAGCTGGATGAGGCTGTGTGAGATGTCTCTCCTTCTGTAGAAACAAACCACCTTGGCTTCCACATTCCCACTGGCCGTCTGAAACAGAGAGAGAGTAGAGGGATCAAGGTTGACCGTAAGCATCGGCAACATCCTCCCAACACAAACCTTGAATTTCCCAAGAGGCCTGGCTTCCTTTGTGTGCTCATCAAGCTATGCTGCAGTGACAGGCTGACCAGGGCAGCAACCGCGATTTGGAACAAATGATTGATTGATTGTCTTGCCGGATAATTAGGCGTAAAAACCCAGCCAGTATTAAATTCCATGACTGATGGAGAGAGGACGTGAGGGTATGAGGTTTGAGAAAACGGCTTTCAACTTCTGCTACTTTTCTCAAGAGCTTGTGGGTGAAAGCAGATGCGTTTAATGGCATTATTCATCTGATGTATGTGAACAAAATAACAGGAACACCTCATAATATATCGCAATACGAAGCAATAGCTACGATCACACAAATGTTCATCTTGAATCCAACACTCTTTCCGTCTCTCCAAAAAAAATAACATGATAAGCTCTGCACAGGCAGCATCTGTTGCAGGATCACCGTGTTACATTGCATCATGCTGCAGGGTGTTCCTGTTATTTTGCCCACCACCAATTATCACTAATGATAACAACACTGTCTCCCGTCTTTATATTGAGATATATATACAGCCTCAATACGTTTTATACTGACTGATCTGATATGTGCCCACACACACATACAGTCTGATAATCACATTTATCATTTGTTTCTTTATAAAAATGCAGAAAAGGCTTTTTTGACTCCCCTGTTCAAGACAGTGGTATTTCAACAAAAGTTAGATTTGGTCTGTTTTTAACATCTGTAACACACATCTGGTAAACAATTTTAAACAGTTACTCTTACAAACGATCCAATATTGCCAAAAAACAAACATCAGACCATGTTGCTTTTTGAAGCTGGTGTGAGTTTCTCTTTAGTCCAAAGCTGAGCTGAAATGTTCATTACAGTAATCTCCCCTGCATACACTCACATGTGTGTGTGTCCTGTGATATCAAACTGCATTTAGGAGACAAGGAAACACCTGTCTGGCTCCATCATATTACACACATGGTCCCAATGTGCACAGACACACAAAATGCACAGACACACCAACAAGTGGGGGTGGGGAACAACAAGGAATCCTAGCTATTCACCCTCAGGCTTAAAACTAAGTAAAAACTAAACACACACAGTATTGACACACATATATTTCAGTACCTTGTTGAGCTCTTCTATTCGCCGGATCAGGTAAGGGTTACTGGAGGAGTTCTCAAAGAATACATAATCTGCAACAGAAAACACACAGTGTATGAGATCATTGAAGCGATGGATTATTCTCTGTGGAAATGATACATTGAATAGCCACTTCATTAGGTACACCTGTAAATTCAAAAGCACTTTCCCCTTTTCGAAGACAAAAATAATCAGTTTTGACTGACACTGTCCCAGAGGTATTTATTTAACAGTATGTTTACCAATGAACTAGACTTCTTTATATTTGTTCCTAATGCTTTACACTCCCCATTCACAAACATGAGGGCGGAAGAATATTAGGAACATGTAAATTAATGCCTCTCTGACAGAGTCAAACCTCAACATTATAGTCCTCTTAAATGTAGAATTTGCAGCAGACCTGTTGTATTGGATTGTATTAAGTGGTTTAGGTGTTCTAACAAAGGGAGTGGCCAGAGAGTGAGCGTCCATCTATACATGTATACTGCAAACCCCACCCCATTCCCATCTCCCTATAAACCAAGGTACAACAAACTGGCTGGGTGACATACTGTAGTGTTTTCCCATTACCAGCATACCATTGAGCAACTAATAGGTCACTGTTAAATCAAGAGGAAGAGGTTAAAACAGATGTAAGCACCATTAATTAATAAACTGGGTATGAGTTATGTGCATGCACCAGATATAGAATATAGTCCACGTTAAACAGGTCAAGGCAAAAGCAAATACATGTGCACAGCGAGGTCTTCACAGTCTGACAGTCACCACAGTTATGCTTTTGTAAGATAAATATGTGGAGGACGAGGGTATATTTAACTCGTTATTAATGATTTTCTACTGCTCATCAATAAAATCTGCATAAACATTACTTATCCTAGCCAAAGCCTGATTCAGCTCTACCTGACCTGAATATACAGCAACTTTGGAAAACTTCAGTCCATGGCAAATGCTGCCTTCAAGTGCTGTCTGAAATATTGTAATTTATATGCACGAGGAAAATACACAATAAGTAAAGAGGTAAATGTGGTCGACTTGTCATGGTTTCACATTTAGTAAGTGCATATCAATATTGCAGTCTTCTAACTCTGGATTTAACATTGTATTTATCCCTAGAGGGCTATTATTGTAACACAATTCATTCCAGCTCTGACAATATTCTTCTCTTTGTTGAGTTGCACTGAGTAGGGCCAGCTATATGTATGAAGAAGCAACATTGGCAAAAGTCCGATTTTAAAAACAGACTCGTTATCATTTCATAAACACAAAAACTCCAAACAATCTTTAAGTTGTCGGAGTTGCCGTTTCCAAACCGCACTTGAAGGCAGCAGGAGAACTGCAGCTAAGGTGACCATATGGTCAACAAACTGATATCTACGTTGTAACGACACTGCTAGACTATCGCCAATAGTATCACCTGTGCAGAGCTGCTCAATGTTTATGCGGCATGTCAAGCATGCCATTAAAGCCTAATCACCAGGTTAATGTGCTGGAAGTGTGTGTGAATAAAAAAGGTGCGAGATTAAATCAAACGCGACGCAGCGACGCCATGAATCGAGACAATAATTTGATGCCGAATTCCAGCACACTGCTAACAAGCTAGCTAGCAGGTGAAGTAATTTCGCTAATTAACGGGCACTTGCTGTGCACATAGGTGGATAGTGACCCAATGCCCAGTTGCATATGCTCCATAGGTTGCAATACGCAGCCCTCGTCGTGCAAAACGGAGCGCCACAGCAGCAATCACGCTAATCAGTGAAGACATTACTGGCGCTAACGTTAGCTAAATAAGGACTCGCACTCATGGCTGCATGCCAGAAGAGGCAAATACAAAGGCAGCTCCAGACTGCCCGTGGTAACGTTTTAACCTCTTTTTTTTGGATAAACACATGCCTCGTGGAGAAGCTCCACGGCCTGTCCGATACACGTCTCCCCGGTCCACACAGCCCAAACGCACCAGCATAACAAAGGTGCCGACAGTTAAAATATGTTTACATTGTGAGCTTAGCCATTTAGCAAGCTGGCGGCTAGCTGCTGTGGCCACGACCAGACGCGAGGCCTGACCCATTTTGAATCCCCAAATATTTAGAAATTATCACCTTCCTGGTCCGACTTAATGCACCTCTGTGCGCGTGGCACAGCCGTATCTCACTATAAGGTGCAAAACAAACTACGATTTGCGTGACAATAATCCCCAGGGGATGCAAAACTGGAAGGGTTTCAGTTTGATAAAAAAGATCCACATTGACATACATACCTCCGACCCGGTACATGTTGGCCGCCATTTCTGCCCTCCCGGAGTGTTAACGTAAACCATAAACTAAGCGAAATAGAATAATTTAATAAAAACAATGAAACTCGGTCTCTTGAAAGGTAAAAGGTGCGATAAATTATGATCGTCGAGACTCCGGATGTGTACCCAAGCGGGAGATTTTTTGGCAAATCGACCCCCCCTCCTCCTCTCGGATCCACAGTACCCTTTACAATACAGTGAACTCACGGCAGCCAAAAGAAGTCCGATCAACCCGAAAAACCACTGACTGGTGACGTTGAGAAGAGGGCCGCGCACGCGCACATACACGCACATACACACACACCGTGACACACACACACACACACACACACACACACACTCACTCACTCATTCAAACACACACAGTTACCTTTAGGCATCACACGTTTTGCAAAAAAAAAATGTGTGCGTAATTTCCTTTCAAATGCAACTATAGTTTTAATACACATTATTTACTATTTATTTCCCGCTACTTGGTAGTATGAGCCAATACCTGGATACTACATGGACACTGGGAGAAGTCCTGCAGATGTTCTTAACAACGTGTCAAAACACAGTGAAGGCACATTATTGTTCTGGTTCTTGGGATCCTACCAACAGTGCTTATAAAAAGCAGAATAAATTAGAGTAAAACCAAAAAAACACGTAAATTAGAATGTGCAAAAGCCCTTAAATACTTAAAACAATGATTTAGTTCGTGTTTATGATGGGGTTGAACATGACAGGCTATGGGAAATAACCTGTAAGAATCTTACCCACCCAATTATTTGTACTATTGCACTATTGTATGGCGACAGCATCGACTTTGGAGTCAAATGTATGAAATTACGCTGTGTTTTCCTGTGTGCGGTTTTTTTTCTCTTTCAGTACGTGCGCGCGCGCGCGCATGTGACATCATTGATGGGATTGGCTCACCCTGGCTGGGGAGGAGAGACTCTTCTACAGGCAGAAAGAGGAAAGGAGTGAGGGACCGAGGGTATAGTTTCCATCAGCTCAGCGCAGGACCAGCTCCACGACACACCCTGGAGGGACAGGGGAGACTGTGGCCCCCCACGTGTCCAAACTCTTGTGATGGACCGGACGGTGGACTGCAAAGATGAGTTGTAGTTATAGTTCACAGATTGACACGATGAAGTTCGGTAAGAGCATCTGCGTACTCAACGTAGGGGGAACCCGGTACGCCTTCACCCGAGACGTGATTAGGGATTTCCCTCTCCGGCGCGTCAGCCGTCTGCATGCTTGCGCAACAGAGAAAGAGGTTCTTGAACTGTGCGATGACTACGACCGGGACCGGAATGAGTTTTTCTTTGACCGCCACGCGCAGGCTTTCGTGTTCATCATGCTGTACGTACGCTACGGTACACTTCGCTTTGTGCCCGGAGTGTGTGAGCTGTCCTTCTACACAGAGATGCTCTACTGGGGACTGGAGAGCGCGCACTTGGACTCCTGCTGCCAGAAACGGCTGGACGACAGGATGTCCGAGATCGGACTGGACGATCTGTCCGAGATGGACGTCGGAGTATCGGGGGATGAGTGCCAGAGCTCTGGCGAGCCGTTGCAACAAACTGCGCTCACCGGTCGCGCAAAATGGCTTGAGAAGATGCGCAAGACGTTCGAGGAGCCGAACTCTTCGCTTTTTGCCCAGCTTTTGGCTTCAGTGTCTGTGATATTTGTGCTCGTTTCTATGATAATGCTGTGCGCGAGCACCCTGCCGGACTGGGACACAGCCAAGAGAAACATTGTGGAGGAGCACAGGTAGGCGAAAGTCAGGGGTCAGTTAAGTTTAGAGGAATACATGGGGCCCCCTTATGAGGATGCGGAGAAATACTTACGCGGAATATGTATCTACATGTGAGAATGTGATCTATAACCCGGTGCGTAAAAGTCAATAGTGACTTCATGCCATGAACTCAACAGGCTAGAATATAAGGGACGTGTTTCTCTCACGACACACTCTCCTGCAAATAAATAGATAAACGCATTCACAGTCTCACGCTTGAGAATCTCTAAGAGCAACAACATGCATTCAAGGGTGTCAAACTCATTGCGCATCCATTATTAACCCAGAATGTTGATGCATGAATGCGTTGCTCTTAGTTTATAGCCCACATGATAGTTATAAATACAAAAAAACTAGGGTAAATAAAAAACGTTATATTTAAATCATGAAAAGAAAACAATCAGGCACTTCCTGTGTATTATATCCTTCATCCGTGAGTACAGCAAGTTTCAGGCAGTACATTTAACATTAAGACTCTCACATGTTAGACAAGCTCACAGGGAAGCCAATCTACAAAAAAGTGTAGTGGAACGTATTACACAGGACACCCTGTTGCCTCATCCTCCCTTCACAATTCATTTGAATATCTTTATTGGCTTGGCAAGTGTACACTGCTGGGTACACACAGAGGACAAACATATCCGATGAATGACAGATAGGCCATTTTCCAATGGGTAATGAGTTGAAAGAAGAAGGTGTACTGGCGGATTATATATTAGGGTCAGCAAACAAAAATGAATTAAGCCACTTACAGGAATCACCTTCTGTCTTAGTTAGCTTCTGGATAGTTCTTTTTGGCATTCAATTCTTGGATGTAAGGTGAAAAGTGCACTTCTCTTTCAGCATTATTTTTGCACAGCTTGTCCTCTTTAGTACGCCCGAGGCAGCCTGCTCTATATATGGCTGGGTTATGTTCACTCAGGCAGGACACAGTTTTGGATCGGTCATAGTGGTTAGGTAATCACTAAAAGTGTAGTTTATTCTCAGGATCAACATTATTCCAATTGTGTTTCATGCCAGTAGATATTACAATTCCCTCAGTCGCTCTATAATTTGTTTTTATCTAATTCTGCTGATGTAGTTATCGTGAGGCTCTGCACTATTGCAATGGCCTTACATGCTTCAAAGTCAACTCCAAGCACCACCTTACTTTAACTTGGTTTGATTGCCTCTGCTGTGCTAATCAATGGGGTAATCATGTGCTTGCCTGTGTCACACAGTCTCTCTTTGAGGGGTTTGAAACCCTCCCTCTGTGCAATTTCCAGTCTTCTCCTCCTCTCTTTGTGTACTTGTGTCAACCCTGAATTGCGTCAGATGTCCTCCGTATTTACCATCATTTCTATCGCCCCTGATTCACTTCCTTCTTCCTCATATTAACTGATTTTCAAACAAGTGTCATCCATATCTCTCTGTTGCTGCTCTCCCATTTCCTGTTTACAGTTCAGTGAACGGCTCGGGTCAGTTTGGCTCATTTTTGCTCATCTTCTCTCCGCAGGATAGTGGAAGCCGTGTGCATTGGCTGGTTTACAGCGGAGTGCAGCATACGCTTTCTGGTGGCCAGAAGCAAGTGGGACTTCATCCGGCGGCCGCTGAACATCATTGACGTGATCGCCATCGCCCCTTATTATGTCACCATGGTCATGGCCCAGGCAGGGATACCAGGTGCTGGGCTCGGGGTCGTTGGGGTGATCCTGCGGGTGCTGAGGATGATGCGCGTGTTCTGGCTCATGAAGCTGGCTAGACACTTCCTGGGCCTGCAGACTCTGGGGCTCACGCTCACGCGCTGCTACCGGGAGTTGGTCATGCTGATGGTGTTTGTCTTCGTGGCCATGGCAATATACAGCGCTCTGGCCCAGCTGCTGGAGTACGGGTTGGACTTAGGAACGCAGAACCCGGATTACGCCAGCATCCCGGCAGCCGCCTGGTGGGTCATCATTTCCATGACGACAGTGGGGTATGGAGACGTGTACCCCGTGACAATTGGGGGACGGGTACTCGGGGGAATGTGCGTCGTGAGCGGCATTGTTCTCCTGGCGCTGCCGATCACGTTCATCTACCACAGTTTTGTGCAGTGCTACCATGAACTCAAACTCCGCTCTGCCAGATACGCACGCAACCTGTCAGTGGAGATGCTGCGATGAGCACGCATTCATACCAAAACACACGTGTCCCTGCCTCCATCCGTCAGAAACCACTGGACCTGCTGATTCCATTGTCAAATATCAATGTACACTGTTTCCTGCCTGAGCTGCATCTCATTTTAATTGGCCTGTTTATTTCCTCCCTGTTGTGTTGATGATCTCCCGTCGTTGTCTTCAACCAGCATGCTCTTCGTCCATCTTCTCCTCAACAACACCACTTGGACTGAAGAATAGGAATAAATAATGATTCATTAAACACACATGGGCACAATCAATCTAGCTTTGACAGCAGCTACTGTTTACACAGTATTCCCATGGCTACAACATTGGCAGAGACGTGTGCTTTTTTAGTGTGTGTGTGTGTGTCTGTCTGTCTGTGTATGTGCGTGTGTGTGTGTGTTTGTTTGTCTGGTCATCATTTTTTCTTTTCATTTTTTCTTGCACCCAGATGGTACAAGTTACACAAGATTGATGTGTGACCTAGATGCCTTCTGTTAAACCTATGAAATATAGACAGATATTGAGCAAGTAAAGGTGAAATGCGGATGCAGAGGGGCTACACAAAGGGCTTTGTGTGTAGAAGGTGCTTAAGCCAAGGATAATGAAATATGGAGACGGGGCAAGAGCGAGGACGACAAGGTGGCAGACAAATAAAGGTGTGACAGATATGACGGCGCAGATGGAGCGTGAAATGATGGATAAAAGATTCCTGGGACAAAAATGACAAAAAAAATAGCAGAATGTGGAGCAATCGCAAGCACAAAGAATGAAGAGACGGAGAGTGTGGCTTCTGTATTTGCGAGTGAATGTATGGCACTTTGTATTTTTGTGTCTCCTAGGCAACCTCCATCCTCCAACATGTCAATCATAATAGTGGTTGATTTTGTGTGCGCAGAAATATAGGTCACATCCACGCACACAACGCCTGGCTGGCATTGTTGGTTTTGCAATTATTGGGAAAATGACATCACAGGATTTGTTGCATTACAAAATAGAGATTAGAAAAAACTAAAATGGGGGGAAAAAAATGAACATGATGGTTCTGACAGTCATGATTCAGAAATGTTTCCACGGTTGACAGTTTGCCAAGATGAGGTGATTCGTTGAAGAGACACATGATCCAAACAAACAAGTCAACACCTCTCCCACACAACAGTCTTTCTCTGCATCTCCTCTCCTCTACCTCCTGTTGCCATCAACCATCCTGTTTTTAAACACACACACGCATGTGCACACATGCTTGTGCACACTTACACACACACATGCACGCACACGTTCAAGCTCTCGTACTCGTTTGGTGCAAACATTAAACAAGTCTGTTAATTAACTGTCGGCCCTTGAATTTAAAGTCTAATCTATTATTTACTTTTAAACTTTGCAGCCTTATATGAGCTCAGTGTTTATTGTAGAAAATACATATTTCCCTATCGTTCTTGTTGTGTTATCAGTGTTTTTTTTAAGTAGTCACAAAAATGAGAGCTACTCAATACAGCACAGTTTTTAAAACGTATGTGGCATAGTTTATAGCCCAGAGAATTTTGGCCGGGCCTGATTGAAACCATCAATCAGAACTTTTTCATCAGTAGACTATGAACTTGTGATTAATGTATGAGTTTTTATAATAAAATGTCTCAGAGCAAAATGTCTTTGAATGTGTAATTGCTTGTTTCTAATCAAACTGTATCATAAAAATGGTGAAGTATAAGTGTTATCAGACTCCATCATCCGCTTCTACTTATTCCACCTCAAATAATCTTCTTAAATAACTGAATAATGCCTCACAGAATACGACCCAGTGATACATGAATAAGGCACTTTTTGGCAGATGGAGCTTGATAATTCAAAAGTCTTGATGTGATTATGTAATATACCTCTGGCCTCCTGCAGGCGGTGGAACAAAGCATTCAATGTGAGGGACACCTGAGCCTGTTGGCAAGAACATTCAGTGCAGTGCGTGCATCAGATTTACACTGGGGTGAAGATTGTGCCACGGTCTAGTTCCCAGAGTACGGTTGTAAAGGTACATTGACTAAATCACAAACTGCTGTTGCTCTGTTCTTATGGAGCACGTTACACATCTGTCATTCAGCTTTAATGGCTCGTGTTTCACTTATTTTCAACATCTCATTCTCATAAACTATTAGGCCTGTATGCATTCGATGTAAATAAAGATTGAACTATGGGTGACACATTAAAGGAAAAAAATCATTGAGTGCATTAAAATAAGGTGTTTCCCCACCAGAATCAGAAAAGCTTCTGCTTTACATCAATTCTCCAAGTCCCTCAGTTGGTATTTTGATGATTGTGATGATGGAGTGACTTATTAACACATCCCTCCAAAACTGGCATTCAGTTGGGTCAAACTATATTCATCCACATTTGTATTTTTTTGTTTTTGTTTTAGTTTGTTAGCTTGTCTCCCCCTCTCTGTGTGTGACTGACCTACTGTTGTTGTCAGACTAACATAGGCACAGTGGTGCTTCGGCATGCTAACGCGCTATCATTTTAGCGATACAATGTTAACCGTTGTTGTAGGAGCTATTTATTTGAAGTTAGTATTTAGTTATTTTATTCACAAGTATTATTATTTAACTATTCTAGATGTTTGCTTATTTAGGTTGTTTGTTTGTTTATGATTTGGGTAACACTGTGGGCACCTGGGGTTATAAGTGGCAGGCACAGGACCAGAATGCACCTGGGTCGATCTATGTTTTTTTTCCCCCTAGAGCAGGAGAGGCAGCTATAAGACTGCCTTTGTGCTTTGATTTATTTACTTGTTTTGTTTTGTTTTGTTAAATAAATCATGAGAAACATGGAATCCTGTATGGACAATGCATTATTTTTGCCTGCGTAAACCACACACCCTTTGATTTATCTTTGTTTTTAATTTATTGGACAAATGTTCACTGCAACTGTCACCAACTTTGTAAAGCCTGCTTGCATTTGCAAATTTGCAAATACAAAGTTAACACAGAAGGCAGCCAAAGTTGTTGGAAATGTGATTCATTTTGCAGGAACTTTGGAAGGAAACAAAATGTAAACGTTGATCTGCTGGTGGGGCTTGAGACAAACCAACGTCTGTAGGATCATCCGTTGAGGAATCGGAATAACTGGACCAAAAGTCAGGGCAACTCAGTGGATTTATCATCTGAGGATCAGACATATATATATATATATATATATATATATATATATATATATATATATATATATATATATATATATATATATATATATATATATATATATTGAAATATTTCAGTCTGGAAACAAGTTGTGAGCTGATGTTCATTCAGTCTCTGAGGACATTCTGGACTTTCATTTAAAAAACCTTTTCTTAAAAAGCTCTTTACAGAACAAAACATGCAATGAATACAAGTGAACTCAGCCTGGGGGAGAGAGACAGAAAAAAAAATCACGTGTGGACAACAAGATGGTCACAACATGTTTTCATGGCTGTCATGAGAGTGAGAAATAGCATCAGTTTATTCATTCATATAATATATAATATAATCTTAAAAAACTGTTAATGATTTAACATGTGATGTTTTTTTTAATTCATGCAGGACATGCTAATTGTATTAAGCTATTGTATTATAATCAAAATGCATTAATACATCACATTAATGTCAGAGCTGGTAAATGTTAACTGTAATTACTTAATATGATTATAGGCTACTGCAAGGTAGCCTAACCTATAATAGAATATATTATAATGTATTAGTTTATTTAAATGTGTTAATCAAGGGTTATTGTATTAAGTAGCTAACTAACGTGAGTTACCAAAGCTGTAAAATAAATGTAGTGGACTATGTATGTAATACAATATTTCAGTCTATGATTTGCATAAACAAATGTCATGGATGAGAAGTTATCAGCAGCACAACATGTAGCACCTTCATATTGTTGTTAAGTGCGCTACTTGAGTATTTTTCCTTAGTTAAATGGCTTTTACAAAAGAGTATTTTTACTGTAGTTTGCACAACATTTCTATTCGTCCCTGCTGCACGCCCCTCGCATTGTAAACAGGCAGCTTCGGGCCAGCTGACTGTTACGTCACTTTCCCTCGACGGTCGCAACCGAAAGACCCTTTTACGTGTTGTTTGTCTTGTGGACGACCTCTTTTCCCGTCTTTTAGCAGGAAAATGTACTACAAGTTCAGCGGTTTTACCCAGAAGCTGACGGGCTCTGCTCCCGCGGCCGCCTACAGCCCTCAGGTGAGACAGGGGCGCGTGCCAGCGAGACACCGGGTCGGTCACGCGCAGGATGACCTCCACCTGACAGTGTTGTAACGCCAGCTGACCGCGACACACTTTAAGATATTTATATGATCTCCAGCGCAGTCAACTAAATGTACAATGTGTCTATTAAATCACAGACGTTGTGCGGTTTTCTTGACGCGTTTTATCTACTGAAAAATACATCTTATTAAGTCTTATTCCGCGGTCGCGTTTAACGTTATCTGAAATTGTATTAATCTGCAGTTGTTTTTCCTAAAGTAATTTAACGTTATAAAACTTTGTGACAAACCATAAAGACGCAGTGCCCTTTTCTGAAAATTGTATTTCCCTTTCATCGCTACCTTATCGAAAAACCTTTATTTAACCTTTATTTTGAAAGGTTGTGGGGATCCGGTTTTCGTGAGACTTAACAGCCATTGAAAGCATCTGTCAGATGTGACCTTTATTATCACTTCTCTGTTCTATACACGTCATCCTCCTTGTTGGTCTTCTATGATTTTGGCTTAGCCGCTGCCTTCAAGCTCTCCTGTGTCAGTTTGGAAGTCGCATATCCAACATTTAAGTTATTTTGGTTGGAAGAAAAAAGAGCATGTAACATAAATATTGTATAATATAACTAAAGTACTTTCCCAAAGTCCAACATTGAGATACTGCAATTGTATTTTACTCTATCATGCAGTATACTTTCAATACATGTATGTGTCAGGTGAGACTTCATTTCCAGCAGCATCGCCGCTAAAGTTGGTCATGTGACCTCAACTCAATCTATTCATCCAGAGTCGTCTCACATTTGGCTGATTGATGGAGGCAAATATGGAAAGGATGTTTGTCAAAATGTCACACGTAGGCTGCATCCACACAGGTTATTTTTAGTGTAAATGTTGCCTTAGGCACAGCTTCAGGTTTAGATTAAGTTGAGCGAATCCACATCTTCCAAAGCAGATTTTTTTTTCCATTCTTCTTTTCATTTCATTTATTATCCCTCAGCATCTTGCACAACACAGCACATGTCCCTTTGTAATTGCAACCTGAGAGACTGCAACAACTCATCTCTGTATTCCGGCTTAATGCATAGATATTTTCCTGCTGTGAACATTTTAGGGAAGCTTTCCCTGAAACGACACATAAAAGTAACCTGCTTTTAGTGCCTGTGTATTTTTATATGTCAGATTTAATTTCCCCACTGCCAAACTGTCTGCCTACACACGCTCTTACAAGACAAGGGGTTGCCAAGTAATATTCAAACCCAAGGTGGGTGAGAAGCTTCCTTCAACTGAGAGGATATTAAAAGATGCTCAGTGCTTCATTACCATTGCCATATACCTTTTTAGTATTAACTTTATGAGAAGTGAAACAACAGCATTAATTAATGTGAAGATTTCTCTCGACTCGTACAGGGAAATGGCTACAGTAAAGATTCAAATCACACTGACCGAGAACTTTAAGAAAGGCATAAATTGCGAGATAAGATTAATCATGCAGTCCCCTTCTTTCGGGGCCCTTAAATGCTTGAGATAGGTCAAATTAAGAGGGCAAATTTAATGTATGTTTGCATGACTTTTTAAAACTTATCTCTTTTATTGTATATATTATGTACGATGAGAGACAATTGTATGAAAACAGCTGTTTCCTTTTGACTTTTATGGGTCTTTTATGTGATTTATTAGATTAAATCCTAAACCTTGACCAAGTCTGAACACAAATATATTTTTAGATTAATTTTTGCTTGCACTTTTCATGGCACTTTCCTCTTAAGTTACAGAAAAATGTGCTTTCATGCATGTGTACTAATGAGGTTGAACAGAGTGACACATTATTGTTTTTATGTTTAGGGGCTGAAGCCAGGTGTGCCAGCAGAGGCCCCCGCCATGGTGTTTGCTACACCCACCAAGATGGTGTCAGAGGCGGGGTCCATGGTCGAGTACATGGGAAAAAACAAGGTTCCTGAACTTCAGAGGCTATTCCAGGTAATGACAACGTATGCATACTCTACATATACAATGTCACAGACTGAAATAGAAGTCTGACGAATACGTTCTCAGGGTGAAGGTTTATAAGCTGCTAAATTGGTCGCGCTTCATCAGTGAAAGCCGTCAGGATTTTTCGCTTCAGGCGATGGCTGGTATTTATTTCACTCTGTTGTTAATGGCTTCAGTGTTCATTACAGGAGAGTAAGTGGGGTAATAACTGAAGTTCAAACAAATGGAAATCACAGTAATGGCTGAAACAATCTTGTAACTACAGGAACCTTTCCGGGTTTTTTTGTTTCGTTAAAGCGACAGTACTCCGTCCAGAGCAATTAACAGATAGGAGATAACCTTTTTTTATTTTATACTTGTATTTAAATAAAAAAAATGTCTGCAATCATAATAAATATAATCAGGTGAGTTGTTACAGTCACGATTTTTCATTCTGAAAATCTCTATGTAGAAAAAGCATATGACACAGACAATATTTAAGTGTCGTGTGTCATGAAGGAAGGAAAAAGACAGAAAATGGTGCTCTGACCCAAATAATGAAGTATGTGTAGGCTTATCTGAACAGAAAATTGCTCCGGATACTCTGCAGTCTCGGTTACATCTTCATTATTGTATTATTTCATAAAAACCTTGCTGTCCTCTTTCCGTTTCATCTCCTCCCAGGCGCCGGACGGTATCCCCATTCATTTGAAGGGCGGAGTCCCCGACAGGCTACTGTACCGCACCACCATGGCTCTCACTGTCGGAGGCGCTCTCTACTGTCTGGTGGCTCTTTACTTTGCAGCCCAGCCCAAAAATAAGTGACCAGCACAAAACCCAGGCTCTTTCTGTCATCGACCCAACATTCCCATCCTCCATCTGCTCCTCGCTATGCCACTTCTTGGGACTCAAATTTCTCTCATGACCTCACATTCAATCATGACGATAATAACCTCTGTATTCTTTATAAATCAAGTGTATAAATATTAAATATTACAGGGGGAAAAAGGGAATACATGCTTCATTTTTGTATTTGTCTTCAATATTATTTCACTGAAAAACAACAACAGAGGTATCGCCAATAATCCTACAGATGCACACAAGCTTTGTGCATGAAACTCAAATGGGTCGAGAGCTGTTCTTACAAATGCCAAAATAGAAGCAGAGATGTAAACCTCGATGAGTATGTGTGAGAGAGAGCAAGTATGATGGAGACACTCCTTCTGGAACATAGCTGCTGCTCACTTGGCCTAAGTATGGTCTCATACAGTATTTATATGAGTGGGCTTGGGTGTGATGTCACATGCTTCTGCACTACTTTGGGAGGGAGGTTGTTTCAGACAGACATGTTGGCAGCCTCTCATCAAGCTGCTGAAACACTGATGATGATCTCAGTCCCTGCATTTTTTTCTCTCCTGCCTTTGTGTGTATTTTTTCTTTATTTGTTTTTTAAGAATTTAGTTGAGGTCTAATTTATTCATTACTTTTTTTTTTTTTTACTTGGGTAAAATTTTAAGTCAAGCTGAAGAAATTGTCATCTGAACCCATGAAACATGATTTGTTCCAGTGTAATTTGCATTATGAATCTGTGAGGTAACAAATAAGTGTGGTGGAATGAAAAAAATGCGAAATTTGCTTCTGAAATATAGTGAAGAAAAAGTGTTAAGTAACAGAAACTAAAAAGAGCAAAGTAAGTAGACAGGTGCACAGGAAAATACAGAAGGGTCTATAATATAGAACAAAAGGACAGTGTGCAGGAGTTTTTTGTTCGATAAGTAACAGAAAAGGAAAGAACAAGGAAAGCAAAGATTAAGTCCATTTTGCACGTATTTTGCTTATTGATCATATCAGTTTTTAAAGCTTATTTTGTTCATTCTCTGTCCAGTTAAAAGTATTTTAATCCAGCCATACATTTATCCAGGATTTTGCCCAAGATATAAAGATAATGTTTTTTTTGTTTTTTTTTTAAAAACAGCAATCAACCTGTTGCCAATATGTTCCTTTGAACACCTTTATTTCACATTTCAATTTTGTAGTTGCAATATACTGTGTTCTTCCAGCGGGACCTTGAGTTGGTGCTCTTCCATCATCCCCAAATGTCTCCAGACTAGCTTTATTTTAATTTATTGTTTGTTTTTATTATATTAGTATTAGTAAAGCAGTATCTGACCTGAAGACATCACCAGTTATAATGCAAGAAGCTGCTACACCTTGATGTGCCTAAAAACCAAAGCATGCCCTTCCAGCTACCTCGCGCTGTTGATTAGGAGTGTGTTGTACGCTCGGTACTTCAACTTGTCTTTTGTGCATTTGTATTGATCGCACGGGGAGGTGGCAAGGTCACATGATGCTCGGCGGCTGAGCGCTCACAAGAGGCGGCCTCTGCTGATTTGACTGATTGGTGCGGTCCTCCCGGAGAGGTCGACCACTTGTAATCACCAAGTAACACGCGCAGGCACGGGTGCACCTGTTGCATGGCACACACGTGTGCGGCGCAGTCATTGGGACGTGGGAGCGGATCTAAGCGCCTGCTCATTGTCACATTTCAAATCCAGTTTTCTGGAGGACAAAGTCAACACAACAAAATGTTCGTCACTGTCAAAATACGATCTAAGTGCAGTGCAGACGGATGAGACAAACGCTTGACTTGTGAGCATAGTATACTTCCGATATTTTCTAAAGGCCCTAAAAACTGTTGAAGATGTACAGATTTTATAAAAATAATCAAACTTAGGTATCAAACTTACTAAAATGACACAAGAGTTGTATTTATTAAGATATGGCACATTCATTTGTCAGTAAGAATCCACTCTGGACCTCCCTTTGTCATGCCATCGATACCTCACACCCTGAGGAAAACCTCATGATGGATAATTGATGATAGCGCTGGTTTAAAATTGAATAATTTGACCTTCTCTGGGGAAAATAATGAGTTTGGTTAATAAATAAAGACATCATTTGAAAGCGTGTCTTCCTCTAAAACATCCTACGAGAGCAAAGATGCAGGACACGGTACAGATACAGTGGAAGTATCTTCCAGCTGTGAGCTAGTTTATAACTGACACAAAGGGTTTTCCTTTCTATCTGGATACCAACTTGTCATGTGATCTGAGTAAATAGGCACTCTTCAAACTAACAACGCTCGGCCTATCAAGCTGTACATTTGAGCTGTGAAGCTCAAACGTACAGCCTGTCCACTTGAAAACGTGCTGAAGAAATATTGAGTAGTTGCTGAATGAACAGCAGTGGAATACCTTTACATATTCACAAAGAGGTGGACCTTGACCTGCTCATACCGTGGCTTATTCCGCAACATTCACGAACATCAAATAGCGGGCTGATATAGCTCTGATTGTTACTGTGGAAACGTGGCTCAGTAACTAGGGAGGATAACTTTTATAGTTAATTACTCTTGATTTTTTTTTTGTACGACCAGGTGTGAGTGAACCCGACTGTAGACCCGTCTAACACGGTGACTCGACGCCGTATACGACGTTTGATCCTGAAGGCTGAGGCTATATCTTTACTTGTGACCCTCGTGTCACAGCTAGAATGAATTGCAAGCACTTTAACAAAAGAATGCTTTCTGAGATAGTTTCATATGGTTGTTGAAGGCCAGAAGAGCTGCAGGTAGCTGGTATTCCACAATAAAATATACAGGCTGTAATATTTTTGATCTCTGTTATAAATAAATAAAATGTTTACCATGTTTTAGCATGCTAAACATTCGCTGATTAGCGCTGAACACAAGGTACAGCTGAGGCTGATGGGAATGTCAATAGTGCTGTAAGTGTTTGGACATCAAGTATTTGACATTTGATATGAATTAGAAGATCATCCATTGAATGGCGCGAGATGAAATGTCAGCGGATCGCCAAAAATGTTGACATTTCACACCGTGGGTGGAAATGTCATCTTTTGGCAAATCCATCCAATATTTGCCAAGAAATTTCAGTCAGAAACCAGAAATGTCAATCTGCTGATGGCACTTGAGGGACAAGTCTGAGGATCACCCAAATAAATCAGGAGGATCTTTCCAGGCTGCGTGCACACCATTGTATGGTAATCTATGAAATAGATGTTGTGACAGAGATGTTGTCTGGAATCAAAGTGCACCATGTGCACACATTTACTTGTCGTGAGATGCATCTAATATATTCTTTTGATATTAAACCTCGCTGCCTTTCATCAAGAAACCCTTCAAAACCCCTTTAAGATCCTCTTAAATCCACCCCTCTGTCTTCCCCATCCCTATGCGTCATGACAACTCACTTCAGTCACAATGGATGCTTTTGTTGTAGCTCCTATAGACCTGACCGGAGAGACCCGATAGCTCGGCAATAACATGTTTACTTCTCATAACCCAGCACTCCGGTTGTTAATTAAGCTGGGGGACAAACACACACACAGGAAACTGGGGAAAAGGAGAGACAAAACACAGGAAGCAAGTGGGGTGTGAGAAGGGGGTGGATGAGTGTGAAGATAAGGTTGTTATGTGGAGGATTGGTGTGACATGTCGAGAGATAATTTAAAACTGTAATCCCTTTTATACGGCTATCAGAATTCTCCTCAGCATTACCGATTGAGTGTACCATGACACCGATGGCGTCTTGCAACACGAGGAACGTGTTTATTCTGTTTGACCTTCCAGCTTTAAGCCCTTCTTGAAACAAATCTATGTGTGTATGTCTGTACAATTATTCCATCTTTCAAATTATTCTGTTGGCATACATTTCTTTGTGGAAATATTACACAATCTTGGGAAAAATTGGTTTATTCTTTCAAGCCCGGAAGATTTACAATTAGAGTGATACATTTACAGGTGTAGCATTTCGAGGATCTATTGGCAGAAATATTATGTTTTCATTGTTTTCTTGACTCCAAGAATTGCTGTGTTTGCGTTTAGAATTAGCCCTTCATATCTACATAGTGGTCTTCTTCACCAAGACCTCCACACTGCCTTCCATGTTTCTACAGGAACCCGGAATGGACGAACCAAACACGTGCTTGTTAAACTGCTCTAATGTGAACCGCAGAGTGCATAACTGCATTACTGCTAGCCTCCCTCTACTACACTACTTAAAGTTGCGTTGCACCTAAAGTAGTGTTATTATGGGAAGGATGGCTTCTCAGTGAGACCAGCAGCATGACTACAATTCTTCGGAAAAGGAGGATCGAGTGGAGGGTATTTAATTGCTTGCAATCTGCAATATTGCCACTATATGCCATCAAATCCTACACTGTCCCTTTAAGCACAATACATTTGGGGATTTTCTGACCTAAATTAAACATTTAAAATAGAAAATAGTGTGTGAAAGATAAGGGAGCTACATGCACAGTGGACATGCCACGTAATTCAACCATTTGGATAAAAATCCTATATTTTGTGAACGTCAAATGTCTGCAGTTTGCTCATAACTTTATATTTTACTACAACTTTCGGAGACTGTAAGGTGTTAGGCCACTGCACCCAGACAGCAGTGATGATTGGACAGAAAATGCGACTCAGGACAGAAGTGTCTCTGCATCAAAAGGAGAGAAGCCAAGATGAAAAAAAAGGTCATAAAGTATGTGTAAAAATAAGAGAGGGGTTTTGACACAAACAAAGAAAGATAAAGTAGAGGCACACAGATCACATTGGTTTTCTAAATGTGAGATTTTGTTCTTGTATTACTTATTTTTATGTTTAATTCTAGGAAAGTCACGTTCTATTATGGTGTATGGTCAGAATGAAAGATTGTGTTTTTGAAAACACTTTTTTTTCCTTCCAATTTGCCGTCTACTGTTATAAATAAATAAAGATGTTTCTCTGTTTTGGGGTTCTTCGTTTACCGTGGAGGCTTGCAAAAGAAAAAAAAGGTTTCTTCATAAATTCAAGATAGATCAACACTGTGTGAGTCAGGAAACCGAACCTTAAAGTTAATTTGCAGCATGCAAAACCAAAATGCTGCAAAGCTGGCTGTTGATCATTTGTGTTCTCTGCAGCGTGAGCGGTTCCCCCTAACATTGATTATTATTTAAGGTGATACACAACAGAGAGCACAGGATGCATCTTAATTCAAAATATATGACTCGGCAGAAACATTTCAGCTCTGCAAACAAAAGCGTGCTGACAACAACAGCCTTGGAGAAAAGGTTGGGGGGAGAAAGAGGGGTGGAGAGTGACAAATCACCTCTCGTCACAAAGCCCCGGCACAATAGCACAGCCCGAGAACAAACAATGAATACAGAAAGTTCTCTGAGATTGAACGAGGAGAGTATTTTGTGAAGCAGTAGCTTTTGTGTCGCAGCGAATGGCCTTCTCCTTGTCTCGCAGATGAGAGCGCCACGAGGAGAGTTGAGCACACGAACAAAGCAACTCCGTACAGATTTCTGTCCTCGAAATAAATCGAGCGCACGCATAAGAGCCGCTCAGGGGACAGAAAATGAATCACTCCAAAAATCACCAGATGTGACATGCCCAGCGTGAGGAGGACACATCACAAGCCGGTTGGAGGTGAAATCAGTTCGATCACACCCTTTGCTCTCCCAAGGGCCCTCTGGGGAAGGTGATGAAAAAAAGACCAGAGAACCAGAATAATGGATATAACAGCAGGTGTTTAGATGTGCTGATTGGTGTCATAAATGCATGTGGGCTATTTAAAAAGGCTTGAAAGTCTCTCTCTCTCTCTCTCTCTCTCGCCCCTGTGTTCCCTCTTTTCTCTTTCTTTTTCTTCAGGATATTTTTCCTCAGTCTTTCCCCGGCAACCACCTTATGTAAGAGTTCAAACTCAGAGTGAATGGACAGCTTTGCCCCTGGCTCTGTGCAGGAACTGCCCACCAATCCCACGTCGCACTGCAAAGACATGTTTTCCTGCACATAATTACTTGGAGTCGTAATGTATTACAAACATCTGTCTGCAAACAACATCCCTCATCTACTTTACAGTTGGACACCGCGATGCATGTGTATGTTTTTTATTGTGGTTACCAGGCTGCGAGGGGTTGAATAAGAGATGTGGGCGACATGAAAGGAGGAAAATTAATGTCCTTAAAATAAAAGTGAATCGATCGATGCCCTGAAGAGAAGCTGGAATGAGACCGAGAGAGGGAGCAGGAGGCGGGTGTTGAAAAAGAGTTGGAGCAAGATTAATGGCTGTTTAAAAAGGAACAGTATTCATCAGTAGTCAGCTTAGAGGTGCAGAACGGCTGCAGTGTGTGTGTGTGTGTGTGTGTGTGTCGTGAGTTTATACTTTGTGTTTAACTTTCTAACTTTCCGTCACGAGTCTTCCAAAAAATGACCACCCAACCATAATATTGATTACTGTGTGTTACTTTCCAAATGAGCGTGAGGCCTGCTTTCCTTTCTTTATTTAAACTCCCTGCACGTACACACGCACACACGCGCACAGACACACACACACACACACACACACACACACACGATCCAACAGCACCACCTAAAGGTTCGAGCATTCAATCACTCAAATGACTGATGTTGACAACATTTCTGGCGTTTTAATCAAAAGATTTCCAGGGGAGAAATATTGCTTTATTTATTTAAACAATCTTTAGAGAACATATTCGACCTCCATGCGTACATCTTGCTCATACAGTCTTGTGTAAATACAAAATCCTCTTTCCTACAGGTTGCAAGAGGAGGTAATGCTCCCAATAAATAATCAGTACAAAGTTAAAGAAATACAGCAGGAATACGAGAAATGCCCTCGTGTCACAAACACAGAAACGCATCTGTCTGTCCATCACTTGCACTTGTACGTGAGCTGTTTGCGATGATAGTGGATCCACGCAGGAGCTGCAACGAGGCCGGTCAGGAAGCCGATGGTAGCGCCCAGACTGCAGGAAACGGGCCAAACCTACAAGAAGCAAAGACAAGTGAGTGTAATTGTTGCACTGTTGGATCAAGAGGAGCTGAGCTATTATACCTTTTTTCCCTAAACAAGCATGTTTCCACTTGGAACGTTATATTTGAAGAGGAACTTCTTAAAGAAAAGAACAGCAGTACAGCGTTGTCATTTAGAGTTAGGCTCCAATCGTTTTGCAGAGAACTCCCTTTTTAATTACAATTTTAATCTTTTTCCTTTAAAAAGAAAAAAATCGAATTCCCAAAATAAGGGGAGGGATTCAATGGTCAACACTTTGAATGATAATTTCAGACTTCGGTTTGTGATTTATTTGGGATACTCCGCTTTATGATCTATTTATGTCTATCATGTTGTAGTAAAGAAGACTTAAAACTAGCGATTGAGACCATAAACTTATGTTTACTAAGGTAATAAATCAAGCAAGAAGTAAAGCTATTTTTTCATAGACTTCTATACAATCAATATTTTTGTCATGTTTTCGTCATGAACAGGTGGCATTCATCGAGCTGAAACAAGTGATTTAAGATACATTTGTGCAATTAAGAGTTTAGTGAATCTCACAGGAGAAAAGAGGTCTAGGATAAGAATATAACAAATTGCTCTTGCATGACACCCAGTGTTAGGATGAAGATCTGACAGAATACACTTTTTTATTGGGTTTCATTGTGTGCTGACCTGCCACGGCCTGTCCCAGTCTAGAGGTATTGGAAAGGCTCCCACCCAGGCTCCCACCAATGTGAGGGCCACTGTAATCTGTAGACAGGTGTCCCACACAGACATAGCTCTGGAGATGGAGACAGAGCCAAGCAACGACAAGTTAGTATCTTCAATTTAGAGACTCATGATAAGCACATGAACCACAAAACAGAAGGAAATAAATTGATTTGTGTCTCACCCGTGTCGGCTGAATACTCGTATCCAGGCCTGGACGTTGGGGCCGAGGACGCACAGACACCTCAGTGTGGTCAAAGACGTCAGCAGCACAGATAAGGAGAATGTATCTAAGGCGGATCTGAAACACGTACAGTATTAGAAGTTAGAGGCTCGCAGTATCGCTGACGGCTGCGAGAGATTAAGTTCTAACGCAAACGCTTGCTTGTTTTTCAACCATTCGGTTCTGGGTGAGACATTTCAAGTTGCATTAACTACATACACCTGTTTGACATCCGTCTACATACAGGTCTGACATGCGCATCAGCAGATACTCACTCAATCAGCGGAGCTCCGTATAGAACAACCACCGTGTGGAAGAACAGGCACGACAGGAAGAAGTACAGGCAAGAACGAAACAACCGAGAAAGCTGCAGACGGAAATGAGGAAATACAGTTTGAGAGAAATCAATAATGGAAAAAGATGAATTTTACATAACTTCCAAGTTAAAAAGTAAAAGCTAGAGCCTCAATAGTTCAAATCAAGCTTCAATGGTATAAATGTTTCTTTGGCTTGAAGAGTTCAGATCCAGCAGTCACAGTTCTTTAAAAGCAGGACTTGTTCATATCGTACACAACGTGCTCTAATTCTGACCTCCTGTTGTGTCTGTTTTATTCTATTTGAGCTTATTTGTATCTTCTACTTTCATATTTTAGGTTGGATTTGATTAGATATTCCTTTATTATTCCCACGGTGGGGACATTTCAGTAGTACAGTAGCAAACAGGGTAAAGTGTACACAAGAGACATTGTAAAAAATAAAAACAAGTAATATTAATACTAAATCTACAATACTGAATTACTATATACATACAATTTATGCGTCTTTCTAGAAAGCCTTGTGATTTTTCTTCTTGGTGCCTTTATGTTCTGTGCTATACACTTTTAATTGTTGTTAAAATAACCATGCAAATAAACGTGTGACCTTGTAAAGAGGACTTGACCACAAGAGGTTGGGAACTAAACAACTCAGCGACAACATGCAATGCTAACTGCACAATAATGCATACAGTAATGTATTTACAATCTAAATGGAATATATCAGCTATTGCATGCAGTCGGCACTTTCACTTGTCATACTCTAAACACATGTTGTCATTACTACTCCAGTACTTGTCATGTCTCGGTACTTGAACACAACTGTCACAATGAAGAGAGCATGTCGGAGCACCTTGTATCCCATTGTGTGCTTCTTGGTGGGCGGTGTGATGCCGAGCAGCCAGAAGACGGCGACACTGACCGCGGTGACCGCCCCGGACACAGAGTAGAGCCACAGCAGGTGAGTGCCGTACACCGAGAAGCCGCGCACGAGCGCCGCAGGTAGAACGGTCGCCATGAACACCGAGGCGGCGATGATGGCGTGAGTGGACGCCATGGCTCTGATTTCATGGTCCCACATGATGACTAACGGGGACTATCTCCAATAGGAGACGAAGACAAAAGACAGACTTCCAATTAAATACTTTACAATATTAATCTAGCAGCGGATGTACAGAGCGGGTTTAATCCATGGCCGAGTTGTTTGACCTACACTTCCGTAAACATGGAGTAACTAAGACTTCCGCTTGGATTTCAAAATAAAAGTCCAGTCGTGTCGTCTGCGAAATGCATGCTTGAAATACAACAAAACGAGAATAATGTCAATTATAATATTCTACACTTTACAAGTGAAAAAGATAAACACATTACACAAGCTTTGTTGTCCTAGAGACAATGGTATTCGTACTGATATTTATTACATTTGAATTTACAGCAGCAGTGTTTACTTATATTTTAGGACATACTATATGTTCAAGTTTTAATGTAGGTTTGCGATGGGATTATATCGACCTCTTCTAAACTGATACTGTACTTGTGTGGCAGTGTAAAAGCGAAATACAAGAGAAATACAAGTTTGTCATATTCCTCAATATCTATAATCTCAAATATGCACAGGTGTTTCATCAGAAAATGTCTCTTTTTTAGTATTGGTACTCGACGTCATTGCCTGACTTTAACCAATCGTCTCCGCCTCAACATAGGGCGGGTCTTGCCTTGAAGAGCAGTGGAATGTAAAGGGGGTGACGTTCTACTGGATTTTCTGTGATGGACGGCAGTATCAGCCAATGACATTGGAGATTGTCACAGTTTTGACCAATCAATCTGTTGCAAGTGGGAAAGACGAAGAAACGACCGGAAATACACAAACAGTCATCGAGCAAGCTAACGTTAAGCTAACATTTATATTTTATTTGGACTAACCGCTGAAAAGCATCGATTTAAAACAGACACAGAGAGAACATGGTTTGTGAAAAGTGTACGTATCGCCCTGTTAAGATGCTGTCTATCTTTTACTCTAACCTATTTGTGTGCTTTTAGCGAAGTCTTGAGATGCTTCGAAAGCTAACTTGCTAGCCAAGCTAACTGTTGTCATTGGTGTCCTCGTTGTTGTTTTGGTCTGTGAACACCGACCCTGCACGTTAGATATATTATCTTCTCTACAAACTGTCTGTCGCTTGTTATTTCAGGCGAGAAGAAGCTCGGCAAAGTCATCACACCTGACACGTGGAAGGATGGAGCACGGAATACAACAGGTAAACAGAGCACACAGATTCAGTCGACATGAGTGTTTGTCTGTTCAGTGGCCACTATTTGCCGCTAGGGCCATTAATCTGTTTATTAATTGTTTACTATATAAATTGTTCAATGATTTTAGAGCCCATTGTGAGATCTTCAAATAGCCTGTTTTATCCAACCAGTCCAGGACCCCTGACCCTCAGGTTGACAACAGCTGACTTTGATGATGGTGATTAATTGACTTCCTTCTGCTTTTCTTTCTTTTTTAGAGGGTGGTGGGCGTAAACTAAATGAAAACAAGATTCTGACCTCGAAGAAAGCCAGGTGAGGAGCTCGCTAAAGTCTGACTTCCATCATTTCTGTTTTTATTTCCAGAAAGTCACACAAACATATTTTTATTAAGTCAGTCTAATTTGTACATATTAACATTTATCCTAGCCATTTATTTCATTAACCTCTGCCACTAGCATTGATACAACACATATTGGTGCCTCTTTAATAAAGTCTTTATTGTATCTCCCTATCAGGTTTGACCCATACAGCAAGACCGGCTTTGCTACCTGCAGGATCTGCAAGAGCTCAGTTCATCAGTTTGGATCACACTACTGTCAGGGCTGTGCATACAAGAAAGGTATAAACTCACTCACACGGGAATTCATACTTAACAGAGATTTGTTTTAATGTAGAGATTTTTGCATCGATTCTATGTGGCAAAATACATTGGGTCAGCTAAATTGCAAATAAAGGTCATGTCCTCTTGTATGTAGCTTAGCAATGTAGTTTTGGGTTTATTTGACCAAGTTTTGACACATTTATCAAGTGAGCACAAAACAGCCCTGAATGAATGCCAGAGTTGCTCTGTGTCTGTTGTATTTATTAACATGTGTTCTGCCACTGATAATGCTTTTTTCTTAAAAATTGATATTTAATTCCATCCTTCTTTCTTTCCTCATTTTTTGTCTCCAGGAATCTGTGCAATGTGTGGAAAGAAAGTTTTGGACACCAAGAACTACAAACAGACATCTGTGTGACAGCGTGACGATCAGTGATCCGTTCTACGAGTGAATATCAGATGTGAGGATGAGATGGATGTTTATGTTTGTCATCGTTCCAAAATTTCCTGCTCGCTATACAGCTGTAGCTCTTTTGTTTTATTTATCTTACCATTTTGAAAGGGAGAGATTTGGAGCTGGCTTTGCCCTCTTATTACAGAAAATCATATGATGCCACTAGAGTTATTACAGTGGCCGAGCACAGAGAAGCACTGTTGTATCTAAATACATCACCAGTTATCGCCTGTTTCTCAAGTCCAGGCTTCTAGATTTGTTTGTATATTTTAAATTCAATACTTTGCTGTTTATAAACAATTATTTTATGTAAGTAATATATCAAGTGTTGCTTTTTTAAGTGAATTAAACCATTCAATATGAATGACATGAGACAGGGTTATTTTTTTACCCGTCTGACGCCATAAAGTTAGCCTCTTACGCACAACGTAGTCATATTTTTCCTCTATGCCTGTAATAATTGGTTTACTCTTACATAATCATATTAGGAAACTGCACGCTGTGCTGTCAAGTGTGACCCCCCTCCTTCCTCCATTGCTGTCGGAGATAAAGGTTATAGTTCACAGGTTGTCAGACCAGAGACTCCTTCTTTGTTATCTAAAGGCCTCGCTCTCCCTCAGGCCTGCAGCCACATGTGCACACACTTGTTTTTATCTCTCGTTATTGATTCATGTTGTTGGACCACTGTAATAAAACAGCCTCAGTCTCTAGCTAACACAATTAATATACAGTAGGTAATTTTGGGTTGTAGCAAATTAGTGGGAACACAACCTTCCTAAAGAAGTTATTTAAATTAAAACGCCGACGTTGATTACAAGTGACTTCAACTGGTTATATCATTATGTGAATCTTCTTGTTTGCTTGTGATGTCACTGCATTTTTGCTCCTGTTATTCTGTCTTGTGATGCATTCAGGGACCTCCATATATTATCCCAGTTTATAGCTGTGACAAAGCCATCCCTAGAGCCCTCATGTTTAGTAACTTTGATGTTCTCACCTACACACTACATAGTCAAAATGTATTAGTTTGTAGTATACAATTAAGACGCTGTCTTTTGTAATGTCAGTTAGTGAAACAAACAATGCAATGACCGGTGTTCATGACCGTAATCACTTTTGAACATACACAAAGCAAGACTGACAACTTTCCCTTTTTTTTCTCATAATTTTATTTAAGTAAAGAGTCTTCAAAATACATGCAACAGTGGTCAACGATAAAAGAAAAAATCCATTCAATCCATAACTTATTTTACTCTTTGGACAGAGATGTCATACTTTACAAAGGCTTTAGAAATTAGTTAATTCAATTATTAAAATCAGTGGATTGCAAGTACGAAACTACAACCAGGAAAGGCGTAAAAGATCCTCCGCGAAAGCACCAATGACATTCACATGAATAAATAAAAGTGAAAATCTTCAGTATTGACGTGTGCCAACATCAGGTTTATACAATTGCAATTTAGGACGTTGATTATAAAATATCTAACAAAGGCACCAAGAATGGGAGTCTTATATTTCCTGTAGTTGACAGTGTTCACAGTGATTATCTGCTGCAGAACTAAAATCTAACGAGTCAGTGAGGTGAGCTCCATAGTTTGCTTGGATACTGCATCAAACGGCAGCTTTAAGTTTCCTGCTATGGGTTTGTATGTGTTCTTCAAAGTCAGATGCAGATCTAGTGCTACTCTGGAGCTTTGCATGTGCCACAAAGGCCTTGGAGGGAATGACGTTCGTTAGGCGCTCTGTGACAGAGACAGGAACTCCTCCCTGGTTTTGGGGTCCTCCAGGTAAACTCCCAACATGGCGCTCGTCACTGTGCGACTGTTCATCTTCTGGACACCACGCATGACCATACACATGTGCCTGCAAACACACACAAATGGCACATTAGATTTGCAGCTGAGGCTTTTGACGTCCTTTTAGGAAAATCGTCCAAGTAAAACAGGGAATGTTGAAAAATAGGAATTTGCATGTAACGACAGTCCCATTATTGAACACTAGCCTTTTAGAATTTGCCAGTGTGGTAGTAGGGCAGCTTTAAATTATACCAATTTTACTGATGAAAGGAGTTGTGTGTGTACTTACGCTGCTTCTATTACCACAGCTACACCTTTTGGCTGCAGAGCCTCAGATATTCCCACGGCAATCTGCTTGGTTAGACGCTCCTGAACTGAAAGAGAGGCAAGACATTAGGGCATATGTGAACATGATGATGTGTAAACTATAAAAAAAGACTTTATTATATGCACATCCTGTTGTTTATTTGGAAGCTTACCTTGAAGCCTTCGACTGAAGATTTCCACAATCCTGCAGACACCAGAGCACAAACAAATTGGAGAGAAAGAATTAAAGATCAGGCATAATAATGATTAATCATTGATTCACAGTCCCGGACTCTCTGCCTCTACTGCACTGACCCTATCCACGGACCCTTCATCTGTGAATGATTCACACTACAGAACTCTGACTGATGTGCGAAAGAAAATACCAACAGTGACTCCTTTTCTGTTATTCTGGGTTCACATGTTCAGAGATGGTGTGATATTTTAGGAAAGAGAGAAAGGAGACAGACAGAGAGGCTGTGATAATAACTGGCGATTCCCACAGGTCTGAAGGGATTTTCTCATGGCTCGAGAGCGGATAGAGTTCAGACTGTGAGTGTGCTTGACGAGGGGACTAGATGCTGGCCACTGGGCTTAGATTTAATCCAACAGGTCAAAGAGCTGAAATAACAGAAGAACCCAGTCACCCAGCAACAACACCAGACACACACATTTGCAGCGGGAGGGTATGATGTGTGCGCGCGTTACCTTGCCAGCTTGCTCAATCCCACCACTTTTTTGTTGGGAATGTATCCGATGTGAACCTGAAGAGACAAAGTGTCACATAATCAGAGCGAAGAATGGTGAATGTTAGCAATTCAAAGTCTCAACTCACAATATTTAGATACACACGCACAATCTAACTTTGACTTTTGAAGATGTTTGCTTTTTATTAACAAGTCAAACTAAATTGTAATGTTTGGAAACACACACAAATTAACAATTTAATATTTGCTCCCCAGGCACAGCAATGACACACACATTGCCTTACCTTGCCGAAAAAGGGCACCAGGTGATGTTCACACAGTGAAAACATGTCTATGTTCTTCACAATCACCATCTCATCGTGGTCTTCGTCAAATATTGCGTTGTTTAGGATGTCTGGGGGTTACAAACACAGTATGAACGCTCAAAGAAGTATCATCTACTTTCAACAAATGATTCTTATCAATTGATCAGCTGTTCTTACAAATGTGTTTGTGGTTAATTTAATCAAGTTTAATCCAGTGCTATAGGCCTAAATGTGTTCATACCAAATATATGAAGAAAATTGATAATATATAGATATTAATGCAAGTCAGTGCTAATGTCACAACCACAAACTACAGCTATTGAAAAGTTGAATCAGCTCAGTTGAAACGGCGTTACAGCGCGCTGGAGTTTCTATTCAACAGTGGATTTCCACATTTTTTTCCACAGAAGAAGCTCATATCAGGTTAATTCTCCTCTGCGAGGATCCCCCAGAGATGAACTCACCCTCGATGCTCTCGTGGTAGCCCTTGGTGAGGAACTGCATGGCCTTGGCTGCGCGCAGCGGCGTGCGCAGCAGCCCTTGCCGGCTCGTGTCCTCCCCGAGCTCCCGCAGGATGCTGGTGTAGGCGACCTCCAGCGCAGGTAAGCGGGACAAGTCCTCGTTCTCCTTGCGGGACGTCTCGTGCTGGCGGTGTACGGCGGACTTCTTGCTGTCGATGATGAGCTCGTTGCAGTGGCCGTTCATGGTGGAGGTTTGTGTTGTTGTTGTTTTTGTTCTAGCTCTGGAAGAAGAGAGATGGAGAGATGCGCTGAGTCCTGGAGCTGGAATACCCTGCAGGTCTGGAGAGTTCGGCTGTACTCTTGGTCCCGGTGCTCAGCGCGTTTATAAAGCCTCGACCCTGTGCCTCGTGCACTTTTCTTGGTAAGTTGCTGCCTACGTCAAAACATGCATTTCGTCAGCAGGTTGAATGTCAGCCCCACCCCTCTCCTCCCAAACCGTGCAGCCGAGTGTTGCTCGTCACTTGACACATAACGTCCGTCTCCAGTTATTCGTTTTGATGAGCTTCATTTACGAGACAATGGACAGATCCTACTCGTGCCGGCTCGTGACTTTCTACTTTACTTGGCTTGATGTGTGCAGTGTCAAGCAGGTCAATAAATTAGTTAATAATCACAGTTTCTCATAATCTAGGGCGACACATGTTTTTCTTTATTTAATCAACAATTCAAACCCCAAAGATAAAAGCAGCAAATCCTCAAGGCAAATATTTTACTCCATAAATGAATTAAATAATGCAGGTATATATGGAAGTCCATTTTTGCCACTGTGGCCCTGTCTCATAATTTCGATTCATTTAAATATTTGTGTAACTTCAATGTGTGTCACATGCAAAGATGTCGCTTTCAAGCACCTCTCCCTGCAGGTGGAGCCCCACCCTAGGTAAACTATTAAAGGATCGATAGCATATTTACATGTAGCCATTCAAACCATTTAACTTAAAAGGACAGTAAAATCCACAGTGTTAAATATGCAGTGGCAAAGTCCATTGACTCTCTCAGAGTTGTTTAAACAACTTGAGTAAAATGCCGTCTAGTGGTAGGCCTAGTGTTAATTTACAAAGTTAAAGCAGGTGGTGTCAGAAGTACTCTGAAAAGCCAATTTTCTCAACTTCAAAAGACTGCAGCTAAGTATCTTTTAGTCACCTAGCTAATATTTACAGACAAGCTAACCGCGCACAGCATAGCGTGCTAAAGTCGATACATCAGTTTTGTTGTTTAATGTATAGGACACCAGCGTCTATCTTCTCTGGGCCTTGAGTATCTTTAGCAAATTTAAGAGCAGAGCAGTGAGTGCAGTGAGCAGTCACTGCTCTGCTCCGCTCTGATCTGCACCAATTTAATTATCTATACTAAAAATAGCATATCATCATATCATACTTTGTATGCATATTTTCCAACTCTAAGCTGTGTAAACTTGAATGCCCATTGAATTTAGACATCAGGTGATGTGTATTTGTGTAATGCCCCTCATCGTGGCCTAAACAAATCAACGTCCTATATCAAGGTGTGCATCATTATAAGGCAGTTTCTTTTCCTCAGGCAAAATGGGCCAAAAAGGAGATTTAACTGAGTTTGAAAAGTATAAAATTGTAAAGAGTCTTTCAGAGGGATGTAGCACTCTTGAAATAAGATATTGTGGCGCGATCACAAAGCCATCAAATATTTTATGGCAAACCTGTTAAAAAAAAAAAAATTAACTGCCAAAGATTTGAGAGGAATCTTTTTTTTTTTTTTTTTTTTTTAAGTTACTTTTATTAATCCCCTTGGGGAAATTCTTCTCTGCATTTCACCCATCCTTGATTAAGGAGCAGTGGGCTGCCCTGTGAGGCGCCCGGGGAGCAGTGAGGGGTTAAGTGTCATGCTCAGAGACACTTCGACGTGTGAACTGTGGGGGGACTGGGGATCGAACCAGCTACCTTGGGATAACGGGACGACCACTCATCCCCCTGAGCTACAGCCGCCCCCAAATCAAACGTGAAGCGATCGTATTCCAGAACTGTAGCCTCCCTTGAGAGCCCTGAAGTACAAGGTGTTCATTGCTCAGAGACATAGCCACAGTTAAGAAGTACAAGGTGTTCATTGCTCAGAGACATGGCCACAGTAAAGAAATAAAAGTTGTTAATTTCTCAGAGACATGGTCACAGTAAAGAAGTAAAAGTTGTTAATTTCTCAGAGACATGGCCACAGTAAGTAAGTAAAAGGTGTTCTTTTCTGAGAGACATTGCAACCATAAAAAAGGCTGAACTATTGAGAGAGATAAGATAAGATGATCATTTATTCGTCCCTCAGTGGGAAAATTACAGCATTAAAGCAGCATTGCTCAAGTAAATGAAGATAAAAATCAAGTAACATAAATAAACAGTAAAACAGTAATAAAACAAAATTAAAAAAATTAAACAGTAAGAAGAATATTAAATGTGCAGATAAAATAAATAATAATACAAAAAAATGTGGAAAAAAATATTGCACCAGGTGATGAATAAAAGTATTCACATGTGTTCTTAGTGTTCAAAGTGGTTCAAACTGGTCTTGCTGGAGTTTAATTGGAGGTAATTCAGCTGGCACCATCCCAAAAAGTCTCGGTTGAGTTCTCTTTATTCCCTGTCATCATCGGCAGAGATGAGGCCAACGATTGCAGAGTCGTCAGAGAACCTTTGCAGGTCGCAGTTGGCAGAGTTATGTTTAAAGTCTGCGGTGTAAATGGTGAAGAGGAATGGCACCAGAACGGTTCCCTGTGGAACCCTGACATCCAATCTGATGTGACTCACACTCTCGTATCCGCACATAATGTGGACGGTTGGTGAGGTAGTCCAGGATCCATGCAATGAGTTAGGGTTAGGGATGAAAACCACTAGGGAAGAGACGGGGAGGAGACGTAAGCTAATGACTTTTGAAGACAACCTTCGATTAACTCGCAAATTGTATTTTTGAATATTAATTTGCCTATTGCCGTTCAATTGGTACCAACCTCGACCCTGTGGACTTTGGGAAGGGTCATTCGTTTCTGACGTGCTGCAAAACGGGAAGAGACGCAATTTTTGGACAATAGTCAAGGTGTGTAGACTGATACAGGATGGTACGGTAGAGACCAAAGAACAATCGCATGGCACACCCTACATAATCAGTCATCCACAAATGTTTGATATTAAAACAATAAAATAAAAGCGGCACAGACAGCGTTGGACGCAATGTGCCTTGAAGCCAGTAGGGCGAGACTACCATACTCTGCAAAGACTGGTCACACGACAGCATATAAAAACATTTTACATATTTATAACACAATTCAACCATAAATATGAACATAAACCGTAAATATGATTTGACGGACTCAAAAGTGACTTGAGAGAGCTCCACAAGTTCTGAAAATATAATTTTTTAAATCCCTAGCTTGATGCCACACATGATTAGCGCACCTTTCTAGAAAGCTTAGGACTCAGGGAATCCACCAAAACCACTGTCAGACAAAGCCTCAGCAAAATATCAACCACATAGCACTTTTTTTCCAGGCAAAAAACTGAAATATGACTTACTTATGGATTAAACAATACTTGCTTGATATGCATTGGTGTATCTGCTTGAGCAGAGCACCTATGTTGTGGAACCAGAGGCGTCCAAGGTTCAGGAAGAAAGTTAGGGCTAAACCTACGGTACACGAAATCTGCACAAAATAAATTGCAAAAAATATTTAACATCACTTAATTTAAAGTGAAACTTTGCAGAGATACTGGTAACACATAGTGGTATTTTATAGTAAAAAAAAGTTTTTGTATTTTGTTCTTCTTTCCTGTGTTCTGTCATCAACCAATAAACCAGTAACACGTATACTGCTATATGAACCTCTTAACTGGTATCGCAAGTGTTTTCTGTATAATATACCTTTTGAAATTCTTCAAATAGCCTTTGTAGTTGAGTATATTCTGTATTTAGTATGGGTATGCAAACCATTGGGAATTTTTTAGAGAAATGTCCGGCGCTTAAGTGGGGCTAAACGGTAAAAGCTGACCAAATAAATTTAAAGCGAATTGTCTGTGTTGGGGAGTTAATGGCTATTTACTGAGGAGAATCAAGTTATTACAGCAAACAATGACAACTGTGCTGCTCGGCTCATGACAACCTTTCTGTTGAGTGTCTGTTGAGGCCTCCAAGCTCCTGCATGTGGTGTGTGACTACAGTGATTTACAGTTTACCAATTGGTGTGAAGGGAAACTTTAAAGCCAAATTCGGTCTCCTGATCCTGAATAATCCTCGGTCGACGAGATCTCATTCAGTTTAAAAACTCGCAGCCACAATGTTAATTTGTTAGGAGCCTTTGTCATTTGCCAAGTTTGGTGTACCAAAATGTACAATCTCAATTAGTCCTTTCACTATCAATATTCGTGGCTACTGTGGCAGTTGCAGTAGCAGTTTTGACCACCACGTGAGGTTTCCATTTAAAATGCATATCTTTTGCTGCGTTTACACTGAGCATTCTTACTATACTGGATTTTTAGAGCACCGCAAACTGAGGAGGACGGACACGTCTTTACTAACGGACGCCTCAATGTCTCGTGAACTGCCACAGAACCGCCAGCAATAGTTGAGTTTACAGACTCGCTCCACTTCCTGAAAGTATATTTACTTTGCTCTGTTTGCTGCAGCAGTTGAGGAATCACTTATTCTGCAGCTTAATACTTTTCAGCAGATGCTGTGTGCTTGTTCTAGAAGTGTCTTTCAACATTAAATGTTTTGTTGTTTGCTAATTTATCACCACATATCAAGCATACAAGTCAGACAGCAGAGTCGAATGCAGACAGGTGTGTGTACAGCGAGCAGAAGAGCCGGGAGGACGGCTGTGACGTTTTGAACAAAAAGCACTGGCAAAACTGGACCGTTTGCTCAGTATTTAGAGGAAAGCGTCACATTTTTTCGCCATTTGTTCCTTCCTATTCTGTGTAATCCATTCGTGCAGATAGTTCCGGTTTCATGCGCCCAAGTTTAAAGAAATTCACCTCTAACATACTTGGCACTACCCTAATATAACACAGGGGGGTTAAGTTAACTAATCCATTAAAATAAAAAAAAACATCAAAAAATAAAAATGAAATATGGTCAATTTAATAACCAGTCAGCAAGCTCTCACTCCTCACAGCGCTGTAACACAAATAATTTCCCTTTCAGTTTGAGGTTTCCCAGAACACTTGCCAAAACCTGATAATATTATTAATATTAGTGCGGGTTAAGTCCAGCCTGTACTGTTTGGAGGGGAAAGTTGGTGAAATCAGGTGGTTGAGAAAGGACATTATTTGCTTATTAGCGAACTTAATGAAATGATACGTAACCGTACGACCGACGTGTTCTTTGAAATACCCTTTTCTATTTAACTCAGTATTGCGGTTAAGTAGCACCCTGGATAAACCAAACACACACACACACACACACACACCTATACTTAACAATGGAACAATATAGTATGATCACTTGTCCTGGAAAGACATTGCCTGTGCTGTTGATGATGACATTAGTCATGCAGTTTCTTGGGAGCTTGATGGCAGCATGTGTTTTCACAGATCCTGGAAAAAAGAGAGCATGCACACGCAGGCATGTAATCAACATTTATGTCCCACCCTTGAAACAACAGTTCACACTGTGTCATACTTCCCCTCAGCTGATGCATTGTATTATTACTTTTTTCTTCCCTAAGCAGCAAGAGCAACTGTAAAAAAAAATAATGGAAGAAACAAGTTATAATATTTGAATAATATATTTCAAAATTGGAAATTGTTCAGCACATTTTAAATATTTAAAATGTTCCTATATTGTTATCTTTTGTTATTTTCTTCTTGCCAATTTTTTTTAATCATCACACTCTGATACAGAAATTGGCCCCTTTTTGGGTGCTTTGTGATCTGCAAAGGAGGAAGAAGAAGACTGTTAATTGTTTCTTTTTCTTATTTATTTATTTTAATTGTATTATATATATATATATATATATATATATATATATATATATATATATATATATATATATATATATATATATATATATATATATATATTGTTTCCAGGGTAAAGAGAGGCTCCTGTCTGATCCATACTCCGGAGCACAAGGTGGGGGTAATGCACCAAATACGTATGGATGCCAACCGCCGTTAAACATCAAAAAGAAAAAGTAGGAAGTAGGAGGTAGGAGGTAGGAAGTAGGAGGTACGCTGTACGCTGTTTCCGGTGCGATACCAGCGCGGGAGATTCCAGCATGGCGGTGCAGCCGAAGCAGAACCTGTCCTTGGACAGTGCCGCTGAGCATGGCTTTCTGGGCTTCATTCACTCCATGCCGGAGAAACCGGACACGACTTTCAGAATATTCGACCGTAACGACTTCTACACCGTTCACGGGAAGGACGCCATTTTCGCGGCGAGGGAAGTTTTCAAGACCAATGGAGTCATCAAATATTTGGGCTCAGGTAATGTTGCCTCTGGAGGCGAAGCGTGCAAAGCTAGCAGCGGGCAGCGAGCTACGGTCACCTGCGGGATCCCGATGCATGCGCATGCGTCGGTTTAGCAGCAGGCCTGCTGGGTGCTGCACCGCTAGCTTAAATAACGGTTGTTGTTTTTTTAATTAATGTGGGCTTGTTGGTCAACAGGCAGTGGCAAGCTGGAGAGTGTGGTGCTGAGCAAGCTGAACTTCGAGGCTTTTGTGAAAGACTTGCTGCTGGTGAGGCAGTACAGAGTGGAAGTGTACAAGAACCACAGCAAGAGCAGCAAGGAGCACGACTGGAAGATCGACTACAAGGTATTGTGTTGATATTTGTGATTTTTAAAAAAAAAATGCATGAGCTCTGTTTGTTGCCGTACTTTCTTTGTGCCAGTACTTCATGGTGCAATTTGTGTTTAGCAGAGGCCCTGTATTGTGTAAAAAGCAGCACACAATATTGTCGAAAGTATGCAAAAGTCATCATAGTTTACACTTGTCTGATCTGTGTGCAGTTGTACAAACATGTTAAGGACAATAGCATGTTCAAAGTTAAACAAGTTATCCGCAGGTCTTGTAAAATCGTACAAAATAACTGGATTCAGTTCTCTAATAAAAAAACAAGCCACCGATAAACACGAGATGTACGTCGCTCATGAATGTACAGAAGTGTTAACTGAATATTGTTTGCTAACAAGTTTACCTTCAGCTTAATGGAATATGTCCATTGTGTGTTGCCAACTATTTTAAATAAAATAAAAGGGTTGTTTCTCTGGTTGTTACCTCTTGCCCATTTCCTGTCCTCTCAGGCCTCTCCAGGCAACTTGACCCAGTTTGAGGAGATTCTGTTCGGTGGTGGTACCGGAGCAGCGGACTGTGCGGGAGTTGTAGCCGTGCGGTTCGCCACCGGGGCCGATGGACAGCGAGTGGTCGGCGTCGGCTATGTGGACGCAGCCCAGAGGACGATGGGAGTGTGCGAGTTCCCAGACAACGAGATCTTCTCCAACCTCGAGTCCCTTCTGGTCCAAATCAGCCCCAAAGAGTGCCTCTTGGCCCAGGGCGAGGGCAACGCTGACGGCAATAAACTACGCGAGGTACGTGTGCTCCATCTCAAAGGAAAAGTGAGCCACGGTGTGTTCCATTTATCCTTAAAAACGATACAAAAGAGCAAACACAAAGCCGATCCATGCTGACATTGGGCAAGCTATGGAAACACTCGGGACAGGCCGCCACTTTATCTCAAGACACATATCGAGACAGACAATCATTTACGCTCACATTCACTCATGCGGGTGATCGATGCTCTAAATAAACGGCATGTTTTTGGCCTGTGGGACGAACCCAGAGGAAACCCACGCCAGAGTCTGTTAGTATAAAATAAATAGGTTAAATCATTCCTGGAACAAGCTAATGTCTGTGATTTTATGCTTGACAAGTGACTCAAGCGTATAACCGTTTACCTGGTAATCATTAGGAATAAATATTTCCACTAAGCTATAACCAGAGTTGTAAAATACGGCTCTTCCAATGTTGAAAAACTGCTGTACAGAGATTTGTGGATTCTGAAAAGTCTTAAATCTTATCAGCATTTTTCAACGTCCCCAAGAACAAGTACAGGACGACGTGTGATGGGTGTTCATTGTGTGATTTGCGGCGTGAAGTAGACGTTGCCGTCGTGTGTTTCGTTTAGGTGGTACAGCGGGGCGGCATGCTGATCTCAGACAGGAAGAGGGCGGAGTTTAGCAGCAAGGACATGGTCCAGGATCTCAACAGGCTGCTGAGGGCCAAGAGAGGAGAGACCGTGGCGAGCAACACGCTGCCTGAGCTGGACAAACAGGTGAGCAAAAAGGAGATCCCCAAAATTTGAGAAGAGGAAGAAACCCAACAATTGTATGTAAATCATCTGTCACGCATTGTGCCATCAAGAACAACACAATAACAATGTTGAGTGCTTTTTCTAAGGATGTTATATGATCTTACAGATTCACTGTTGGTGCGGTTAGATATCTGATACACTTGCAGCTCGACATGTACACAGAGAAAGAGGACGACCTGGTTCTTTGACGCAGTCGGAGCTGTGGGACGATTAGAAACGTCTGCGACTCTGTTGCGATCACATGACATCACAAATCGGTTTCCTCCGCTTGAATCTTTCCAGATTTAATACATTTTTTTTAATGCAACAATCGGTCAAAATGATGATCTTTCCCAGCACCTGTCTTTGCTTCTTCGTGACCTCCTGAGTTAGATTCTTACAACAGTAACAAGCTAGAGTTCTTGTTGTGTACTAAACACATAAAGAAATGGGCTAATGAGCTGTTTGAATAGCAGTCTGTGTGCGGTTTCATTCACAGGTGGCGATGTCGTGCCTGGCTGCGGTGGTGCGTTTCCTTGAACTGCTCTCGGACGAGTCCAACTTCAACTCCTTCAGCCTCGCCACGCTGGACCTGGGTCAGTACATGAGACTGGACAACGCTGCCGTGAGGGCTCTGAACCTCTTCCAGGTCAGTGACAGCAGCCTCACACATTCCCCAAATCACACATAATACACTATCTTTCTCATAAGTCATGCATGTAGTTTTTTTTATGTTTCCTTGCATTTCTGCTGATTCAATGGAAGTAAAGGAAAAAAAATCCTGAAAATTTAACACCAATAGGTTTTGCAGTGAACAGTCAAATAATTGTCAAGGAAATAGTTTTACACGCACACACGAGTCCCACAACAGTGTTTACTGAGCCTCTTGCTTGGTCGACGCCTCTGTCAGGACTGTGGACGTCAAGAGATCTGTTTTGTAGATGTTTTTATGATGATGATCGAACGGGTGATGGGAACACGTTTAATCCTCCAGGGATCACCTGACGACACCAGCGGAGCTCACTCACTGGCCGGTCTGTTGAACAAGTGCCGCACGCCGCAGGGCCAGCGTCTCGTCAACCAGTGGATCAAACAGCCGCTCATGGACAAAACCAAAATAGAGGAAAGGTAATTCCAACGCGGCGTGAGGACGGACGTCGCGAAGCGTTATTGAATGGATGGTCGCAGAGCAATAAGGCTCGACAAACGCCGTCTTCACAATGACAACTGTTGCTTACCTGGCCATAAAATCTGCTATTGAAATTTTTGAGGATACTCATGATGTATGCGTGTCTTTTGTGTGTGTGTTTGTGTAGGCTGGACCTGGTGGAGAGCTTCGTTTGCGACTCCGAGCTGCGGCAGACCTGTCAGGAGGATTTGCTCCGGCGGTTTCCGGATCTTCACCGTCTGGCCAAGAAGTTCCACCGTCAATCTGCAACGCTGCAGGACTGCTTCCGCGTCTACCAGGCCGTGAGCCACGTGCCCGCCCTCGTCTCGGCCCTGGAAAGATACTCAGGTACACAGACCTGCAGTCGATACTATCTGGTTGACCCGAGGCGCTGGCACACACACACACACACACACACACACACTGAGACTGGCATGACAAAAAACTACTGTTGGAGTTTTTGAGTCAGATAATTTGAAGGAGTAGAGCTTGTTTACGTTGCATTGAGGTCATTTATGATGCGTTCAAGCTCTGTTCAGTAAAAATGAGCATGTAACATTATAACGTTATGTGTTCTAATATCATCTTGTAAAATGTTCTTTTTTGGCGAGAAACTTGAGTAATTTTTGAGAGGGAATTATGACTTGACATGAAACGGCTTGAAAACTACTAATGCTAAGATTTCTTTTATTTAATTAAAGCAATTATCCAATAAACTAGTGTCATTAATTTCCTAATATTTAAATTGTGTGTTTTTATGCAAATAACCATTATAAGGAAGTAAAATCCCTCTTGTTAACGTGATGCAAAAGAAACCATCCTTAAACGGTGCCAGATAGATTGTCCTGATCCCACAAGAAACTCACTTTGTTATTGTAGAAAGTAAAAAACATCTTCGTCTGGCGGAAGCAAGCAGTTAAAGTAATATTTCCACATTTTGAGCAATAAGCCTTTTGGCTTTGCTGCCTTAAATTTGAGTGAAGGCAGGTAATGGATCTGATACACTGGCATGTAATATGCATTAGTAGCCAGGATACATATGGTAGAGGCATTCATTCATCCGTGCATACGACCTATTTTGTTTTCTGGTGTGTGTGTGTGTGTGTGTATGTGTTGCAGGTAGCTACCAGGTTCTGTTGGAGGCCGTGTTCCTCTCTCCTCTCAGAGACCTGCAGAATGACTTTGTCAAGTACCAGGAGATGATTGAAACCACGCTGGACATGAACCAGGTCTTTGCTTCAGTAATCTGTGTTCACATGTACAATGTAGGATTATTTGTCTCTGTACCATGCTTAACAATTCTGCACGTCGTTAACGCGTGTATTGGCTTGCATGTTGTGTGTAGATTGACCACCACGAGTTCCTGGTGAAGGCGTCGTTTGATCCAGCGCTGAGTGAGCTGAGAGAAAAGATGGACGCTCTGGAAAAGAGCATGCAGGCGGTGCTGAACAGCGCAGCCAAAGAACTTGGTGAATACTTACAGACAGACATCTGTGCAAAGACGTTTGAGTCTGCAGCTCAAACGAATGGCTGCAGGCGTCATCTGCTGATGCCAAAAACGCCAAAGCAATTCCATTACAGCATGCGGTCATCATGTGCCACAGACAGACCGTGAGTGTAAATCCTTCAGATCATCCTGGGTGAGGACGCAGCCCACATGTACAGTTGGGATGTAACATACAGCAGAACTTTAGATTAACTTGCCTTTGGGGAGGGAAACATCCGGCTCATCTTTATGTAGCCGGCTGCTGCAGCGACCTGGACCCAGATAAAAGGAGTTGACAAATATTTGTTTTCAACCCTCTGGACCCTGTTCAAGGATTCAAACTGCGTTTATCTGGGATTGCCAACAACAACAACGGAAGCTGTTAAACTTTCCTCAAACTTAGTTAATATTTACTTATATTGTACTTTTCTTTTATTATTATCGAATGAGACATGAAACAAAAATTTGACTTTAATTGAAAACGGCTACAAAATGTGCAACAATCACATAAATTATATTACAGCGAAAGCACCAAAAACTAATTTGTTTATATTTAAGGCCTATAAATGAAAAGCAACCACACACGCACGCACGCATGTTCACTTTGAGTGTAACTCCTAATAATTAATGTTGATGCATTATGATTGATGTGGGACCCGGCAGAATAACCTCAAATAGCCCAAGAGATTAGGATGTCATGGGCTATCTGAGGTTTTTCGGTCACAAGCGTCTGAGCATTTCGGGTCGGCCCAACCTGGGTGAACTTGAGCAACTTTGTGGTTCAGGTCTGGACGCCGGGAAGACGGTGAAGCTGGAGTCCAACGCCATGCTGGGCTTCTACCTGAGGGTCACCTGCAAGGAGGAGAAGAGTCTGAGGAACAACAAGAAATTCACCACGCTGGACGTTCAGAAGAACGGCGTGCGCTTCACCAACGGGTTCGTCTCACTGCGTCACGCACATTTAACGTCTGCCTCGCATGAAGGTGCCCTCACCGTCAGCTGACGGTCCGTCGCCTTGCTTGTGCTCTGTCACGTGTTTGCAGCAAGCTGAGCTCTCTGAACGAGGAGTACACCAAGAACAGAGAGGAGTACGAGGAGGCCCAGAACGCCATCGTCAAAGAGATCATCAACATCGCCTCAGGTGGGGAACGCCGCCGCTCGCGGTCAATTTAACGGACGGAAGAAATGCATTTTCACGTGTTTATGCTAATTGTGGTCACATTAGTGTTCTTTTAATCAGATTTGAGTCGCTTTTGAAAACCCAGGCTGAACTTTCTGACCCCCCCCCCACCAGGCTACGTGGATCCTCTCCAGACGCTGAGCGACGTGATCGCTCAGATGGACGCAGTGGCGAGTTTCGCCGTGGCGTCCGTGTCCGCTCCGGTGCCGTACGTTCGGCCCCGGCTGCTGGCGGACGGCTGCCGGCGCATGGAGCTGCAGCAGGCCAGACACCCCTGCATGGAGACGGACGCAGACACCGCCTTCATACCCAACGACATGTCCTTCGCCCAGGGAGAGAAGAACTTCTATATTATAACGGGTAAAGAGAGATGACGCGTTGAAAAAAAACACATTCAGCTCAGTTAGGAGGAAAATAGAATGAACATAGAAGTTAATTTTTTCAGAATCGGTTTAGAAAGGTTTGATCTTTTATTGCCCTTTTTTTTAAAACATTTTTTAACTTGAATTGGCTATCCTGTGAAAAAGTTGCTAATTAACATCATGAGAACGGTTAAAATGTCTTAACCGAACATCTGACACTCACTATAAAGCTATGAAAGATGACGGGAGATGCAGATTTACCTAATAATTCTCTTTAATAATAATTTACGCTGCCTTGTCGACCTAAAAATTGACCACAACGTGACATTTGCAGGGGTTGTTTACATTATTCTATGATCAATTTTATAATTTCAAGTCAGATAAGAGATTTCACAGATAAATTATAAGTGGCATAGACTGTTTGTCCTTAAAATCAAGACTTGGCGTGATCCCGGTCTGTCACACTAACCCGATTTTTCCAGAAAAGCATCTTGAGAAAAGAGTGCGAGGCCTGGACAGATGATCTGTTTCCTTTTCACACATTCCATCGATTCCGAAATCTCACTCCCACATCAGTAAATGCAAAGAAAGAAGAATCGCTCTGTTGTTTTCATGTGTGTGTGAAGATTGTGTTACAATCTCGGTCGTCATTTTTTAATCTGTAAATGTTGCGCATCGACTTCGCGGTTGAACAAAGAGAAATGCTCAGTTTGGTTCCTTTCTGAGGCAAAACAAGGTCATCTTGCTTTATCTCTCTTCCACTCCCTCGTCTGCAGGACCAAATATGGGCGGCAAGTCAACGTTTATCCGTCAGGTGGGTGTGATTGCCCTGATGGCGCAGATAGGGTGCTTTGTGCCATGCGAAAAGGCGGAGCTTAGCGTGATTGACAGTATCCTGGCCAGGGTGGGAGCAGGAGACAGCCAGGTCAAAGGAGTCTCCACCTTCATGTCCGAGATGCTGGAGACTGCTGCCATCCTGCGGTAAGAAACAGACGTACGAGCTCTTTGTTTTTTTTAAACTACAAAGATGTCACACAAGCGTTTTCTCAACGCTGGCGTTTTCCCTCCAGCTCGGCCACGCAGAACTCTCTCATCATAATCGACGAGCTCGGCAGAGGCACGTCCACGTACGACGGCTTCGGTCTGGCCTGGGCCATCAGCGAACACATCGCCTCCGAAATCAGCTGCTTCTGTCTGTTCGCCACTCACTTCCACGAGCTGACGGCGCTGGCGGCGCAGCAGCCGACCGTCCACAACCTGCACGTCACGGCACTGACCTCCCACGACACACTCACTATGCTCTACAGAGTCAAATCAGGTCGGCACACATTTATGTATCATAATGTAAAGTTAGATCTATTTTGTTGTTTCTCTGGACTGTTTGTAACATGTAAGATGGTGACTCAATCTCTCTAATTGTGTGTCTAACAGGTGTGTGCGATCAGAGTTTTGGAATCCACGTTGCCGAGATGGCGTGCTTCCCGCCATCGGTGGTGGCCATGGCGAAGGAGAAGGCCGAGGAGCTGGAGGAGTTCCAGGAACCTGCAGGGGAGAAGTCGGAGGAAGAGCCCGAGGCAAAGAGACGACGGACAGACAAACAAGTACGGGTTGACAAGTCGATGCTCGTAGATTTATAGAGGTTCTTTGCTTTATAATTGTCAAATGTGATGTGAAAAGGGTTTTTAAGAGATTGAATACTACATTTCCTCACTTTTTCATGTATACACTGAGATTTCACAAAATGTTTGGTCATGGAAAGCCTTTGGTCAAAATGTATGAACGCCGCTGTAAGTATTCAATTCTGTACCGCACCAATAAGTAGAACTTTCTCCTACATTTGGTCATGAGGCTGAAACTGCTGGTTTTGGTCTTCCCTTTCCTTCAGGTGGGGGAAAACCTGATCCAGGACTTCCTGAAAAAGGCTAAGTCCCTCGCTGCGGCCTCCCTGAGTGAAGAAGAGGTGAAGGCGGCCCTCAAGAAAATGAAGCAGGAGCTTGTAGCCAAAAACAACACTTATATCACAGACATCCTTTCACGTGGAAAAACAACTTGATTTTTAAGACTCGTTCATGTGTTCATCATGGCCAATAAAAGGTCAACTACTGTAGCGCTTAGCTTACATTGTATAGTTTTTCAATAAAAATGTCTGCATGTACTTGCAAGCTTTTGACTCAATTTCTGTTGCATGTGCAAGTTCTCCATAAACACTTTGCTGCATGTTATGAACTTCAGACACTTTTTGGTAATTCTGTAGGGTGTGAATTTAAAAACAAGACACCTGTGATCTAATAAAGTTTTATTTTCTTAGAAATGGCCAGTTTCCTGTTTTCTTTTTTTGTCTTTCTAAGAAAGTATACCCCTTTTTGAATTCCAACTAGCATCTACATAATGGTTATTGAGTACTTCACAATATATTAAGTCTAGATGTTATGGTACATGCATACGATTCAGGCTGCATGAGGAGCCACAGTCACCACGATACACGGGGAGAAAAGGTGTGGGGGCGGGACAGCAGATTGACTCCTCAGTTCCAGTTCCAAGGAGCTCCGACTCCTTAATGTAACCCTCTCCACAAAACACTGACTGCATCAACTTATAAACATATACACACACACAACTTCCACTGTACACAACACACATTTACACACTCACATACACACCTTTATACAAATGTGGAGCCCCTCCACCTGCCATTTAAGCTAAATATACTGGAGAGGGTTTTTAGTGTTTAAATTCTCTTTCACAGAAAGAACTTCACTACTGGGACGTGCGAGTTTCTGCACTTTGCCTTGGAGTCGGGACGGGAGGAGGGATGCTAACCAAAAGAAAATAATTATAATATATAATAAAATAAAAGACATTCAAATACAGTCAACTTTTTGCTTGAAAATACAAAACTACATGAGAAAGCATTGAAATAAAATCCACTGATCAGAACATTTTTTTTTTTCCTTTTCCTTTTTTAAAAAGCCCAAGTGCTCCATCACACACACACACACACACACACACACACAATCTTGCTCTTTATCCACACACAACAGAGCAACATCCGCCCATATGTTGCCTAGTTACAACTGCCTGAGCAGCCAATGGGGATGGCAGCTGCGAGGAAGCAGGAAGTCTCTTTGACAGCAGTTTTTTTGTGAGGAAGAAGGCTGGGAGCCGAGGATTAACGCCGGGTTGGGGATCTTCATGCGCTGCCGGTGTGGCGCAGGCCGCCATCGACAGCCCCTCTGCATAGCCCTTCACTTCTCATCTTCTTTAGTCTGCAGACTGCAATAAGAAATGCTCAAGTGAGGAATCTCTTGTGGCCGTTCAGCCTACCCTCGGCTCCACTGCCCCCTCTAGTGGAGTCTGCCTCTGCTGCAGCGTGTCTGACTGCAGCCGGCAGGAAGCTGCTTCCTCTGCAGCCTCTTTCACCGTGATCCCATTTGAGAGCGCCGCAATCACAGAGTCTCTCTGGGTCCTTATGGCTGCAAGTGGATGTGTGTATTAAACTGTGTATGTGTGAGAGTGAATGGCTGTGTGCAATGTAATGTGTTTATATGCTTATGTGAGAGAGTGTAACTGAACCGGACGCCTTCAGTTATGTTGGAGCGTGTTGGACTCGATGGGCGGCGCCGAGTCATACAGAGTGTCTGTGTCGTGTGTGGGCTCTCCGGCCAGCGTACAAGGGTTGGACAACGTTCCCGCTCCGCAGTCACAGAAAAACCTAAAAAAGGGAACAGAGCCCTTCTTAATATACAAGTCATATATATTTAAGTGAGAGAGCATTAAAACTACCCTTTAAAAGGTTTAAATTATAAAAGATGTTCACTATTTTTCAATATTAAACATCAAAACAAATTCCTAGATCTCTCCTCCTCCCCCAAATTGGTTGTCAGAAAGAAAAGGTCAAACAGGAAAGCAAACATGTCTTACCGATCATGCCGTATAAACTCTACATCGTGCCCTTGGTGGCATTTTTTGATGCAGTTTACACAGATGGCGTTTCTATCTGTTGTATTACAGGTGTGACATCTGGAGGGATAAAAGACAAAATGGATTCATTTATATAAACATAACGAGAGAAACATTAAAGTGGTTTATTGGGAGACATTTGTAATTGTCAAAATCCACAAGGATTTTTAACAATTACTAATCTACTAGGACTTTAAACATGTTTCTCAAATACAGGAAAGCACTTGACAATTACGTTGGTTAATTGGAATCACAATTTCCTACAGCCCAAGTCGATGTTTTCAATCTTTTCGTTTTGGCCAACAGGAAGAAAAAACAGGAAATCCTTACAACTAAAAGTTGGAATGAGGCAATGTTAGGTTTAGGCTTTATTTATTTACATAACTATTATTATGATTATTGATCATAATAGTTCCAGATGAATCCTGTGTTGTAATAGTTTCACCGCTGCTAAAATGTCTTTCTGAACAGTTTACCTGTAGAAGTCGTGCATGGGGTAACTGGTGTAGCTGGAGATCTTGTAGAGGCACTGTCCTCTGCTCACTGCCTTCTCAATGGCATCCTGGTTATTCAGAATCTTATTATCTGACAGAGCGGAGGGGGGGGGGGACATGTGATGAGAAACAAGCGAGTACCCAGACTGAGCAAAGATTCAAAGTACAAAAAGCAGCTACCTTTCATGGTGACGTTGACTCCCGAGGCCAAAAACAGGCCCCCAAAGCGATTGTTGAAGATCTGGTTGCCCTCCAGCGTGGCTGTGGCGTGGTTAGTGATTTCAATACCTGAAGAAGTGAAAGAGAAGTCTGTCATCAGCACCAAAAAGAGATATAAGCCAAGATGATATTTGTGCTCACGTGGAGATGAGGGAAAAATACAAATAAAAAAAAAGAAGCTACCTGCAGCGAAGCCATCAAAAATGCGGTTCTTGCGGAGTATCGGGTGGCTGTTTGTGCTGATCAGCACACCGGCTTGAGCGTTCCTGAAGATGTCGTTCTCTTCCAGCAGACCTACGGAGAAAAACATTTTATGATTCAACCTGTAGATTGAAAATTGTAATGTGAGAATTGAGACTGAGGTGCACCGCATCCTAACTGTCCGCAAGAGACACGGCACTCACTGCACAGCGCAGTTTTTAAATTTTGCCAGAAAAATACAGCCGAATATTCGTTTTGAAAGCAATAACCATATTTATATTAATTGTTCAAAGCTCTGTCTGTGAGCTCATCCGTTTCACTACAGGCAGATTTCCCTCACTTGCTACAGTGGGCAGGGAAATAAAACAAACTAACGCCTTATTTCTATGTCCTTAAGTTCATTGTAAATCTGTGTGATGGGAGGACTCAGTAAAATATGCATTTCATTATATAGAGTAAATGTATGTTATCTGTGCATATCACAAAGAAATGACCTTGAATTTCGATCGATACAACGGGATCTACAAACAGTGTTGAATTCAGAATAATCGTTGACAGCCCTGGTCCATATTTCAGAAGTTAAGTGCCGTTTTCCTAATTATCTGCCTACAGATTATGTTCAAGTACCTCTGCCTCCGTTGAAGATGCAGATGCCTCCATCTCTGCCATCATGAATCTTATTTCGTCTCAGTGTGGGGTTGCTATCCGTCTTGATCCACACCCCCGCCATGGCATTATCAAAGATCTCATTGTCCTCAATGAAGCCAAGACCTGTTGTATTAAACAGCACATTAGAAACATAGCAAGTACACACATACACTACATGCGAGACAAACAGAGCGGCAGGGGACGAAATACGGACCCGAGTTGTAGACTAAAATCCCTCCATTCTGGCCTCCCCATATCTTGTTGCGCCTGATCTTTGGGTTGCTGCCCGTCCTGTCGAGATTCAACAGCAATTAGATATTAAAAACATATACAACAAAGTGGAAAAAGAAAACTAGAAAAGTCTGTCACATGCTCAATATTTTACATACAATGATCTGGAAATTAAGTGCATTCACTGCTTAAAGGTGGCAATCTTCACCTAATTTGTACACCAGAGTACATGTGATTGTAGATGTCATTGTCTTCCAACACACCATGCCCGTTGTCATAGAAATACACGCCCACCTAGGAAAAAAAACAAACAGATTACCACATTAAGGGGAAAAAAAACAAGATGATAGAAATGTGTTTTAACATCAAAATGGCACAAATCAGGACATTGGAGATATATTGAATGTGAAAAAGCACAAGATTTCATCAATTGAGGAAATTAAAATCAGATTTCCAAACCGTGCGTATATACATACACCCACACACTGTTTGACCATGGTCATTTTACCTGTTTGCCACTGTGGATGCGGTTCTTGCGGAGGACAGGAGTGCTGCCTGTGGTCACCCAGACTCCAGCCAGGGTGTTGCTGTAAACCTCGTTCTCCTCAATCACCCCCTGGCCTTTCTCGTGCTGAAAACACAAAAGCAGAGTCAGCGGTCAAAAAAAATAAAAAATAGCCCGACGGGGGAAGTTTCTAAGTTCTTATTAAAAAAGAGAAAAAGTGCCCGACTGGCTGGAGAGGGATTAAACTTTACACCAAAATGAAGAGTGCATTTACCACATAGATTCCCCCATGCTGACCATCGTGGATCTTGTTGTGCCGTACAATGGGGCAGCTGTTGGTTCGGATCTGGATTCCCGCCAAGGCGTTACCATAGATATCGTTACTCTCTATCAAACCCCGTCCATCTCCAAATATGTACACCCCTCCCTGGTTACCGTTGAATATAGCATTTCCCCTAGACATAAAAAGAAAAGAACTGTCACAAACTTGGAATAAACATGCTAATGGGGACAGAGACAAAATTCATTTTCAGTTTGTCTGTGTCGATACAGGCCGTGCTGGCCTCCACACAAAATAGCCTTCGTCCCTCTCTGAGTTCACTACAAATGTCCAGTGTGATGTTTTGCGTCCTCACCGTATCGTTGGGTCGCTGTTGGACGTGATCCACACACCAGCAAAGTTATTGGCATAGATTTTGTTCTCTATAAACTGTCCCCGTCCCTTCTCGTGGACGTAGATGCCTCCCGTTTGGCCATGATGGATCTCACAACGCACCACTGTGGGGTTGGCGTAGGCCTTCACTTCAAAGCCTGCTATGCGGTTTCTATGGATGTTGCAGTTCTCAAAGTAACCCTGAGACACAGAAAAGACGACAAATTAGATGGTCCGCGATGATTCTTTCAAGTAAAATGTATGAAATGACAGCGTGTGTTTTTACCATGCCGTGATCAAAGGTGAACACGCCAACATCTCGCCCGTGGTGGATGTGGTTACGTCTAATGATGGGATTACCGTGGTTTTTAACCCAAATTCCCGCTAGCGCATTGTTGCTGATTTCATTGTCTTCATAAATGCCCTGAAACAGATGAGAAGAAAGTCAGAAGCCTGTGTGACGTTTGTGTGTGTATCTATGGCTAATTATTTGTTACTATTGAGGCGGGAAAAGTAACTTTTACCTGTGCATGATCTGTAATGTACAGTCCTACATTCTCACAGTCACTGATGTTGCAGTGTTTGATGGTTGGACAAGCTCCTTGACCACTCACACACACAGCCGAACCCACTAAACACAGGGGAAACAAAAACACAAGTGTTACACTGCTGCAGAGCTGAAAGTAATGGTAAATTCTATCAATTTAGCAAAAGTCGAAAAAAGAAAGAGGGGTGTTAGGTTTTTCCTAAAAAAACAAACAATTTAAAGACATTATATGAAAATGATCCTCTTCAATCATGAAATAAAATAAAAGTGTGAGGTCTGTATCTGCAGAGACTCTGCCCTCTTACGTTAAAAAAAGAAGCGTCCAGATGACAGATCAAAAGCGCAGATTGAAGAGGAAGCTATGAAAATGGCGGACACTGCGCCGATAAAAATGGGAAATAGTGTGGGGAAAAGTTTGCTTCCAAAACGAGAGTGAATCTGGAGTTGGCTGTTTCCCCTCTGGCGAGCTACGTTATCCTCATTGAGCTGGGACGGAGGCGCATACTTGAATGTTGTCTTTACAAACTGCAACCCACAAAATCCTAATTGATGTCCCTTTTAATCTACAATGACACAAACAGACGTTTTAAACTACTGTCCAAAGTGTGTTTTTTTTGTCCAGTCCCAGAACCAAATAACACATTTAGTCTCTCATCCTGGGACATAATGAATGCATAGATCATTTAATGATGTACCATAATTAGGGACACTTGACACCGTTTTAAACTATAGTTCTTTAAACTGTTACAATACAGGTGAACATGCAAACATGTGCGCAAAACAATCTTAAATAATACACGATCCATGCAGTAAATGCCGTGTGTGCATTACCTGTGCATGTGGAGCGGATGATGCAGTGGTCGATGTTGGGGCTGCAGTTGACTGTGATCTCCAGACAGTGGTGGGCGTTATGGTGCTGCGCTGACTTATCATCCGGATTAAACTGCAGAGAGAAGCGCAGCAGAGGTCAGACAGTGGCTGCGCTTACTGACAACACATCAAGCTTCTTGCCACCCACCATATCCACACTAGACTCTCCCGACTGGAGGCATTAGTACCACTAATACTGGTAGCTGATACCAGGAGATAACCAGAACACAGTGAAATCTTACACCACGGGAGATATAGAATAATCAATACGATGTCACACGAAGACAAGCAACATTCACATTTTTGAACAAATTTGTCTCATAACGTATAATTTGTTAAAGCTGGTTTAACTCTTTGTAAAAAAACAATCCAGACAACCAACGTAGAAGTGAAATTATACCCAAATTGTGGGATTTTGTATCGTGTAATAGGTATTGTGTAAACTCATTTCAATAGTCTAAACCCTTTAATAAAGTGCACATGGTCAATTTATCTTCTGGCTTGTAATTTAAAAAAATATCTTTAAAAAATGACAACGAGATGAAGCAGCAGCTGAGAACGGCACCAATATCCGACCATTATCTTTTGAAATCTTTTAATGATTCACACAATTATACTATCAGAAGCCCATGAGCGTCCTTACAAGACTAATGTTTGCTGTTTGTCTCATTTGTGGTTCTTACTTACAGAAATCAAGTCTCCATTTATCAAATAATAATATCTTCAACTATGAATAAATAATAAATAAAGAGACAAAGCTAGCCTTTCCCACTGTGACTATGTTGCCTAGCATGAGAGCCCTGCGATGAGACTATAAAAAAAAGGAATGTAATGTAAAGCCAGCCATTCTTCAAGCTTAAAAACAAATCTAATAACTAAATAAATCAAAATTAAGAGAAAAGTGAGATCTATGCTCACCTTGATGGTCATGTATCCCACATAGGCATCCTCTGAGCCCTCCATGAAGACAAACGTTGAGTCTCTAGTATTCTCGATCACCACCTTGTCTGCTACTTTACCGGGAGCTTAGGGGAAAGCAGAAAACACCCATTAACATCCTCATAAATATGGACATTAACACCACTGAGAGTGTATCCTATCTTAAGAGAGATATTGATTGCATGCGGCGCTAGCGTCAAGGTAAAGTCTTAAGTTCTTTCCAGTGAGGGAAACATGCATACCTGCACCAATCATGGTGATGGGGGACTCTATATAAATCCACTCGTCTGTATAGATGCCGGAGTGGACAAAAATTAGACCGTCAAAGTGAGCCTCTTGCACTCCGCCCAACGCATCCTCAATGGTGTCATAATACTGCAGGGGAAAGGTACATACACCTTCAGGCAGAATATACACACCTACAAATCATCACAAGGCCTTTTGGAAAAACAAGCAGTTGTTTACAAAGGCTCTGCTTTGGATAAACATTAGTAAAACATGGCCAATCAAATAAATCCTCATTTTGTCTTTTTGTCATGACTTACCAGCATATTCTCTCTGCCTTTGTATCTTCCAGGATTACTGTAGAAATGCTCAGCAAAGCCTGGTTTTACATGAGCACCTTTGTACTGCAACACAAAAAACACCAAAGTCAAGTTTCTGGTGATCACACCAAACATCAACATGGTTCTCATACCACATATTTATTGCTAGTAAAACAAATAGGTTTGATACACAAATACTGTGAATTTAGGTACATTGAGGTTTAGTGGACCAGGAAAACACACTGACACACAATGCATGTAAATCACATCACGTGATTCTACTCTGTCAATCAAATATGCGTATTCGGATAAGCATCGTGGCTTGAGTGAGAGACGGCAGAGAAAACACACACGTTTAGGGTTTGTAAACAACAATATATGCAAATGTTGATTTCCGAGTTATTACAATGAATGCAAGAGCACAACACTTTCGGGTTTTCACCTTGAATTTCCCTTCGACATTATAATTAAAAAAGCAAACATATTTTCCTTCCATTGGCCTGACGACTTCAGAGAATTATTAGTGAGAAAAACTCTGGTTTTACATAAATAGATGGTGAGACACACAGACACCATTGTTGACATAGCCTTAGAAGAACATTATGATCATGTGAACATGTTACAATGTTCCATCTGTGAAAGGCCTGAATTCATTCATTGTGAGAATAAACAAACGAGAAATACTATATGTGCCGTTTGAAGACAGAACAAACTAAGGAACTGCTCTAAAAATGTTGCTACAATTACAGAATATCAGCATCTCCCAATTCCCTAGACTGTAGTGGTCTGGAAATACCACCGAGTAATACATCATAGCTCATTAGTTGTAGTAAAAATCTGAATCTGCAAAGTAGCCAATTTAGTAACTAATGTTGTCAAATAAATGTATTAAAGTCAAAAATGCATAGCTTCCTCTCGGATGTAGTGGAATAGAAGTATAAAGTTACATAAGATGGAAATACTCCAGTGGAGCATGCCCCCAGACCCCCTAGAGCGTCAAAGGTCTACCCACCATAGTCTCACTAAATCCGGTGGGAAACACCAGAATATATAAATAGAATTCGGGCCAGAAGTTATATTTACAACCACAAACAGCAAGCGAAGCTGAACAGAAGTGACGCGTGTTCTCTCCTCCGCTCCATTCAGTACCAGGGACAGCGCATTATATGGACTTTCGGTCACTTTATCGTGGATGGAAAAGTGTGTCAACAAAGTGGAAACCCTGTTTATGTGCTGTGGAAAGAAAATGAAATGTTGACAGTGTTGTTTTTGCATTGGCTCAATTATTGCACAGTCCCATGGAGATGGACGTTACTTATTTTCACTGCCTACCAATTACATTAGGCCTATATATATAGGCCTAACAATGTTTGACAGAAAGCCTATTTAACACAAAGCCCATTTAACAATGTATTTGCTTCAATGCCATTCAGTCGTGTATGTGTGCATACATTCATGTGTCGCACAATGACAGATGACATTTTATTTCATATAAATATAATACTACTACTGATAATATTAATAATAATAAAATGTAATACATTAATGGGAAACATACAAATATGTCTTTACATTGGCAAAGGCATCTGTTATTGGCTATCGTTCTGAACACAGTCAATCCCAGACACCATCATCTACCGGAACAACCTCATCCTAAGTGTTTATCCATGTTATATTGTGCTAGTAATGCTTGCATATCTCCCTATATATATTATAGATATGTAAAAAATAGAACAGGACTTCCTTTCTCTTTCTAATGTGTGTGAATTTATAGGAACACTTTTCCAAAGTGAGATATTGTTACCACATTGAGTGGCATGAATTGTATCGCAAGGTTATATATGACTTTTTTAGAACTCCACATTATTTATATTTAATGTATAGAGGGAAAATGTTAAACAATAAACCAAGTGTGTATAAAGATATTGCTGCTCTTTAAAGAAAACTATGACGGCAGACTTACCAGCTGTTGGAAGCTCTCCTTCCAGGGGTTTGGGTGTTCATGCTCCTCGGGGCTGACTTGGTAGAACCTTCCTGGCTCAGGATGCATCATGGGACGTGTGTACTCAAACACCTCCATGTATAGACGCTTCCTAGGATTAAATTCCACAAAACATATTTTAGTTGTTTCCCTTTAAACGAAATGACAAGTTTCCATCTCTTCAGCAGCACAAACCATAGGATGGGGTCGTTGGCTAGCTGGCTGAATCTCTTGCAGACACAAGCTGCCTGACAGAGGTCCTGTTCCAGTAAGTAGGAGAAGATCTTCAAAACAACCTCATCTGGAAGCTTTTGTTGCAGATATTGCTCTGCTGGGGCTGCTAAAGACACACAAATACACACACACATATACGCACACACAATGTAAGCTTTAGGAAAACTATTTTCAATCCAAGCACGATAAACTATGTAGTCATGCTGTTAAATAGATTGCAAATTTACCAGCGCACACAGGAAATCAATAAAGTTTTTTTTTTAAGGAGAAAAAAAGCTAACACTCTTTTCCCCAGCTGTGGAGATTTAACACACACCTGGCAGATCGTGGCTCTTACCGGACACTCGTGCCCGCTTGGCTCGATGGCCAAAGGCCTCTGTTGATGAAGTTGAAGCTCCCTGTAAAAAAGGGAAAATGGGATATCAACTCCAAGCCAAGATTCAACACTACGTAATCATCTGGAAAATGTACTGCTGTCACAAAATCATTGTTCTTTCAAAGGAAAACACAATCAATCAGACATGCACACTGTGGCCAATGCACAAGAAAAATGCACTTTAATGTTTGAGTCTAACCTCCATTGGGCCCTTGCTGGGGCAGGCAGAGGCGGTGGCAGAGGCAGCAGCGGTTCTCTTGGGAAGCAGGGTCTTGCGTCGAAGCTGATAGGGACTGTTCTGAGCTCCTGGACCAGACTCCTCAATAGCCATCTCTGCTGCAGCTGCTGCAGGAGCCTCCTCATCTGGACAAAAAGGAAAACAGATTTCCTATACATACCACTTTGTCAAGAGGCACTTCAATGCACAAAGCTGCAGTATAGTGCAAGACCATGCAAAAAAAAAAAAAAAAAAAAAACAGCACTGGGAATTTCTCTGACAAGCCTAATCATAGCTCTATGCTCAAATACACAACTAAAAAGGTCCCCAGTAATTGCAGGAAACACTTTAACCACAAACACAGTTGTTCTTCTTCACATTAATGTGTGCATTCAGCTCACACACTGCAAGTACATTACGCAGGCTAACTGACAGGTTAAGAGTTGGTAAGGAAGACAAAAGGTTAGTGATTGATAATGGCTGATGCACCCCCTGCAGTCATATTGCCAGTCTTTCATGTCTAGTCATACAAAACTGAAATCAGGCAATGTGCATTTGGCTGTGTCCCGTGTATGCAAAATCTGCCTCATCTTTTACGGTGCTGTCATTATTAAGGGCCGCAGATGAAGTCGATCAGACGTGTGGCTAATGGCTAAAAACTGAACTGCGTAGCTGGCAAATCCGCGGTGTAAACAAATCAAGCTACGGCTAACAGGCTCCGAGAACAAGGAAGGGGACGTGGGTCCAAATCTGCTGGCTACGTTAGCTTTAAACTAAAATAGCCCCGAGCAGAGAAAATGGACTGAGTATATTCATCCCCCCCACAAAAAAACACACCGTATCATCCATCACAGCTGATCTTGCGTGGCCTCTTGAAGCTGGGAGGGGAGGGGGGCAACTAGCTAATGTTTTTGTTAACGTTACACCCCAAAAATGGCAGTCCGAAGACGCCGCAGATTTACACCCTCAGAATCGTTAGTGACAGCTGGGAATGCGACGGCCGAGGAGACACGCAGATTTTGGTCCGAGCGTGACAAGCCGAGCCCTTTGCCTGCAGCTGGGGTCACCTGAATATGCGCTATTAATGTCGAACGTTAAGCTACATATGCATTACGTTCGGCAAAGACAACCCCCAACCCTCCACATAACCGGGTAAGCTAGCTAGCGGTGTTAGCTAGCCCCAATCACTCAAGCCAAACAAAGCGCGGCCTGGCCTAAGCCACAGAGCGAGAAGCCTCGGCTTTTCCTGCCAAACCTGCCGTCTCTAGGAGTGGTAAACAGGCCAAACGTCAAACAACGGACGTCACGTAAAGGCCGTTGGCGCATGACACGGCTTCGCCTTCGACCGTTAGCTGTCTGCGGCCGTCCGTACCTCTGTCCCCGTTGTTCCGTTCAGGCTGCACCGGGCGCGGCCTCGACACTCGCCTGGGTCTCCTGTTGGTGGCTCTGACGGAGTTCATCTGGGGAGTTGGTTGTTGGAAAAATAGACAGCTATCCTCGACCGCCCGTTTCGAAATGTACCCCTCGACCGAAACTACCACCCGTGCGGTCTTTTTCCAAGATACCCCCAAACAATTGCGATCAAAAACCCGCTGGTATTTGGGGGTGTAATCGCTTTTTTTTTTCTCCCTCCGTGGTGTTACAGCTCCCCCCGTATCGCTGCTCGGTGCCAGCTTCGTCTCAGTCTGTAGCAGGAGGAGCCATTAACCCACACGGGAAACAATCGCGAGAAGAAGAAAAAAAGAGCGTGAGCGTCCGCTCGGCCAATCATATTTGGCGTTTTATAATAGCGGCCCTGCAGCGGCCAATCAGGATCGTCGTAAGTGACGACCTGACAAACCTTTCTGTTGAGGTTCGGGATCGGTCAAGCGGCGATTTGATCAATGCACGGGCAATAATAATGCTAAAAAATACGCTTTTTTTTTTTTTTTAGCCTTAGACCTTATTGTTATATGGCGCTATATCATTTGTGTATTTTTTCATATCTAATTGTTTTATTATTTTCCATATAAATGCACAGGTGTGAGTGTCATGGTCATGAACGTTTGTAGGACAGGGACTGAAGTTCGGTTGCAAGAAATGTTTATGTTTACAAGTTTACACAATTTGATTTTCATATTTTAAAATCTTAAAATGAACCACAAATGTAATTTCGGTTCTAATTTGTGAGACAAAACACACGGATTGTGAACAGAAGATAAGCGGACTAAAGTTTTCAGATTCTAAAGTAAAAATCAAAGCCCTATACAAGTTGATTGTATGATTATATTTAAAAGTTCAAATCATAATGAATGTTTTAATTTAAATAATATACCGTGAAATTTAATGATCTGGTTTTCATTACTTTAAAACGTATCATTGTTTAACATAATGAGGAATACACATTGAAAAAAATCTATATTTATTTCAGTGGCAATACAATTGGAATCCATTTTCACTCACATGAACTCAGACTAAACTTTTTACAGCTGTATTTTTCAGGCCTGCGGGAGTCTCGATCGATTTTGAGTGAAAGAACACATTTTGTCAATTAGTATCATTTCACGTAATTGGACCACCAGATGGCATTCTTTGGCTATAAACGAATTGAGCTGTGGTCTCACAGCTTCTCTGAGACTGCTGCAATGTTGCAATATTTTATCTGGAGTTAAAAACATTTTTCTTTTTCTTTTGTCACCTTGTTGTCACTGGAGCATATCTTTATGCAGGAACTCTTACCACACAATAAACACAATAATTTCTAAAGATGAATGCATATATGTTAGCGCATGATAACATTACAATGCAGAAGAACAAATAAGGAAGGTTAACATATATACACACAATTACTATCATTCTCATACAGAGTCAAATTAAATGAATTTATCAGATAGTTTTTAGAAAGATACACTTGAAAACACAGATAGAGAGTGGTAACAAATTAAAGTCATAATATTGCCCTAAATGTTATTGCTTGAAGCAGTTCCAGCTTTGTATCCCATAGGATCAACAACAGAAGCACAACTTGGGTAAATCTGTACATTGTCACACTGTTGACATCTCCTTCTCCTCCCCTCCTGGAATGGAATTTTAGAATTCTAGAATGGAATTTTAGGATTCTTGAATGGAATTTTAGATATCTAGAATGGACTTTTAGATTTTTATAACGGGTTAGGGCTACCTCTTAGGACTAACCGTAAATTAATTAGGGTTAGCCCTTAGTTAAGGTTAACCCTAACCCTGGAATGGAATTTTGGGTTAGGGTTAACCCTAGTTAATTTAGGGTCAGCCCTAAATTAATTAGGGTTAATTTAGGGTTAACCCTAGAATTAAATTCCCTTCTAGAATTCTAAAATTCAATTTTGAAATTTCATTCTATAATTCTAATTTTCCATTCTAGAATTTGGATTAATTCAAGGTTAACCCTAAACCTAAATGAATTAGGATTAATTTAGGGTTGGAGTTAAATATGAACACTAAGTAGAGTAAAAAAATACTTTGAATTATTAACTCTGAGGCAATAAAATCTATTTAGACTGGTACAAAATGTTATATTTTTTCTCAATTTGAGTAAAATGTACTTTGACAAATTTACTGTTTAACAGTAATGGTTCAATGCCTCTGTTTTGTTTTCTCCCTCATGCTGAACTGCTGTGAAGGGTTTTTTTTGTGCTGTTGCTGTCAATTGTTTGATTGTTATTTACTATTGTTATATATTTGTTGAGAGTTGTTGTGTTTGTCATAACATAAAATAAAGTGGGGATGTTGACCGTTACAGGTCATAAATGAACAACAACAATATGATCACAATGATGGATATTTTTACGGAATACTCTAACACAGCTAATATTAAAGAAAAGTTACTTAATATACATATAAAATAAAGAATGTCTGACAGAGTGTCACATTGAATAGGCATATTTCTTTGTGACAAAATCTTCTTTGAGGAACATAGTTCATGTTCGACATCACCATCTCTCTGTTGAGAGGGTGACTTAAAATATATTTTATGTAGAGCACAGAGGTCACAATAAATCCTGTGTCAGTAGCACCACCTGGTGGCTAAAGAGCATGAATGCACCCTTGCGTTCTACGTTGGCATGTAGGAGGCAGTGTATCCATATCAATGAGATGGACTCAGATTCTTTCTTGCAGCTGCAGCCTTGAAACCCTGGACTGCTTGCTTGTGTGTGTGTGTGTGTGTGTGTGTGTGTGTGTGTGTGTGTGTGTGTGTGTGTGTGTGTGTGTGTGTGTGTGTGTGTGCTTTATCTAGCTGCCATATCCATCTGTCTGTAATAAGCAGAAAGAGCAGCTGTGAAGTCTCCCCTCCCCTCCCACAACCCAACAGCCACCCTGGCATGCAGACCTGAGGTTGGTAGGGTCACTTTGTCCTTGAAAGCTGTGAATGCTCTGAAGGACAACATTTCTAGATAAAGACAGCTCAATTTTAAAGTGTGAGTGGTTTCCTTTTCTTATGACTCCTCATGCACTCTCCTTATACCATGAAAAAAACCCTATTCAAACAGAGATAAAATAAACACATTTATAAATGGCATTTTCAACCATCACAAAGATATATATATATATATATATATATATATATATATATATATATATATATATATATATATATATATATATATATATATATATATATATATGTATATATATATATATATATGTATATATATATATATATATATATATATATATATGTATATATATATATATATATATATATATATATATATATATATATATATATATATATATATATATATGAATGAAGGCACTTCATAGTAATTTCATTTACAAAGGATACACATAATTACACTACAATGATAATTACACATTCTTCATTTCATTCTTCAAACTGAAGAGTAGGAGGGATGTGGAGGCATGCAGAGCAACAGCATCATGTATAATAATGGTATATTTGTGAAGGTGATAGTCCACTTTAATAAAAACAATTCTGTAAATGCATCAGAGTTAGCCAAGAGGCTATTTTTCATCTATAGTCACGAGAGGCAGATGTTCAAAAACAAACCTTAAAACAGAAATAAGATTAAATATACAAGATTATACAATATTGACGCTTTACAACACATGCTCGAACAATGAATAGAGTGATAATAGACATATTATCATCTACTAACATACTAACAAGACATGTAACACAGAGGCTCATAAATTCAACACAAACAAAGCAAATAATGAGGGGTAACTAAAATAGAATGGACTAAAGACAAGATTATGCTGCATTGTTAGACACTAAAAAACACTAAAAACATGTCAGACGCACAGAACATAAAAGCATGCAGAGTATGTGAAATATATAAATCAGTCAGACACAGCTAAACAACAATAAAAGACATACTGTGTGTTTGTAGTTCTCTAATGGTCCAGAATGGAGTTCTCGTCTAGTGCAGCTTGTACAGAAACTGCAGATGAGGAGATTAATGGCCTTGCAGTGTGCTTCTTAATGAATGTCATTCAATCATAATGTTTTATGCCAAATGAATAGGGATTCTTTTGAAGTACATGTGCTGATATCTCGAGTGTCAAAACAGTCAAAACCTTTGTAAAAGGGTTTCAAAGTATTCCAATTTATTCAATTATTTTGAGACACTCGATGGATGGCAAGACGCTGCATGAAGCTAAACTTGCTTTCCTCACCTCTACTCTTTCTACTTTTACTTGTGTTTTGATTCTTTCAATGCAGAAAACTCCAACCCATCTGGCGTTCCAATCAAGTTAAAACAAACGCAAGGAATTATCTAGGACAGCTATTTGACCTAGATTTGGTCAGAGTATCTGCAGTTGTTATGTAGCTATCTTTACTTGGATTTCTGTACACACCCTACATACAGGAGAGTTTTCCCACAGTTGAAGAATGACTCTTGCGCTCTGTGCTGTTTCAGGTCAGAGGTCAGGCCCGAAGAGTCATTGGTGGATGTGCTGGTAAAAGATACTGGCAACATATCGGAGGTATGTGAAAACCAGCAAAATTCAGTGTCAGTAATGGGGTGTCATATTGAGAATTTAGCAGTTTGTTCAGTGTCTCCAAAATTCTCCACAAAAGTTGAATTTCTTCTAACTTCACGGGCATATTATAGTCCATCAATATCTCCATCAGTCATTGCTTTAAAAAAATACGACTTCTGTGGGGAGAGAAATACGGCCCTACGATGTCCATGCCGGCTACTAACAGGAGGAGCTCTCTGTCCGGTAAATCTGAGCCCGAGTTTTGAACAGGCCGAAGCGAGCCGTGAGGAGAAAGAAGTCCTGCCTAAAGGTGCGCGTGAAGAAGGCGTAAAGGAAGGGGTTGGAGCACGAATTGATCGGGTAGAAGAGGACCAGCAGGAGTTTGGCGCCTGAGACGCTGATGAGCGGGAGCTTGAGGGCGGCGGAGACAGCAAAGAAGGAGATGGGAGCCATGCACACAAAGTCAGTGAAGATGAGGATGGCCATGCGTTGGGCCACGCGGGTGTCGGCGTGGGCCGGTGCAGACGAAGGGTTGCGGACGGTCAGGTAGATGCTGAGGTAACAGCCGCACACACAGACGAAGGCCAGGATGTTGAGGAGGAGGAGAGACACCACGTAGACCTGAGACTCCAGAGACTCCACGTCCATGGGCAGGCAGATACTCACCTTCAACACAAACACATCCACACATTCAAATACCACACAGTGATTCAAGGGCCTTGAATGTAATTTATTTTCAGGACCAAAAAAAAAAAAGTTAAACCTCGACTCTCAAAGGGTTTGTGGACTCAACAAATAGACACACACTAAAATCTACAACTAGACATCTTTGCAATACCGTTATACTTTTATACTTTTACACTTTATACACATTTTTTTACTATTTATTTTATTCCATCTGTATATTTCATACTTGTTTCTTACCATTTAGTTTTTAAATTGTGTTTTTATTACTGTTCTACTGTTTATTTATATTACTTATCTCTACTTTCTGTGAAGAAGGGCTGTAATCCCGTAATTTCCTCACTGAGGGACTAATAAAGGACTATCTTATCTTATCTTATCTTTGAAATAGCTTTATATTTGTTTTTCTTAGAAGAAACAGAAATTTCGCCTGGTTGTCTTTTCTGGCGTTTTATGGACCAAACGATTAGTCGATTAAATCAGAAAACAAGTGTTAAACGAACAAAACCATCCTACGTATGTAATGTCATACAAGCAACACATTGCATAAGCTGTTTTGGATATTTAAAGCATATTATGACTGCAGAAGTACATCAGTTTGTCGAACAGGAGTTTTTTTGCCCTCAAATCATAAGCAAAATCTAAAAGGACCATACAGTGAATTGTTGTCCCGTGCAGTTGAATGGCGAGTGTGTGGTCTATTTAAAGCCTTCACCTTGCCGTAGCTGCTGACCCCGACTGTTGGCAGCAAAGCGGCGATGGAGGAGAAGATCCAGCCCGCTGTCATAACAATACACGCGTGTCTCAGGCGAAGTTTGCGGTCGAGCCGCAGAGCGTGTGTGATAGTGTGCCAGCGCTCCAGTGTGATGGCTGTTAATGTGAACACCGACAGCTCACTGGCAAACACCTGCAATTCAAACAAACATGGATATTCACGAGCATTGTTGTTGTTTATGATGAGCTGTTGTATGTATGCAAAGGACTCCATGCGTGCGTACACACCGTGAAGAAGCCCGCAACACTGCAGCCCATGCCCGTCTGCCAGTCTAAGGCGTCGTTGTAGTAATGCCCACGTGTGCGCATGTCCACAGTTGCAATGACTACCAGGTAGATGCCCATGCAGAGGTCAGAAAAGGCCAAGTGGCACATGAGGAAACGAGGGACAGTCAGTTTGGAGCGGCTGCCTGACAACGCAACGGCGGGAAGAAAAATGACAAAAGAAAATGTTGGTGGCCAAAAGGTACTTTGTAAAGTGTGAACAGTAAAACCTCCTCAAGTTGAGATGCTATTGCGAAAGTATGGAGCCGAATCAGGGTCAATAGTTTGGTTCATTTGAAAGAAAGATTTCAACCCGAGAAAATAACATTTAAAAATATAAAAAATGAAAGTTGAAAATATAAAATCTGTCAATGAAAACAGAAAAAATATATTTTATTAAAAAACAACAGCAGAACTAAATCAAAATTATATCCAACTGCCAAAAACGTTTCCTACACTTATTTTTATTTGCGAACACATTGTTGAATTTTCTAAAGTTCAAGACCAAAACTTGAATTTTCAGGTTAAAATCTTTTTTTTTTCAATGAAAAAAACTATTGATCCTAATTTGTCTCCATACAAAAGAGGATAAACCTGAGTTCTGCTGATGTGTGAAAACCTAAAGTAAATCAGAAAAATAAATAAGTTTGTAAGCCAAAACAAAAGCAAGGAAGTGTACGAAGGAAGAAAGAAAGAAGGAAGTTGAGTTAGTGATGATTGTCTCATTTCATACCTATCAAGACCAGAAGTACCGCTGCGTTCCCCAGCAAAGCGAGGATGGAGATGATCCAGATGAGGACCCGTAGGGGGACAGCTTTCATGATGTCCTCGCAGGGGTTAAAGTCATCTGGGGTTGGCCAGCAGGCGATGGAGCAGGGGTCCTTTTGGGAGTTAGGTTCAGTCCGAGCCTCAGGCTTGGAGCACACCGTTCTAGCGCAACATACAAAGAGTGCATATAAATCCATAAGGTGATTTGACAAAAAAAGATTTTCCAGGATGATTTACAATAAGCTGTTCAGACACCTTTTGACTATAATACATGCGTACCTGTTTAGGCTTTTGAAGGCGCAGCAGTGTGACGAGTAGGTCAGGTTGGCCTCTCGGAGTTCGGTGAAGCGCTGCGGAGGAGGAATCTTTTTCAGATTGAAGGCGGACTCAGCGATCAGAATCTCGAGTCCACTGAGGATGTACTGCTCCGGCAGGGAGCTGAGGGCGGTCTGGGAAATGTCCCTGCACAAAGAAGGACACGTTGGTATCTAGCAGAGGAGTAGCAGTTCTTATAATTTCATAATCTATATGTTTTGTTAATGTAATATGCATTTGACCTATGATCAGCTCATGAAAGCTGTTATTTATTTGTTTCTTGACTCCAGTTTTGCTCAGAATAAACACTAAAACTCAAAATTTCCTGAGTGAAATAATTCATAGGACGTGCCGCCGTTTGATGACAAAGGGATTGCTGGGATGTGGAGTCAAAAGACACTCCAGCAATGACAGCCCCAAAGAAAAATTGAAAAGGTCCTTTTCTGATTGCTACTTCAATAGAAATGGGTGCATCTTTGATTGGTGAAAAAACTGCTGAAAACAATCTCTCTCTCTCCACCACGTCACCTGCTCTCAGTTTATTTTTCATCAGAAATCTGGCATGTTTCGAAGTGTTTCTGAGCCTGCACACAAATGCTGTATCGTTTTCTCCTTATTTAATAAGTGACGATGAGGAGGGTGAATTGTGCAGGCGTGAGTAACTGTTGGATGTCATTCTTACAGTACCACCAACTCACTGGAACCCACAAAGGCGTTGGCATTGATGCGAGTAAGCTGTTTGTTTCCTTTGAGGTATCTAAGAGAGACAAATGAAATATGAGCACTGACTTTTTATACATTTTTGGGTAAATCTTCTGTTTGTTATCTTCCTGTGACTCACAATTTGAGCATCTTTGTGCCGTTGAAGGCGTCACTTGCCACCTCCTCGATGCCATTTCTGGTGAGCTCTCTGTCATTAGAAAGAGAAGCCAAAGTACAGTCATGTGGCTCCAACACAAACAATTCACAACAATTATTTCTCTGAACTGCTTTTGTCCTGTTCACTGACGAAAAACAATACGAGGACAGAGAAAACACCAAATAAATGTTTTTTTATTATTATTATTATGCAAGGTTTCCTTAGAGACCTTGGAATCTGTTGGCGAACTACATTTGTTTGAAATGTTTGTCAGTATATTTCGATTCTTACTAAACTAAAAGTGGTAATGCCAGAAATTAACTACACTTTTTCTTTGTGATGCCCATCAGGACTGTGTGAGGGTGGTGCATGTGCTCCTAAAATATGTATGAATCCCTTACATCCGGTCGATAGTTTGGGTGCAGAGGCCTCTGAAAGCATTGGCAGGGACTTCCTTTATGTGGTTGTTCTCCTGCAGGCGACTAAGCAGCACATAGATAAAAAAAACAACACATCATTACCAACAAATATGAAGAAGTACGTAAATAGTCAGGAGAAAAACATCAGATATATGAATGTCAAAATATCAGGAATACATGCTACAATCCCCTTTGAATCCACTGGAGCTGAGGGACAGATCATTTGTGTTCCTAATATTCTGTTGTGTAATGACGACTGAGTGCATAGGTTTTAACTGCAGTGTGATGTCTTCAGGACACATTTAGGTACGTGTGCAATCCTACAGCCTATATGTGTTCAAGTACATGTGGGAGCAATTGTGTGTGGGTACTTTAGTATAGTGTGTCTATACCTACAATATAAAGTCGTCAGCTGTGGAGTTGATCTTGGACAAGTTTGGAAACGTTTTCAGTCCAGTGCTGGAGATGGTCCTGTGATGTCAGATTAACCACCAAAAGTTACTACAGTCACACTGCAACCTCTGAAAAACAGATGCTGCAGTGAGTCAAAGTGATGCGATCAGACAATGTCGAAGTAGGCCTGTCACCCATGACTCATTTTGGATTAACAAGCAGCTTAAAATACACAAACGGAAGAAGGAAGTATTCCTACCCTGCTGCACTCCCACTGAGTACTTACAGATACCGTAGTTTTACGATGTTCTTGAATGCATCTGGATGGATGTGTCTCAGGTGTTTTGACTTTTCTATGATTCTGAAAAGAAGTCATGTATTCATTAATACAAATGACCGTTTTTACTGCACAATTACAGGGTTTCACCACTGCCATTATCCTGCCACTTATACTCACACCTCGTTGAGTTCAGGAAGATCGGAGAATGCGAAAGCCCCGATACTCGTCAACGCAACATTCCCAGAGATGGTGCTAAGGCAAAGCAAAGGACGTTCATATCAGCTGTCTGCTCTTTTATTGTGTATATTTTCTCCACCACGCTGCCAAACATACTCCTCAGTTGTTTGAGCGATCAGCTCTCTAAGAGTTTGCAGCTCCTCTCGTTCCATAACAGAGACTCAACCCACGAGCACGCTGCATATAATATTTCACAAGCAGTGGCTTCTAGAAAGCTGCATACTCACATATGTGTGAGCCGAAGCTTGTTGGAGAAGGCAAATGCGGTGATGTTCTCGAGCCTCTCGTTCTTCGATATGATGCTGAGGTTGGAGGAAGAAGGGAAACAAGGAAGAGGGGAAATTAAAGGTTGTAAACTAAAGGGAACCTTCTAAAAAACAATGCAAAGATACAAGAAGGCCAAAAAACACAAACTAGAGAGAAAAATAATGCTCTGAACAGTTATGGTCTATTGCACAATTTTAAAGATAAAGCCAACTCTTTCATCACCAAATAATTGCAAGTACTCCATTATAAGTAGAGTCCTGCATTATGAAGGTTACTAAAGGAATAGTTCAACATTTTAGGGAATACATTTTGTTTTGTGGAGAGTTTGATCAGACATATGTTCCCCAGAATGTCTGCTTGTACTAGAAAGAAAACATTGTCTACCACAAGTTTAATTAAAAATGTAACTAAAAGTTTAAAACGTATTACTCGCTAAATGCATTTATTACAAGTAATTATTAGGCAGACAAACTGTCAGGGTTCTGTTGCAAAAGTAATATTTGTTTACCATTAAGAAAAATTAAGATAAATCAGTAACTGCAGAAAAGAAGATAAGAGGGAGAGATAGGACTCAGGGAAGAGGGCAGAGAGCATTTTGGGGAACATTAATCATTTGGCATCTGATGCCCATCAGCGCTGTGTGAGGGTGGTGCATGTGCTCATAAAAAACGTATGAATCCCTTACATCCGGTCGATAGTTTGAGTGCAGAGGCCTCTGAAGGCATTGGCAGGGACTTCCTTTATGTGGTTGTTCTCCTCCAGGCGACTAAGCAGCACATAGATAAAAATAACACATGCTTAACAACAAACACGGAGAGGTACATGAATAGTACCGTAAAATTCGGGTTATAAGCCACTACTTTTCTTTACATTTTTTTCTCAACTTCGACCCACGCGGCATAATTATCGGTTTTGCTAATTTTTGGATTTGTTTCAATCCTAAATTTAGCAGCAGTTGCAGAGACATACGGTACAAAATGAACGTGAAATACTCACCCGAGGAGGCGCGACAGAAAACAGGTCTGACGGCACGGGTCCTAACCTAGCGAGCCGGGAGCTAGCGAGCCGGGAGCTAGCGAGCCGGGAGCTAGCGAGCCGGGAGCTAGCGAGCCGGGAGCTAGCGAGCCAGCGGGGAGCTAGCGCTGACAACACTGTCACTTGTAACTTGAGCTGCAGCTGCATCTAGCGCTCGGCCACAAGGCTGCACAGTTTGAGCTCAAGTAAACAACGGTGTTGTCCTCGCTAGCCGCAGCAGCTAGCTCCTCGACAATCACCAAAGGTAACGAGCAGAGGGGACGCGGGCAGTAGCAGCAGCGGCTTATTAACCGCCGCGGCTTGTTTCTGATTAAATACAACTTTTTATTTTATTGTATCCTTATAACCCGCATTTTACGTTAAGTAAAACAACAGCAGACATATGCATATTAAAATACCATCTCATAATCCACCTTCTGTTTGAGGCTGATGAATGTCAGATTGGAGAAAGTTTGAAGATGGGTTTTTAGAGGCTGGAGATGAGGGACAGATCATTTGTGTTCCTTATATTCTGTTGTGTAATGACGACTGAGTGCATAGGTTTTAACTGCAGTGTGATGTCTTCAGGACACATTTAGGTACGTGTGCAATCCTGTAGCCTATATGTGTTCAAGTACATGTGGGAGCAATTGTGTGTGGGTACTTTAGTATAGTGTGTCTATACCTACAATATAAAGTCGTCAGCTGTGGAGTTGATCTTGGACAAGTTTGGAAACGTTTTCAGTCCAGTGCTGGAGATGGTCCTGTGATGTCAGATTAACCACCAAAAGTTACTACAGTCACACTGCAACCTCTGAAAAACAGATGCTGCAGTGAGTCAAAGTGATGCGGTCAGACAATGTCCCATTGTGTTAACAGAGAAACAAAATTAACAAGTGAAGAGATTCCATCACAAATCAATATATCTGTTTCAGTTCTCTCAAATTGGGACAAACATAATTATAACAGTTATGATCATGTCAGTGAATGATTTATTACAGCTAGCTTCAGACTGTTTTCAAAAGATATACAAAATCAGATGGAGTATTTTTGTTTGTTTGCTATGGATATCTTTAACATGGCGGAAATGATAGATAATTAATTCATGGGAAAACATTTTTTACATAGAGTGACACTTGATTTCTCTTCCTGGGGATCTAAGCTAATAAAAAAATGATGTCTCTACTCGTGTGGGGCCTTTAGAAGTAGGCCTGTCACCCATGACCCATTTTAGACTGACAAGCAGCTTCAAATACACAAACGGAAGAAGGAAGTATTCCTACCCTGCTGCACTCCCACTGAGTACTTACAGATACCGTAGTTTCCCGATGTTCTTGAATGCATCTGGATGGATGTGTCTCAGGTGTTTTGACTTTTCTATGATTCTGATAAGAAGTCATGTATTCATTAATACAAATGACCGTTTTTACTGCACAATTACAGGGTTTCACCACTGCCATTATCCTGCCACTTATACTCACATCCTGCTGAGTTCAGGGAGATCGGAGAATGCGAAAGCCCCGATACTCGTCAACGCGTCGTTCCCAGAGATGGTGCTAAGGGAAAGCAAAGGACATTCATATCAGCTGTTAGGTCTTTATTCACATATTCTTTCCCCACCACGCTACCAAGCTTACTCGTCCGTTGTTTGGGCTCTCAGAGTTGGCAACTCCTCTTGTTCCATAACAGAAACTCAACCCACGAGCAAGCTGGATAAAATACGTCACAAGCAGTGTCTTTTTCTTGTTTTCCATTAGTGTAACTATGATTTAATCTCACATAGAATTACCCTAAAGACATGGGATACTTTTAATTCTTACTTTTAATGCTTCATCTAATGTATATAGAATTGAGCTAAACACAACACTGTTTTTCCACTAAACTCCCTTTCTTTCATTTGGAGGAATAAAACCACAGGCAGAGAGAAATTTACCGGTGAGGCCCTATCGCTTCCACTCTGTTTGGATGATCCTTATCGCGAGTATTTTGACCGCCGTTCATCACGTTCAACATCAAAGATTAAACATGAACGACAGACACTCACAGTTTCCTGAGACGCTGCAGTCTGGTGATGGTGCCCTGGGAAATCCTCGAGATCTGCGTCTGCGTGACTTCCCTGTTGATAAAGAAACGACCACATCTCACATCTGATCACAAGAATGTAATCACTGAAGAGGAATCTTCACAAAGTCATTCGCGGCCATTTTTGTTGTGGCGTGGCCAGGACGTGGGTCCACGTTTTCTACTTCACATGTGCCCTGAATAATAGATCAGCCGATCCATGACCAGTATTTTCTCACTCGTGTTGGGGATTTTATTTTTCAACGAGCAGATCACATCTGAAATTACCCTCCAGGGCTGCATACTTGTAAAATATCCCCACTGTTCTTGAGCCTTGACCTTCGAGCAGAACAGAACAGATGAGAACACACACATCGCACTGGGAGTTCGCTGAACTTCTCCAGGGATTGGACGCTACTTCTGCCACAAAGTACGTCCTCGACTCTGTGTGTGTCTCTCGGCTAGATTTGTGAGTAAGATTATGTACTTCATAAATTCATGTTTATGCTGCAATCTTTAAGCGGAAACCCACCGTACCACCTCCTCCTTCTCGCCTTGAGATTCCTTCAAAACCTTTCAAGGGCCAAAACAACAGGTCAGTGTTTAAAGGCAGCTCTGCGCCACTTTGTCCAAAACACCTAAACCAACCTTCAATCAACACCTACATGACTTTTCATAAGAATAAATATGATGTCCTTCTTCGAAAGTTGGACGTTTTCGGAAACAAGATGTTCTTGACCAGTAACTTAAAGTGACTAATGTTAGCTCACGTCCCATTCATCTATTTGTACTACTTTTTTTCAGATTTTTAGCACTCATGCCGTAATTGCTGTCCGCCAGCAGTTGTGCGCCGCATGTGAACGAAACAATACACAGTTTCACGCTATTCCACTTATCGACAGCAGGAGCGATGGGCTTTGACGCAAATTGTTTCGTAGCCAAACAGTGTAAATGCTGCGTCTGTGACATGATGCCATGGTGCCCAAAAATACTTTTCTGATAAACTTACATGGGCAAAGACACATTTGTAAATCAGCGTTGTTAAATGCACTAATCTGAATCCGGAGTTATTTTCCTTGAATAAGCTTCAGAACTAGGCTGGACAAGATGGGGGTAAAGGAAACGTGAGTGCGCTTCATTTACGGGCTTCATGGATGTGGAGGAGCTTTGGTTTGGTTACTTTATAGGTACCCGAGGGTAGACTTGGTTTGCAGTAGTGAAAACAGTAGAAAAACAAGGCATCCATCTTGACATACATTACCACAAACACAGAAACCAGACAAACATGATAAAAAAAAATACCTAAAGCTCCAGATCAGTGCTGTTATAATTATAATTTGTGATTTGTAAAAGATCTGGGCAACGCCATACTTTTTTTTGCTTCATGTGCCACTGAGCAACTTCCATGGGAATGAATGGAGCCCCGCCTCCAACGCTGTGTCCTGTTCTCTCATGAATGTAACCAGGAAACATGTTAAATAATCAAAGAAATCCGCTTTACATTTTCAGATGTTTTTTTACGTGGAAGAAATTGCATTGAATGCATTTGCTCCATTGGTGAGAAACACTGAATGTAAATGTAACGTTTGTTTGTTTACAAGAAAACTCTACGGGGGCATCTTCGTTCTGTGGGCACTTTGGAAGGCTGTGGTTACGCTGGCGGCCGCTGAAGACACACTTTGCACACAATCCCTTCAGTAAATTTATGTTAAGAAAAAACAAACATTCGCAAATTCAGTGTAAAATTCAGCCAGGAGGAGATGAGCCAGGATTACAGAGGAAAGTCTAAATGATTATGCACGCTCATGGGATGTGATATTCAACTGCAGTGCTCCCTGAATCTGTATTCGGATGGTGACTGAAAAATACTATTTTGGGACGTATTCTCTGAAATATTAATCTTTGTCACTTGTAGTGTCCATGTACTTGGGCTTTAGGAGAAAGACACTACATTGATAAAACACATAAAGATCCTCATCAAGAGTACTACACAGACTAGGAAAACAGCTGCATAAATTCTTAATGGCCTTTCTTAATGTCTGAAAAAATAACAGATGATTGATTTTAGGGCTGGAGACAACAAATATATAACAGAACGCCTGCATGAAACACAGGCAAAAACACAAGCACTTACAACGGAAGCCATTGAGTTGCTTTATGGGAAATATAGTATCCAGTATTTGTAGAGCTTGACCTGTACGAGAGACTAAAAGTCAGGATTTCTTGTCTTTTACTGGTTCCATTGTGGCCCTTCTTCTTTAAAAGTCCGGCAACAATAAATATGCTTTTATGAAAAACATAAAACATACAGGAATGAGTCAAAAGAATAAGACTTTGACCTGCGGCTCCGTTAAAGTGTTTCCTGCAGCTTCAGTGTGATATTAACAATGTCGGAATTTCCAAACTATTTCGTTGAGGTGCGAGCTGTGCAGCCAACAACATTCACGATCGCTCCAGCAACCTGCTTCCCAACTTCGATGCACATTGTGTGTGTGCATAAAGGATGTACTCACAGACATTGCGTGTGGCTGAGGATGTTGGAGGGAATCTCGGTGTCCCCAAAGTCCAGTTTGGAGCACGAGTCGGTCTCAACTCCAGGTTCAATATCCAACTCGTCACGCGCCGACACTGCCGCCGTCTTCATCACCACGAACATTAACAGGATCATCATCATCACGATCATCATTGCAGTCCGTTGTTGAAAGTCCAGGTTGTTGTATTTTAGGCTTTTCAAATCTCTTTGTTTGTCTTTATCTTCCCACTCTGATTTAGTCTGTTGACGTCTCTCTATCTCCCACGTGGTGTTTTACAACGTGTTGACAGGTCTACCACCAAAGATCACATTCCACATTTGATATGAATGTTTTTTTTGTTGCCCGTTGGTCCGTCTACCCACTCTGGAGTCAACGCCGGGTCGAAGAGAGAAGATACGTGAGGTGCTCTGGTGCCTTGTGCCATGCAGTGGTGAATAACAGGGGTGGGACCGGCTAAAAATCTGGTGTATGAAGATGTAGGAGGTCTCTGCTGGGTTGTGTGTGTGTGTGTGTGTGTGTGTGTGTGTGTGTGTGTGTGAGTGAGTAAATAGCACCACATCCTATCACACATCCCGATAGGATGTTGTGATAGAGATTATTTTTAACTCTCACAAATGACACGCTCCATCCCAAATATCTGTTTCCACCGTTTATTGATTCCACTTTGACACTTTGTATATCTTCTTCAACGCAAAAACACACGTCCACTGGATCCAACAGGAAAACACATTTGCACTTCTTTTTTTAAACATAAAAATGTCTTAATCAAAACACATTTAAAGATCGTACACCGTAAATAGGCTTAAGTTGACAATCTAAAATAGTAGTACAAAATAGAACAATATTACAAAAGGGAAATCACTTATTCCACTGCTGACCAAGAACCTTTTTTGAAAAAGAGTTTGTATTATTTTCCTTTTAAAAAGGTCCTTAACCGTGAAAACTGACAAAATCCTGTGACGCTAATGTTTTTAGCCAACAAGCTAATGCTAAACAGGTTACCAATGAAGTAAGATACATTACTCATTCATATATATATATATGTTTATATATATATACATATGTTAAATTAAACAGTTTTTAAATTACTTTTCAATTTGAAATAGTTTGTTGTTATTTTTCGGGAAGTACATCTGGGTTAATTACAGTTTAGGAGTGAATAATACATTAGGGAGTATGTTATTTCTGCCGAAATGGTTTCTTTTTAGCTTGAAAGTTATGTCAACAAATGAACAAAAAAAAAAAAAGAAGAGAATAATTATGGGGAACAGACGTGAACCTGTTTTGTCTCCTGCCTCATATTTGTGTTGCAAGATGAGCACACTTTGATAGCGATGGACATAATATTCTTTTCTACTGCACTCCCCACACGTCAGCAGGACAGCCAGCTTGCAAGGACACTTTCTGCATTCACACACACACACACACACACACACACGCACGCACACAGACTTATGACATGAATAAATCTTTCCTTTTACATTTTCTCTGCTATACATCTTCAGCTTCTCCACACACACTCTCTTGTGTTGATACGTGCTTGTGGTGCGCTGTGGGAACTTAATGTGGATGAACAGAGCTCTTTATGATTTATTCCAAAGCAGGAAGAAAAACGCAGCCTTGAGCTCTTGACACGACCACACACACACACACACACACACACACACACACACGGAAAGGAAGAAACAGAAGGAGAGAAAGAAATGCAGGAAGCGATAGAGGCTGACAAATGCAGCTGCACAAAGGAGGGAAAATGACGGCCTGAGAGGACGATCCATCTGTGGGCACGTGCTGATACAAGATGTGCATTTGTTGATGAGGAGTTTGCTGATTGCTCTGCACCTGTGCAAGGGAGGTGTGGATGAAAATTTGAAGTAGTTTTTAACTTAATGCCGCAGAATGCGACCATGCAAGCGCTCCATTAAGGAGGTCGTGCTCCAGAGGCCCGCTTGTGCGCATTTCCATTTACAGAGATAGTGGAGCCCTTCTATGGAGCACAGCCATCTTTAATGTCATTAGAACCACCTGGGGGTTCATGGCGGTGTATCTCTAAAACTAATGACCACGTTATTGTGTTGTACCTGTACTTCACAACACATTTGAATATGTATGTCCTGCAGTGAAGGATAATGATGGTTCTCTCACCAGGTTTTTCATCCGTCCATGTTTTGTTTTGAGCATTTCAGCCTTATTGGACGGTAAATGTTGTCAGAGGTTTTATTTCGGGTGTCGTGGGTCAACTAATTATGGTTCTATTTACTGTGCCACTTGGGCCATCACACACAATACCAGGGCCATGACCCACCTTACTGAAACAGGGTCATAATTAATGTTATTAATTACACTTGTGTTTACCCTGCGATCACTTGTCAAAATGGCTGCTGTGAAAATGGCCTATTGGCCACGAGTGAGCCCTTATTTACCCTCTGAATACAGCAGGGCTGTGTCTTTATCTGAGCTGACTGTGGTCAAGGACAGCACCGCGGCAGATGGCTACAGTCTAACACAGGCCTTTTGTTGAGCACACACTGTTCAAAGCAAAAAAGAAAAGTAAGAGACAAGCAGTGAGAAAACAACACGGCGAGGCTTGGGAGGTGTTTATTGAAATAGCAAGTCCTTGTAGCTCCGCTCACCTGAGGATACAAGCTCAGCCCTGCAGTCTCGGGGATCTTTCATCCGGCAAACAGAAACTCTGCAGAGACTTGTGTAGCTCTCACAGCACTGAGCCATACTTCAAAGCCCTGTGCGGTGTGTGCGAGGGGGTATTTATGTGTCTGCTGTCCCAGTTAGACACAGTGGGACTTGGCAGATAAGGTGCAACTTTCCCTAATTTATAGAGCGAGTGGTGACAGCGAATAGGTGAAGTGTTTGGGAAAGTGCAATGTGTCGATAGTTTGTTTGGGGGCTGATAGTAAAGGACTATTTCCACATTTTGGGAAACATGCAGATTTGCTTTTTTGGCGCATAGTAAGACGTGAAGATCAGCATTATGATCAGCTTCAATTTGTAATAGAAGCTGTTGTCTTGAAAGTGGCTTTGTCTTAGAAGGAGAAAAGCACAATTCAAGAATAATGTGTGTATATGTTTTTTTTTTCTCTCCAGAAACAATTCTCTCGTGGAACAATTAGACGACTTATCGCCTCGGTTTGCAGACTAATTAATTCTCAAATTTGACCATATGTAAAAAGAATTACCTGCATCTCTAAATCAAACTATGCAATATGTGCTATGGTATTTGTTGAGTGCATTAAGATAAGTGTTTAAAATAAAGATGTCTACATGTGGGTAAACACGTAATGGTTTGATAAACACTTCCATAAAACGACAAATTGTCATTTTCCAGCATTTTGTCCAGATGAAACAAACGAGATACGACATGCTAATCAGTGAGCTTTGGAGCGGCTGCGTATCCAACAGACACACAAGACAATGGTATTGATATTCTTGTTGAACTTTTCCTTTAAGAGCTGCTTTCTAACACAATGCGAGTTGCTTTTTGTTTGTCTTAATTGGCCACTAATCGGTTCTCATGGCCGATGTGAAACGGACGCAGTTCTTCTGTTTGCAGGTAAATGGGATAAAAAACCAACAAACAAACGCACTCCAGGCTCACTTGGGTAATATTTTATTTACTCATTAATCTTCAAAACTATTTTTCATAATAAATTTCCACTTTATGTTCATCAAAGAACCGTAACAATAAAAATAAAAGAAAAATACTGTAGAAAAATTGTACATATAGAAAATAAACATGGTTAATGAACACCTAGATGTAGAATCCCATTGATTGAGACACCTCCTTTGTTTCAGATGGCAACACAACAGAGATAGAGGGGAAAGAAAGCGATAGACACGGAGGCACTGGGAGGGCAGATCGGGAAACGTACTGAACAAGAGGAAAACAAGAGAAGGGAGGAAAAGGAGGTCAAGGCCAGTTGAGGATGGAGAGAATAAGGGCATATGTTAAGTTAATTTTATACTTTGAAACCTCACACAAAGTCCTTTTTCATGTCCTTTCTTGCGCGCGAGCATTTTGCATGCATCTGTCTTGTTGGCTACCTTGCTTGGAAGATCTGGAGGGGCTTGTCCTCGCCATGGCACTGTTTGTATTGAGATATCGTGGGGCTACGACTCTTGAGCAGTAGAGCGCTCAGACGCTGCAGAAGCGTCCGTAAACAGAGAATAACACTGGAGCCCAGATCGGAAAACCCATCTGTCTGTCCTGCACTGGTCACGTCGTGAACATGGGTACATCAGTCAACTCATAACATGAAGAGAAAAGGACGCAAAGAGAAAGAGAGAAAAAAGGGAGAGCCAATAAATATCAAAGCAACTCAGGTTGTCATATAATCAATGACATCATGAACTGGATTTTTCTATCTATTAGGAACACATGGTAACATTGACTTTGTTCTGTTTTGATTCTTCTCCTCGGCTGTTTTTTGCACACAAAAAAAAAAAGAAAGAAAAAAGGTGGTTGGTTAGAGCGGGTATAGTGGGCGTGGCCTATAAGACATCAGGCTAGAAAACAGGTCGTGGCCTGTGGTGGGCGCACGCGTCCAGGCGTCGCGCCGGAGTTACACTGCAACCCGAAACAAACCCCTTCCTCCTCCTCCTGGTCCTCTTCCTCCTCCTCCCCGAAAACAAACCTATACCACCTCTGGACCTATTAGTGGGTCACTCCACCACTTCACAGCACAGCTCAGAGACTCAGGCATGCAGCACACTCGAGATGGTCACACTTTGTCGACGAGGATTTGAACTGAGAGTCGATTCGGAGATTAAATCGTGGTTGAGTCCTCCAGACTGAAAACCGTTTGGAAAATGCGTATTTAGGAATACTTCAAGCCAAGGTGGTAAGTTTATGATGGTTGTGCGTCACGGTGTAACCTCTGGAGTTTCAACGCGGTATAAATCACACGGAGTAAGATAATTCACGTGCAATAAGACCCCCCCCTCCCTTCCCCAAAGAGTCTATTCTGCCCAAATGTTCTTCATATCCATCAGTATCATTGCAATAACAATTATCATAATGGTCATTGTCATTTTCACCATAGTCTTCTTGTATAGTCTTCAGTGTCAGTTATGAAGATATGGTGGGTCTTTAGCATTGCAGGTTCGTGTATGTCTGCAGGTTTAGAGTGTTTATATTTTCTTCTGTGTGTGCTGTGTGTATGTGTGTGTGTGTGTGTGTTTGTGTGTGTGACACCGCAGTCATGCACGACTGGTGCCGGTAGGTAGCATCTGAAGTCTCAAGTATCCTGTCCAGGAAAATATCTCTCAGTTTTCCACTGATTTCACCTTTGTGATTTACAGGGTGCCGCAAAACAAGCGGCACCGCGGCTCATTGGCACCAGCCACGCCTCCGCCTGTTCACTCGCATGCCACTGTCTCTATGGCTACACCCTGATTTCCTGTCCCGTCGCTTGGGGTAAGACTTGGACCGTGAGTGTGCTTGTTTCTTCAGCATCCTCTGTGCTTCAGCGAGTCCCATCTGCTGACGAGGAGGAAGGCCAAGAAGCTTGGAAGAGACACTTAGTGTTTGTCTTGGTGCTTTTACATCATCTTTCTTCTGCTCGCCTTCTCGCTCAGCACACTCAGTCTGCCATGTGCTTCACTCAAAAGTCTTCCTCGACCTCTCTGAGTCCAACACGAGAGGTCCCACTCTCTCTTTTTTTTTTTTTTTTTATCTGGCTGGCCCCAAAATGGTTCTTAACTGGGAGTTGAACTGGTGCTTTTTTTTATCATTTGGAATGGTGTTTATGTTCATAAAATAAGCCTCTCTCAGAGGCTCTGCTCATTGGTAAATACTGTACAATAAGGGTCCATGCCCTTGGGCCAGTCTGTACTTGTGTCTGTATGTTTGTGCTCGAATGTATGTGTGCTTGCATGTGTGTATGTTTGTGCTTGCCAGCTTGTGTGCAGATGTGATTATTGGAGGGTAAACATTAACATCAGCATGTCTATGTCACTGTGTATGTGTGTATTTTTTCTTTTTTTTTGTTGAGAATATATCTATTTATGTACATATACCGTTATATATAAAGGTGTATGCGTATATGTCTGCGTGTTGGACGTCTTCCGCCTCAGACGTAGTACTCCTTGTCTTTGTTCTTCTTGTTCTTGGAGATCTTGGCGATCCCCAGCGGCTTGTCCTTGGCGCTGCCGTTTGGCTGTGTGGCTGAGTTGCTGATGTAGTTGCGGCTCTCGTCCACGTGGTAGGAGCCCTCGTCGCGGTTGCGGTACTTGTACATGGCGTAGAGGAGGATGAGGATGCAGAGGGCCGCCGCAGCCACGATGCCCACCACCATACCTGTAGTGCTGCTGCTTTCCCGAACCACCTCGGACGGACCTGGGAACACCTTCACCTCCGGCAGGGGAGGGCGGGCTGTGATGAGAGAAGGGAGGCAAGTGATATTACATCACAGTTTACGGTGACGCATTATTAATGTGCACTACATGCCGGGTTGATGGTTGCAGGGCTGTAAAAAGAAGATGCAATGCATCACCAGGATTAATTATTTGACGTGCTTTTTACATAATAACTCTTGCTGGCAAGAGAAGGCTGCAGCTTAGAGCAAAAACTATTTACATATCATCACATAATGTTCAAACAGATTACATTACATCGTGTTGAGAGGCGGGCCAGAGCACAGGTGCACATTACATCACTTTCATTACATACTTTATGAGATACACATGCAGTAAGAGCTGCAGAGTGGTGATGCGTAGTATGACACCGTATAAAATGATTGTTGGTGAAATAATTTGCATGTGAATTCGTTGCACTGAATATGGTGGAGTGAGGGGGGAAAAAGGAAAGAAACTGCTGTAAAAAAAAAAGATTAAAAAAGGGGTAAGTAAAGGTGAGGGGAGGATAAGAGATGGAGATGAAGATTGGCGAGTGTTAGGAAAAGCCTTGAGGCAAAAACCTAAGTGGAAATGAAAAATTCATTGTCGCGAGCGACCAAGCGGCAGGGAGCAACCGAGGGTTTCGGGTTTGTGGTGAACACGCTGAGAAAAAAAAACAACCTTTCAAGGAGGCAGCGTGATGTGAGTAGTTGTGCGAGACGGGGGTTCTCACCTGAACTGGGGTCGCAGGGGTCAATGTCTTCATCGTCGCTGGGACACTCAGCGGACGCCACCAGCAGGTCGTCTGCCGACTACGGAGAGAGGATGCAGAAAAACGGTTGGAACATGAACACACGTATGTACACGCAAACTCTTCCGCCTGTGCTCTCCACACCCCTTCTGTTTATTTTCTACATGTGTGAGCGCGCGGCACCGATCCGCCGCCCACTCCATTTCCCGTTTGCCACAAACACTTCGGCTGTTACGGCCCCCGGCGATGACAGGCGGCCAAAACGCGAGCACCGACGAGAGGAGAAGAAAGGCGGAGGTAGGAGAGAATCATCGGATTCCGTTTAAAGTCGCGAGGGGACAGTCGGTTATCGTCTCCTACTCTCTTGACCCTCCCCCTCTCATTTCTCTTCTGGCCTTTCCATCTCCCACACCTCCGTTTGCTTCCCTCTGTTCTGCTCTCTCCGTCAGATATTGGCTGTGCATATGAGTTGGAGAATGCGCAGAATGTGAAGCCAAAGAGAGGAATAAATCCACATCCCCCCCCCAAATTTTCATTAAATATTCCCGTCACGCACATAATTTAATTCTCCTTTATTTAACACCTCTCCATAAGCACCATGTCAATAACCCACTTTTGTTCACCCTCTAACCTACAGCAAGTAATATCTCATCAAATGCTTATTCTCCGTGCCTCGCTCCCTCTGGGAAAGACGCCCTTTTTTTTTTTTTCCTATCCATCCTTGCTCCTCCTGTTGCCATGGCAACTCTAAGTTCAGGCTGTTAAAAATGATGGGGAATAAATAAAGAAGAAAAAAAAAAAGAGTGTGCACCCTCAGTGGGGACCTGTGCATTGATTTGCCATTCCAGCCAGGGTGTGAGGAGGAAGAGGGGATAGATGGATTGATAAAAGGAGGAATTTCAGGGGAATACGGGAGAAGGAGAGAGAGTAAAGAAGACTTGATAGGAGGAGGACTTCAAAGTGCTGCGGTCTTTACTTAACACCGTGCTAATGTGTCCCGCATATTTATGAACTACTGTTAAACACCGCCCGCCCTGACGCTTCGGCGTGAGAGATGTGAATGCGTGTGTGTTTTACCCACACTGGGCGCTCCGAGCCAGCACTAAATTAAAATTGGATTGTGATGCATTGCAGTAGATGTTAGTAACCCAGAGAATAAAGGAGAGACGAGAGAGCAGAGCTATATGAAAAAAAGAAAAGACGAGCTCTCGATGCAGATTACAACCAGCCCAGAACTGACTCGTAACCAAAATGAAAGCACGAAGTGGTCGATGATGTCTCGGCTGAAACCTACAAGCAGAAAATCTTTCTCTTTGTGCTTGCATTCTTTATTTCCGTGCTCCTCATCTTTGTAAGAATACATTACATAAGGTTAGAGGAGCAAGCACAAAGTTCTTCATCTGTAAAAAAAACAACAACCCTGCACTGGCTTTGTGTGGTTTGGTCTTGACAAGTCTACTGTGGTTTAGTTTTGGCCTGAAACATATATTAAGTTATTGATGCTTGACTCTGTCTCTTTCCTCCACTGCCTTTCCAATCAGTTCTGCCCACTGGCCTGTCAAATGCTGCTCGGGTGAGCTTAGCCTCTGGAATCCAGCCAGTCAATAAACCTCTGTGCCTTTGCCAGGATCCAAATAGCACAAGAACAAATCAGCCAGTGGGAAACACATCATCCTTGTCTGTCACTGATCAATGTTGTGCCACCATGCTAGATTATTGATCCAAAAGACACCTATGTGCCCTTCCGCGGCAACCTGTTTTGAATCCTGATTTCAGCTAAACCCAAAGCTGACAAGCACATTCAACAAGGCGCCTCCTTTGATCTGTGACATCCTCCTCGTCAGCTGACCACCCCATTCAACCGGCAAGGTGTCAATTGGACTATTGATCCAGCTATTACACGGTATACAAAGAACACGAGGAAAACTAGAGACACAACTTAAATCACATCAATAAACCACAGAAGTTTATAGAAGATGCGCTAAAGAGATATGTCCGAGAGACCCCCGCCCCTCCAGCCCACCCTCCCTTCTGTCACTCCCTCTTTGCCCCCGACGCTTCAAAGTCTATCAATAGAGCATGCTGAGATAATGATGGACACAGATGCACAACGATAAGAGGGGGATAAAAGAGACACAAAAGGGAAGAGAAAGGGAAGAGAGAGGTGATAAAGAGACGGATATCTGCATGCTGAAAGAGCAAAATCTCTACCTGAGCAGCCGAACAGTGCCAGCGGCCGTCCATGCCTCCCTGACTGCCTAGTTCACACATAGCTGCCCTCAGTCCTCACACACTCTTGCAGAATATTCAACAGCTTGTCGCTTACTTTCACAACTGGAAATCACACACACTTGTACATACACAAAGCTCTATAATAGCCAAACACGCTCCATTGCTCTTTTGCTATTGAGACACATCTACAGAAGCACACAAAGCGTCCACTAAATCAGGCTGAAGTTGGCAGGCTGATGAAGAGATCCTGGCGAGAGAGGAGAGAAGCTAGCTCCACTACTGCAGATGGCGAGATAGACTCATACACCGCCTGCATTAACAGCCTATCACTGAAGCTCAACCACTGAGAGAGAGAGAGAGAGAGAGGGAGAGAGAGAGCGGGAGGGAGGGAGAGAGGAGAGAATGGAGGGGGGGGAGTGACGGGTAAATATGGAAAGCTATGGAGGGAGAGAGAGTAAAGGAGAGTGAGAAGAAAGGAGAAGAGGAAAGTGAGTGAGGGAGGAGGGAGAAAAAAATCTCCAGAAGATGGATAGCGAGCAGAGGAGAAGCAAGAGGAAGAAAAAGATGTGAAGAAGATAGCAAGGGGAAAAAAACAGACTGGATGGGAGCGAATGAGAGATAAGTGTTCAGAGAGCTTGTGGAAGTGTCTGGGTCAGCTGACTCCTGATACCCAATCCTCAGTCTTCCCATCGAGCGCAGGTACACACATTCACATGAACGCACACATCCACAGACAGACACCGAATGTCAAAAAACAAAACTCAACTATGTGACTCAGAGCAGCCTCTAGCAAATAACACTCACACACACTCTCACACACTCTCTCTCGCTCTCCTCTCCTCGCTGGTGCTCAGCTGTCATGCATTATTAATCCCTTTTTATTTTTCAACATAAAAAAAAACATAAAAGAAACGGTGGACTTCAGGAGGCGAATAACACATTCTTACTGCACAAAGTACTGACGGTGAGAGTGAACCCACGGGGGGGGGAACCACTTTAAAACATACCCAAACATGTGTGTTTCACTGTGTGTGTTTCTGTGTGTGTTTTTTGGGGCTCACTCGGACCCGAAGCGCCTCACTGCCCCCCCACTGATGCAATGTGCAGCAATTCAAGCTTGTTGTTCTCAATCCACCTGAGTGTTTGTGTGTTAGTGTGTGCATTTAGTTCTCACATTGTGTGTTTCTGTGTGTGTGTGTGTGTGTGTGTGTGTGTGTGCCGGTTAAGGCCAGGTTGGTTGCCAGGCAACACTAGCCAGCCTCAACGGAGAAGCTGTAGATTATTCTTAAACAAGACCAGCACACAGACACACACAGACACACACACTGAGCTTTTGGGGGCCAGCAGCAGTGATTTGACTTCCACAGATGAACTACTGCATCACACCGAGCATCTACTGGGTCTGACCTAGTTCTCATGCAGTGATATTGACTCCGGTGCACAACTCTGTATCCCATATTTAGCACTGACATCAGCATATCGCCAGAGCAGGAATAGTTTATTTCAAAAAAATAAATAAACATCAACAGGGAGAGATTAAGAGGTGAAGGTGTGACAACGCTGTCACTCTCCATCCAGCTCTCATATCCATTATTGATGCCTGAGGCTTAGCTCACAGCTCTCTGCGTTCTATTATTTATGTCTGAAACAGCTGGCGGTTTATACACAGAGGAGCTATTCTCTATGGGCGTCTGGATGAGAGAGAGAAAGCAAGCAGCGGGTAGTGGGGCTCACTATCTCCATGGCAACTTGTATCATTGGGAGAAGAAGAAGAAGAAGAAAAAAAACTCTTTTTCAGTGCGGCACAGTTTTATAACACAGAAGAAGAACTGCAGTACACACAGACGCCCACAAAGAGCCTGGCAACATCACACTGGTGATCTGAACAAAAGAGCAAAAGAGTCTTCGGTGTACCTGCTGGTAATGTTTCCTCTGATATTAGCATCAACGCTGCAGGTGCAGCTACTATAAATACGCCTCAAACAACAGTGATGTGTTTCTGTAGTCGAGTCCCATTTGTATCAGTTTACTAGACGCATGTTATGGAAAAGCTATTACAGCTCCCATTAACACAATCATTTCTCCTCCTGTAATTTAGTGGGTGGGGACCACTTACTTGAGAACTTGCCATCTAATCCACTCATGAGCAGGAAAATGAAATGTGTGAGCCTTTTATTGATGAAGTGGTTCTAGCTCCCTTATATTTTGCATGTAATCTTCGATGAAGATGAGGATACCAAGCAAATACAATAATATTATTCATTAATGAGAAAGAAAAAGCAAACATGTTGCACTTCTTCAAAAAAGGCATATGCACCAGAGAAATTTCATGAACACTTTTCAGATGTATTGTTTTATTTTATAGATTTGTGAATCAGTGAGTAAAGCCTAAATTTAGTTCCAAAAGCTGTGAAGAGCCGGAGCAAACTTAAAGAGGATATAAGACCAAAGACCAAAGTGGGCCTTTGTTGCATATCATCACAACTCTTTGCTACCTCCTTTATCTCCTGTCAGCGTTCCACTGTGTACTAATGAAGGCTAAAATGCCTAAAAATACAAAACCTTTATGTTCTCTTCTTTTTTAGCTGAATCTTGAGCTTTCATCATTATGTTTAGATCCTGAACTACTAACTTGTTTTTAAAAATGTTTTCTCATTATACTGATATTTGTTTTTGTTATCTTGTTAACTTTGAGACCTTATGTGAAAATGCCTGGTACTGAATGTGCAATATAAATAAACTTGTCTTGAGTGGAGTTTAAAACAATCCCACTCCTTCTGACATATCTCGCTATCCTTTCGTCCTTGATCAGTGGGTGATGTGCTCGCTAATCCTCTTACTGAGTTCGAACAGAAACTTATCAAAGCAAATTACGACTTTTTTAATTAATAATTGTCACACCAAAGAATGATGGAAGTGGGGTAATAGGAGATATATGTTCAAGAGGGGGAATTACACAGCAGGGATTAAGTGAACTTTCCGTACACAAGTTAAAGATGTGATTGCGCTCTGACCTGCTGTGTGGCGCCTCCCTGTTTCCTGTTGGTGGCCGTGGTGGTTGTGATGTCACTGATGGAGGGGGCGGAGTCAGAGCGGTTGCCTCCAGCCGCAGCGCTGGACTGCGGGGTGATGGAGGAGGACGGCATGTCGCCGACCAGTCGCGCGCTGCCGTCTACTTTGATGTGCGGATGCCCCTCGGCGGCCATGTTGAGGATGCGGAGGCCGTTGTAGTAGAGTCCCGACAGCTGGCCCTGGAACATGCCGATGCTCCGCTCGGCTCCCCCGACGCGCACCGTCGTCTGGCTGTTGAAGATGGTCAGCTGGCGACCTACACGGACACAGGCGCACGCATACGCAAACACGCACCAGACACACAAGAGGCACACCGGGAAGGAAGGTGGACAGACACACGCGAATACAGTCACACACACATACACACCGGCGGTCACATACGCGCGCATACATACACACACAAGAGTGTTTGAGTGTTACACAATCCACCACCCCCAAGCCATGGTGAGATTATGGGATAGATTAAGCATGGCAGAGCAAATCGAAGCTGTGGAGAACCGTGGAGAGGAGCTTGAGACTGTGAGAGATAAGAGTGGGAACAGAAAACACAGAATAAGAAGAAGACGAGGAAGACGATGAAAAAGAGACCGGAGAGACTGAAATGGGCGAGAAAGGAGCAAGGTGATGATGAAGAAGAGGCAAAGAACAGAAGGAGGAGGAAGAGGCAGCAGATGAGAGGAGTCAGACGGTCCTGAGAAGACGGGGCTGACAGATGGATGCTATGGTGATGGCTGTGCGGCACGATATTGTATTTGAAGGAGCGACAGACAGGCAGACAGAGAGACAGGTCTAGGGAACAACAGCCCTATGAAGCATGCACAGGTTATAAGCTCTAGCATTGCTCACTGTTAAAGGGACTAGAGGCTAATTTAAGGAGCTCTGCTGAAGTTTAGAAGGAAAACTTTTACACTCTTTTTCAAAAAAAGCATTGCTCTATTAGTCATTTCAAATTTACATAATTATTCCATGTCACAATACTTTGCATGTACTTTAATTCGATTACAAAATTGTTTTTTCAACCATATAATTTTTAATAAATGCTTTATTGTTTACAATTTGATAAAACACAGAATTATTTACCATGGTCTTAATAAAGCATCTTTTTATCAGTACTATTTTCTGATTTATTCACATTTAAATCTCTCCATCGTCCCTTTAACCTGATATTATCAGATACACACTAACAAGATACGTTCACAGGCACTACAGTTTACACAGTATTACACACTACAGCTGCTCAACTTTTAAATACTTAGTTATGGATTTATTTTTAGATGTTAGTTGATGGTGCACAATATAGTATATTCAACTGTCTTCAAATTGTATTTTTTAAGCTCAAAGTTTTAAGGAATTTTAATCAGGGTTTTTACCTTTGTCGAGTAGCCAATCGTCAACTACTCGACCGAGCCGATAGGGGATTCGCTGTCTGGCGATGGCCAGGCGCTCGTTATCAATGTTGCCTTTAATTTAGAGATGAAAACACAGTAGTAATTACGCACATCCAAACGTGGTACAGGAGCTGGATACAAAAAGAACAGCAATGAAAAGAAAGTAATGGTCTGCTCATTGTTAGCATGTCACTGCGTTTAGCTTGATGTGCTAAGAGAAGAATTCACTATGTTTCCAGTGAGCGGACTCTTACTCTCTGTTCATTGGGTTTAATTTAAAGAGACATTTCAGGGGTTAACATCTGCAAGAGCACAGGTAAATAATGTTACAGCTGCCACATACTGCCTATATAACTGACTGAGTTTAGAGTTACATACAGGAAGAACCCTCACACACACCTCACAACAACTAGCATTTAGCATTTTAACTATCAGCTACCTAAAGCCTGGACCTCATTATGTTAAAGACCGCTACCTAAGATTACCACTTTAAATATAAAAAAACAACAAATATAAAAACAAAAACTATGTTCAACAAAATACACTTTTTTCTTTTTCTTATTTTTTTCTCTCTAGTTAAACATTTAACTCAAAATATGACATGTTTTTTAAATTATTGTTTGTCCAAGAATGCACCAACTCTTATTATTTTCTTTTACGGTGAGAAAAACAATTGACACCTGAATTAAATATTTTCATAGATTACCTTTAACACTATTTAACAGGCCTAACATGACATAGCTGGCTAATATACAAGCTATGGTAATAAATATATCTTTTTATGGTTTAAAAAGTCATGTTTCATATCAGATCACACATATTTCATTTCAATCACAGGAACATAACACAAAGCTGCAATTAAATTTCTTAACTTCAGTGTTTAAATATAAACATTAAAAGGAACACTGATGTGGTTCACCAATCAGGAGCGGAGTAGATTAGAACTAAGGCGTGGTTAACTCTGTCCCAGGACAGGCAGTGCTGTAGAGGGTTGGACTTATATGGAGGGGGCGGGGCCTACCTGAGGGATAGCGCTCTATGACTGGCAGGTCGTCCAGTTGGAGGGTCGCATTGCCTCCGCTGCGGGTGAACCGAATTATGTGGTACTTTCCGTCGTTGACAAACTTGGAGCTCTCCTCGATGTTGATGTCATCGGTGCCAACGTTAAACACTACTCTAATGTTGCCTTTATCCTGAGGAAGAGGAGGAGGAGGAATAGAAAAATGCCTCATGAGAAAATGTTATAGAAATGCAAGGATATCTTTTTTTTGTTTGTTTTTCCGGCCCTAGTTTATTGCGCTTAATGCCTAATCATTTGCGCTCCCATGAGAACTTTTTTATGTTCCCCACCAAATCAAAGTCTGTTCACAGGTGTTTGATAGCACTGCATGTGTTGTACAAAGCCTTATGTGGCTCCAGAGGGAGCCGCATAAAAAGGAAGTAGACTGCATAGTATAAAAATGATGATATTTCTTGTTTTGCTGCATCATTTTGGAGGTTGTTTTTTTAATCAATAAAGTCACATACGCATTATTTTGAGGACAGGGACCACGCCCCGAGCACAGCTCATTTCCCGTGCATTAAGTACTTGAGCACAATGAACCAGTTCACTTCCTCTTTGACTCAGTTTCCACACCCCCCCATCACTGTTCTCTCTCTTTCTCTCTCTATCTCACTGGATTATAGGAACAACGGGGACTCTGCCTCACCAGAGCTTCTGAAGAGACGGCCCCCACTCACAAATCTCCACTCCCCCGTTTCCCACCAGCCACCGGATGCCGGCGGTTTCTCATCACACCCCTCCAACCTTCTTTCCACGACCCCCTCAACCCTCCTCGTTCCTTCTCCCCTACATCCTCCATCCCTCTACCCCAGCCCTTACCCTAAATCCCTTCATCCTATCATCCTACGAGCCCCATCCTTTCCTCCCTCAACCCCTTTCCGTTTCATAAAACTAACCCTCTCGTTCCATCTCGCTATAAACCATTTGAAACCCATAACGCTATTAGCGTGGTCTCTGTTATTTAACGCACTTTTAACTTCCTTATGTTGCTATTTTGGACTAGTCTCTCTTTTAGAGAAGATAGTACGTCAGTGTATGTGTTGACGATATGAATTCCTCAAGAAGAGCAATATGCAAAATAACTTAAATGATTCAAAATAATGAAATCCCACTGTCTTTGGTCTAGTTTTGAAATGCACAAGTGTTTACTTACTATCTGCAGCTGAAGGTAGTCTCCCAGGCCAGATGCGCTGTCCACCCGGAGAAGAATGGCGTGTTTCTGTTGGGTGCTGAACCCAAGGGCAAGCCGGTCTGCTCTGGTGCTGGGACGTTCATTAGGAGGCCACGTGTAAACCACCACGCCTCCATCACGGCCAAAGATATAAGTGGTCCCAGCTGGCCCACACATATACATTTTTTTTAATAGCAAGCAGTCTATATGCCATAAACAGTGCTATCTATCATCAGAGGTTACCGACTGCAGATTGCACCTAGACGCCTATTTGTCTCCTAAATGTTTAATACACAAGGGGTATTCTGCAAAATACTATTAAAAACTCATAAATGTCAGAGTAGACTGGTCTTTCACATTTTGCTTGTTCTTCCTACGCACTGAAAAAAAGAAAATAAATCTGTAATTCCCAAACTACTTCTCAACATTACTGCAAGAGGCTGACTGCAATAACTGACTCATAAAGACGAGAATAAACAATTGTTGGACTCGCTGCAGGGTGACTAAATAATCGTTGAGCATCTTACTTGTAAGGCTGCTGAGGTAATTTGTTGAAAATGTAAAGAAGACATTTTTTAAGAGAATTAGAATAATCAAACTAGAGGTAAATAGTGGTATTTTTGTCCCACTTCAGAATCAACAGTTGACAGTGCCCTCACCTGGCAGCTCTGATAAAATGCACACAGAAATGCTTTAATTCCGTGTTTGAAACCATCTCGTCTAAATGCAGCAATTTTAGACCCGCAGTTATACACCAGAGAGTGTTTTCTACAGTTTAAGGGTTGACAGAGAGTGCAGGACAGGATATTTTTGCACATATCACCTACAAATGCACTTTTAAACCGAGTGCTCTATGATCTTTTCTCTGTGTGAGAAACTGAAAAGCAAAGACTCACCATCGTTGCAGAGTGGCCCAGCATACGATGTCATGCTGCAGTCACAGGTGAAGCCCTCCCATTGCTGCAAACAAACTCCCTGATTTGAGCAAGAGTCTTCTTGACATGTAGTGCTGGGACCTGCAGTGAGAGAAGTGGTGGGGTGGGAGGGTGCTGAAGTTAGGAGAAGATAAGCAGACACACTTTATGGACTTTGCCTGGAGCCAGTGTCTTCGTGACAGTATGTCAGTACTGTATGATTTTTTTTGGACCGCATTTCCTTGAAACATTTTGCATTTTTAAATGGCCGGGTAGACTGCAATGATATTACGATTAGTAGTATTAGTAAAAAAAAATCCTTGTGAGACTATTATAAGATATTGTGAATATGCTCCCGTTCTTAACACTAACAGGAGACGCTGGATTATGATTATAAACTGAGCTGAAACCTGGAATCTGAGTCATGAGGTTAAAAGACCAAACTGTGGAGAGCATGCAGGTGGTGGGGCTAGATGAATGGGGCAAGGACAGGAGGAGGTTAAACATAATAGGGCAGAGTTATGTTTACAGGCCTTCATCTCAATACTCTTTATTCAGCAGTCTGTCACCGTTCGCTCCCCTCGTGCTAAAACCGCACAGCAGGAGAACGTCAAAGCTCCAAACTCAAATCTCCTCCGTTGCGCTTCTAACACGAGGCGTGGAGGAAAGGGTGTGAAATGATTCACAAATGGAGTATTGAAGTTTAGGTTGGGAGTCAGTAGGAGGGGTTAGAGAGCATGCTGCTAGGCAACCCGGGTGGTGGAGCTGTGGTCAACTCAAGTCAAGCAGTGGTGATGTCACAACTGTGATGAAGTAACTACTACGGTGGCTACGAGAGGACAGGTCACCTCTGACCCTTGACTCTGGATCACTGGGATCCACACAACACTAGACACCACTGGGTAGTTTCAACACACGCATACCTACATACACACCCACACGCACGCACGCACACCCACGCGCTTTCGCACCCCTGATACACGTGTCTCACATGCTCACACAAAGCGATATACCTTGCAAGTCAGCTTTCATCAATGTAACTTTTGTCAGCCAAACAAAAAAGCAAACAAGCAAATTAAGTTAGATGGTTAGTCAATGCACACAGATGCCTGTGAACTGCTGAAAGAGTGGAGCAGAGAGAGAAAACACAATGTGCAGAAAGATCGAGGAGGAGATGAGGAAAAAAGAGAGTCAAATTTGCATCTACTAGACCGAAGGCTGGGTTAGTGGGTTATCCTAATAACAGAGAGCATGAGTTAAATGAAAACTGAAGGAAAAGGCAGCAGGGACGTGGAGGCCGGAGCAGCTCTACTGGTATGCTTTCTATTTGTTTGCGCCTCACCTTCACAGCCTCTCTCCACTTGTCCCATGGTTGCCAGTGCATCAGCCAAAAGGTCAGGGAGACGGCCATTTAGATCAACTGTCGCTAGGCATCCCTGGAATCCCTCGCGGGAGTGGACCAGCTTCGGCAGTTCTCGGTACATTTCTTTGGAGACACCCCCGATGTACAGGTCACCTGGTGGGGGGCAACGCAATAAATGGCAGCTTGATGAAGCAATCACAACCACACTGTGCAAGTGTCCATGCCGCAAACAATGATTTTCCTCATTCATAGTTATAAATGACAAGATAAATGTGTTCGTAAAAGCTAAAATAATATTGAATAGAGTCTTTCAATTGATTGTTTTGTTTGACCAACAGCTACAAACCCACATATATTTAGTTCACACTCATGAATAACACAGAAAAGTGGCAAAACATTCTAACTTTTAAAGCTGGAATAATGTTTTGTTTTTTAATAAAGAAAATATTATGTAAATTCTTGCCCATGGAATAATATGACATTTTTGAAAATACACCCTTTTGCTACTCGGTGTTTTTGCTACTCTCGTGTCTGTACCGCCAGCGGACGGTTAGGACCAGAAATTGAGGAAAGTAGCGAGCCTTTGCTCTGTCTCTGTCAGACGGACCCGCCTCTTGAGCTCATTAGTCCATTAGTCAAGAAATACAGTACAGAACTCCCTGTAAAACCGTAAATTGTCATGTTTACATTTCAGATTTTGGACGGATTAAACAAACAACATACAACCTGTTGATTATTGAGCTTTAGAGGTGCTGGTTGCTTTTTTTCATTTACTCTACAGACATGAGAGTAGTATGAATCTTCTCATCTTGCACTCATGAAGCTTATTTCCCAAAATGTTAAAGTTTTCTTGCAATCGTTTCAGCAATAATCAGTATACAGTATGTATACATACTGTATACAGATTATTAGGCTACAGTAACTGAGGTATCACTTCTTGAATTTTCATACATACCCTTTAGGTCGAGGTTCTTGGCGCCCATGGTGGTCTGCGTGGTGACTTTGGTGTCAATCTTGACTGTATGGAGATTGTTAGTATCTCTGGATATGTGCACGTTGTGCCAGTGGTTGTCATTTAGGGGACTGTTAGAGTTGCCTTTGATCAGGTGTGCGCCATTGCCCAGGTCCGAGATGTAGTGTAGGTAGCTAGAAAAGGAACAAAAAAAAGGAAAGAGGAGAGAAAAGGCAAATTAATCGTATTCATGATGAAGAACAACACGGGGTCAAATACTTCAGGGCATTATAATCTGTCTTCTAGAAAAGTAATTACAAGAGTAGAAAAAAAGCAGCTTGACTCGTGCATTTTTCATATTTGATATTGCAGCCAAGAATCCTCTCTTTTTATTCATCAAGGTCGTTAACTGAATCCCAGACTATATGGAACATTCTCATTTATTTATGCAATACAAACATATCCATGAACACATATTTAAACGGCATACTCTAATTTCCCATTGAAGACATCGCACTGACTCATGTAATGTAAATACCATGCACACTACGCAATCAGCTCACCCTTTAACCAGCTCTACCACTATGAAGTCGTTGCCGTCTCCCCTGTTGAAGAGAACGAGACCGTCGGGTGACGTCGTCTTGAACTGCATGAAGAGATGCATGGAGTAGTAGGCCTGCAGCGTGGGCAGCGTGACGAAACTGGAGCGCGAGCGGAACGTGACGGGGTCGGCCACGATGCTCTTATAGCCGATGACGGCGTTGAGCTCGCAGTAGTCGATGTCGCCGTTCTTGCAGAGGTCGATGTAGGGCATGCCGTTCAGCGTCAGGCCCTGAAGGTGGCCGATGAAATTCGAGGGCACGGCCGGCATGAAGCGCTTCTCCGTCACAATACCCGTCTCCACATTGTGGAACTCCAGCTGGGTGTGGTCGCCCGCCATCTGACCTGGTGGCGGGGGTAAACTTCACAGGTGAGGGCTTCAAGTGGAACTTTTCAATACTAAAACTAATACTAATCCTGATGCCTGACAAAAACTAAAACTGACAGACTGCTAGAAATAAATGTAACAGACACTATTACTATAATTACAACTTAAATACTAGTGGAGTTATGTTTACAGTCATAATTCAGAATGATTATTTTCACTTACACAGGTACAGATGTTCTCTAAAAAAGAAATAAAACCCTTAATGTTGGTCTTATAGCAATAAATCAAAAAAGACAATCAGCCAGCAATTCATCATCCAAAAATATTTTCACAGAGATGTCTAAACACAGACTCAAGATAATTTGGCAAACAGCTAGAATGGGTAAAGGTAATGCTTCTGTGATTACCTTCAACAGGCTGCAGGTCGTCCACCGTGAGTTTGAGGCCCTTGCCACGCCGGACTACCCTCACCGTGTGCCACTCATTATCATTGAGGCCCGACCCCGCAAAGATGGTCTCTGGGCCTTTACCTACACATAGCCCAGAGCACCGTTAACATAATGCACAGAGAAGCGAAGAGAGACAGATAGAGAGAGACAGAAGATATAAAAATCCAGAGACAGAGACAGAGAAGAAGAAGCCAGGCAGGTTGAATTAAAATGTAAGGACAGAGAGAGGGGGAATGGAGGTAAATAGCAGAAGGAAGGAGGAACCATACATATCCTGGGGAGACAAACACCTCCGTGTCAACGCATTCTCTCCACAGATAGACAGACAGGTCACTTTGCAGATACGCCAGCGAGACGGATGACGTGACGAAAACAGACAGAAAGATTAACATAAATGGATGCCATGGGTTCCTAAGATGGAGACTGTGAGTCACAACAGGCCCACGCTGAGACAATCCATCTGTGGACGGATCACTCTGCCATGATGACCACCTACCCACATATGCACAGACAGAACATTCGCACCCCCTTGATTTCTCAACCGCCCACATAACTAACATATACCGTATATCAGCCTGTGTGCACATGCAGGATCTTTTCTTTATTTTCCACAAGAGTGCAATCCTGCAACGAGCCTCATGGTGGCACTAGACACACACGCTGGAACGTCCCGGGGAGCTCTCCAAGGTGCTGATGTGCAGCAGAATGAAAGAAGCTGAGCTGTCCTCTTATGATGTCTCTCTCGCTGCCCGTATACCAGCTCATATCTTCACATAGTTGACTGCACACATTTGACAGACTGACTGTTCCCAAAACCTCAGCGTCCCCTTGCTCTTACTCACTACAAGCACCCCACCAACCTTGAACATAACACCCACCATCCCCCACCACACGCACACCACGCACACGCACGCACACACACACCCCTTCCTCCTCCAAGCCCAGTTGGTTCGAGTGAGTCTGCTTACAGTGACCTATAGGTGGTAATGATGGGGGAGGTGAGAAGTAAACTGACCCGAACGGATTCTGCTGCTGAAAATGTCAAGCGTGCCTACATCACTCAGGCAGGCAGGCAGGCACATATGCACACACACACACACACACGCACACACACACACACACACACACACACACAGGTAGAGAGTTAGAGAGGCCATGCATTTTGACCCGCAAATATAATACAAAAAGTCAATCCAAATGGACATGGCGGTGTGAAATGCATGTGTGTATGTGTTAGGGGTTGTAAAGCTAAAAGAGTGTGTGTTGCGCGTTAAGAGAGGACACAGGGTTCCCCTGAGGAGACTCAGCTGTGCTTTGGGCATGAGCATCTCATCCTGTTACCATGGATCACTGCCTTACACTGAGCGATGGAGAGAATATGTGCACGTATGTGTGAGTTAATGCGTGTGTGTTTTTGCATATGTAACCAAATACTCAAAGAACGAGCAGACCGTGGTGAGAGTGAGGCAGTGATCTGTGTCAACCTGGGAAGGCACAAATACAGACGCCAACAAACACACACACACACACACACACCTATTTTGGGTCAGTGCGAAGAGAGCTTGGTTTGAAGTAAAGCTACGAGCGACCGCCGTGGCGATCAGCAGACGGTCTGCCGTCAAAACCAAAAGACAACGATGTGAGACAAATCAAACAGAATGGACTGTTTGCTACAGTGGAAATACAATTAAAATCAAATGACGACACAAGCGAGTGGATAATATAAGAGCAGGATAATGAAAACAACGTGACAAAAAGCGTTACATATTTCATTAGCGCCAAATAACAAATGGCTTTTCTGCCGGATAAGCCTCCAATCTCTCCCGTGCCGAGGCTTTTATTTGACTGCTGAGTGGACTGTTTCAGTGGCGCCTGGCTGTTAAATATTTTTTTTTCTTCCCCCCTCGAATATCAGATGTATAATTTATTGTATGCACACGGTGTGCCAGAAAAGTGGCTGCCTACTTAAATGTTCATTGAGACAACCGGTCTAAAATTGGCCGACAGACATGCGGGATAGCAACAGCGCTGCGTGGCTAATAGGGTTTCTATGGCAACTGCAGTCGTCCATTTCACCACCTCTTCGCCGTCACAGAGCATTCGTCTCTCTCTCCCTCGCTCTCTCTCTCTCTTTTTCCGTGGTCGTGACAGAGAGAAACTCCACGTGAGGGAATTAAACTTCATCAGGGATTCAGCTTCACTCACGGCAGCATTAACGGAATCACACTCACGCAGGATAACACACCCCAGAAAACACACACACACACACACACACACACACATGAAGATGGGCGCAGAACAGACAGAATGCAAAAAGCACACGCTGAATGGAACGCTACACAAAAATCCCTCATGTACAGTTTAGAGAGGAACAACAAGAAAACAAAGAAAGCAAGCAGACAGACGTCGGGATGAAGGTGCGACAGCGAGGTACAGAGGGATAACACCTCTTTTGTCTCTGGCATGAAGGAGAAGTAATTACCCCGAAGCTCTTGGTTGCATTCATCCACCAGTCCCACTATCCAACACACCTAATTTACCTAAACACCTCACCCTCCTTTTATGTCCCTCTTCTTCTCTTTCTTTTCCCCCCTCCTCCTCTTAACCCCCACCGACTTCTTATCCGTCTATCCTTCTTTGCTAAAATGGCCGACCTGGAAAACCCTGGTCCTCAGCAAAAATCACACCACTCCTGTGGTGTAGCTGAACATGCAGACTCAAACACGCATATGTGCACCTCCCCTGTCCAACACACACACACATACCCACACACATATATAAGCACACAAACACATGGTACAAAGATATGTTGAATAAGGGATTATGATCAGATGGACTGACAAGACAGAGCGAGTGAGAAATAGTCATACACGCACACACACGCACACGCACACACACACACACACACACACTGGGGAGGAAAAGGGGAGGGGTTAGGTGAGATGGAGGATCACTTACTGGCTGTACAGTTTATCCTGATACAGTCTGGAGGGAGAGCAGAGCAGAGGGTTAATGCTGCACACAAACACTTACTCTCCACGCCCCTGGGGACGCACACATCGACACACCCTGCACGCATATATACAAACACGCACACACACACACACTGCTGAGAAAACACACACTCTCCTTTGTGACAGGCCCTAAAGATGGACCGTGTATTTTCTTACAGTGTGTCGCAAAATATAATTTCTTTGATGAATGGCCAATGAAGCGTGAACTCTGGATCGAGATTGGTTTATCTTTACATCGAACGGTAGCATGTTAAGGAGAGCGGTGTGTCCCAGCGTGAGCAGTGTGCTCATTGGCTGCTCTGGCCTGAGCGACAGTTTCAGTCACCACTCAATAAGCGCCAGGAGACTGAGATGGGTCATGTGTGTCAGTTTGTCTGATGACATCGAACACATCCCATAATTGTTGTCGCCCATCCAGAGCACAAATCTCCGGAAAATGTCCGGAAGATTTAGCCCCGTTATTATACTTTGCTTTCTTCTTTTTTTTTTACCCATGATGCCTTGGTGTGTCGTGTGGCGTCAACCACAGAAAAGACGCGGCTGCGGACAACCAGAGACCAACACATGCACATCCCTCTGTTAGTCTATGTGTGTTAGCGTGTAATCAATTCATGTGAGAGTGTGGCTGATAATGTGTTTAGCAGTTGCAATTATGTGTGGAGTTTTTACTATTTGGGTGTGTTTGTACAGTTTGTGAGTATTCACATTGATTGTTGAAAGTGTTAGGGATGCACAGGTCCACTGGGAGTGAGCAGAGAATGCAGCTTGAGGCTTGACCCCTCTGTTCAACGCAACAAACAATGCCACTAACCTTCAATTGCATATGTTTATGTGTCTACTCAAAGATAAGCTGTATGTGCCAAAACCTGTAAAAACCCTTGAAGATATTTCTAGCGTAAACAGTGGAGCATAATTACCAGGAAGAATTATAAGGATGTGTATTTACTTTCCAGGGATAATATATTATTAATCATCATTTAATGACATCTATGCAAGAAATAGCCAAGAGGCCAGTGTCAGCTGCATTCCCCCTGGCAGGTAATCAAACTACGTTGGAAAATCCACATAATTGTGTGCATGTGTGTACCTAGGTTGACAGTGAGTCGGACGCGGCCGCCGTCCAGCTCCAGACGGAGGGTGTCTGCGGAGTTTCGGGACGTGGTTGCCATGAGTACGCCATAGGCCCGCTGTGAGCGAAAGCGCAGCGAGACGTCCTCCGCCTCGGTGTGCATCGCCACAGGCAACTGCACCTTCATAAACTTGCTGCCGTCGTAGGACAGGATAGTCGCATCTGTACGAGACGCACAGAGGGAGAACAGAACGGGGAGCGAATGGATGGGCAAAAAAGTGAAAGAAGAGCGGAGGAAGAAAGCGATGACGGTGGAGGAGAGCGAGGTGGGTGGACACGTAGGGAAAGAGACGGACAGGATTGACAAGGAGAAAACACACGAGGTGGGAGGAGACAAAAGAACATTTGACGTTGAGTGAATCAGATTTAAATATGACGAAGTGGATTGCAGCGTGGTTGTTGTTCCTCCGCCGCGTCACATTAAAACTTCTGCTTCCTACGAAAACCAGCCCATCACTTTCCAGCCTGAATTCATCATCGCTCCCTCACAAAATAAGATGTAAAAATAGCCGCAGCTGGTTGGCCGGCCCCTATTATCCGGTTGAATCAGAATGCATGGCGGTGAGTGTGTTAGCCACCGCCGCTGACATCCCAGACCCTGGAGTCATAATGTAACAAGCTCAGGTGATCCCGCTTTAATGTCTTTTGCATACTCATTTACATATTCATAATCTTCTCTCCCTGCTACCTGCTGGGGCCAATCCCCAACCGCTAAACTGTTTACCTCCGAGAACCCGGTATTTTATTGGCCAATTACATACACAGCTAAACACACTCTCTGCATGTCTCTGTGTCTTTATCTCCCTTCCTTCTTCTACCCTTCTTCTTCTATCTCTCTATTCCAGTCCTCCTTTGCTTTCTCTCCCTTTTCGCTCTCCCTGTTTCCGTGGGAGACAGTTGGAGCCAAGGCAAAAACAAGAGAACAGGAAGAGAGGGAGGCCTCATGAATACTGATGAGCTGAGAAGGAGGGAAAGAGAGAGATAGTGTGCGTATGTGTTTGTGCGTGCATGTCAGAATAAGTGAGTGAATTTAAGTGTGAACAGAGGAGGGTTTAGTAAAGTGAGAGCAGGGGGAGAGAAAATAGGGACAGAGCAAGACAGAGAGAAAAGAGGGGGAGGAGGGAGAAGAGCTTGTGGCTGAAATGTAAATGAACCCTCATTAACTTGAGGGAAAAAAAGAGGTGGTTGGCCTGTTATATCACAGATAACATAACTAACAGCCACACATACACCCGCCGAAGCACACTAAACACACATACCCGCGCGTGCACAAATTTCCGATAAGGGAGACAGCTGACTACATTTTCCTCACCACGGCACCTGATCAAGTACCAGGCAAATAGAGCACGGAGGGTTGGTGAGAAGGAAAGTACAGAAGCCCATTAATGCCTCCCAAAAAAGAAGACAAAGTGCAAAGCGCACAGGCTGTGTTGCATACCGTCGTGTCATTTAACACCTGGAGCACACACCAGATGTGCCATAAACAGAATAAATAAAGTATAAGAATCTATATTGGTGTTAAAGGAATGCTAATGGAAATCAATTATTAACCCCATGTTATCTTGAATTATTTAAGAGAACTTGTATGTTTTGATTTTTTTTTAAACCTTTATTTCAGTAGTTTATTTTCTCCTTTTTTAGATTCTCCGTTCACCAAGGAGGCATGTGAGAACTTTTCTTCAAGAATTCAAAGTAACACGGGGTGAGTAATGCTATACAAATGATGTGGGTGTGTTAAAGTATTCCTTTAATGACACCATGAACCAAAACCCACAATATTTTCTAACTTTCATACCTTGTTCAGTACTCATCATTTGTTTATTAAAAATGCATTTTTTTTCTGATTATTATCAATCATTTAAATACAACACCTTTGACTGACCTAATATTATGTTGTACCAATATTTTATTTTTTGCAAATCTTCAGAAAACCTTTAGCACAATATGAACTGTAGTCAAATGAGGGATGCGTAAAGGTCAACTGTGTAATGACTGATATTGATTTTGGCTTATCCATACCTATTTGGAGATGGATAATTTAATTTACTGTGAAAAACGAGTTGAAAATGTATTATTATTGAAAAAAAGGAGACTCAAACTTTTACCCCTTGTAGGGTTCAGATGACATTTGTATACAATTCATCCATTGTTTTTTTTTTCTTGGCAGGAGTGAGCTTCCTCAGAGAAAGCAGGACAGCAATACAAAAAATAATAACCCACCAGTGTGAACAGCAAGTGAGCAGGAGGAAAGAGCTGAAAATGTGTCAAAATGTGTTGTACAAATGTGTCGCTGGGAATCTGTGTGTGACTGTTCTTTACAAAATAAAAAATTCATCTTGGAGCCAGAGCGCGGCAACCATCTTTGTTCATTAAAGAAGAGAGAGGGGGTACAAAGGAGAGCGAGAGAGTGTGCGTTCGAGAGAGAGAGAGAGAGAATGAGGGAGGAGAAAAAAAAAGAGGGAGAAAACCGCAGGTAGAAGGCGTAAACACGGCCAATCACTCTTTCCATCTGCTTCTCCATCTGTGCTTCCTTTAATCCACTGAACCACCAGTTAGTGACCCCTCAATGCACACAGAGAGGAATGAAAAAAGACAGCGGAAGGGAAGACAGAGCTAAGAGAAAGAGAGAGAGAGAGGGAGACGGTGCATTGCTATGATAAACATACACTGCGGATGTTTGTCCTCCGATATAAAACATTTTCATATCAACACCTTTCAGAAAGTGTGCGTGCGTGTGTGCCTATATCTCCTGTTAGATGATAGTACAATCATCGCTTGAGACGCGTCAGCAGTTGTGGCACAAACAACATTTCTTCTCTTCTCCTTGTCTGACTCCATCTCGCTTCTTTCAACAGGCCTGTATCAGTCCCTCTGACAATCTTCCCTGCGTTCAATTTCGCTCCCTTGGCCTGAATTCATACCCTTTTCTCATAACTCTCTCTCTCTCTCTCTCTCTCTCTTTTTCTGCAAGACTCTCTACTCCCATCTCCCATTCCTCCTCATCGCCTCACCTGCTGTCATATGGCCGGTTCCGGCCCGGTGGTTCCACCCTCCTCGGTCACAGCTCTTGCTCCCTGCTTTCTGCACATTTCCTCTCCCATCGATTCCCAGTCTCTACATCCATACAGTCCGATAGACCTGTCTGCAGCTCTGCTTCTTCCCACCTCTTCCCTTCACCCCTTTGATTTTCTCCCTGACCTTCCTCCATACTACTTCCATTTTCACACAGAAAATGTTAGTTTTTTTAATAAAAGAAAATATTATTATTATTTTTTGTTTCACAAGCAGCCTCATCTTGTCCTTGTCCTTTTTTTTTTTCTTCGATATCCACATTACCTACCACTCTCTTTTTCATTTTCACCGTCTTATTCTCTCCTCACCAAGGATAAACTTACCTAAACTCATTCAACAAGCCTTTTTATTTCAATAGTTTAGCCACATTTTTATCTGCCATAAATCTTTATGAGGGTACTTTTCTAACACACATCATAGTAACTACTAAGTGATATAACCTAGATGACGATTGACCTTTTCAAGGAAAAAAAATCACAACATAAAGGTATTTTAAGTAAAAGTTTTATCGCCCAATATAACTGATAATCATATTGTCAGTGATTGATGGGTTATTTCTGACTTTAAAACTTTTCACACCATACCATCTGTCTTCAGTCGCTCATCTCTTTGGCATTATTCGATGTTCTCAAGCCAAAAAGCGAATGAGAAAGCTGTCATTATGACTGTATTTTGCATCATGACATATTATTTATTTTTCACAAAATGTTGCGGGATGGTGACTGTGATCAGCCAGCTTACTCATCTCTATTGTGAGTTGAGCAATAATTCCCAATTACTACACAAGCTGCCAAAGTGTTATTCTCGCCCTTTTCCTCTGCGCCCTCCCGCCATGTCATTCTCACCTCTCTCACAGGACCGTCCCAGGTATCCCGTCCCAGAGCAGTCGCAGACGTAGCGGTTCCAGCCCTCCCTGCAGACGCCGTTGTGCTGGCAAGGATTGGACAGGCACTGCTTGGGCGGCTCTTTCGAGCACGAGGGCTTCACCCCCACCGCTCTCTGGGCCTCGGCCAGTCGCCGGATGTCTTTGCTCTGCCCGTCCACAAACAGGTCTCTGATGCAGCCAACGTAACCGTAATTCAACAGAGCCGTCCACACCTGAGGAAGACGTCACCAGTGTTGAGCAGTTTCACATGAAGGAAAGGAATTTGACCACATTTTGCGGCAATTGGTTGGAAAATTAAGTCATATCAAATCAAGTAGCTTCTTCAACACACATTGAATATATAGGGTTAGAGGTACTTAGTATATTAAACTGCAACTAAGGATTATTTTCCGAATTAATTAATCATTGTTTGCTCTATAAAAGCAAAAGAAAGTCCAAAATCCTCTTTACTCTTACTATATATGACAAATTCCACCATTTCAGAAGCTGAAACCAGAACTTTGGAAGATGACTTAACGGTTAGTTTTCTGTCGAGTCATTAATCAATTAATTAACTGACACACACACACGCACACACACCTCTGTAGGGAAAATGAGTCCAGCGCGGTCTTCCGGTAGTCCTCCGAGGTACAAAGTCTCATCCAGGTCCAGGATCTCGCTGTCACCCGGAGCCGTGTACGCTGTTCTCACACTGTTCACGGAGATGGTTCCTGGAGACGTCAAATCAACTTCAGTGATCATGATGACCTTCAATGTGAACGTCCTCATCACCACCACCACCATTATGACTACCATCATCATCTTTATCATCATCATCCTTCCCCCCGTCTTTCTACTCCTCCTTCATCATCACCACCACTCATTACTTCTCTAATCAGGAGCAATAGAATGAAACTTCACTGGCCATACTCATCGGTTAGCTGCTTTTAGTCCATGCAGGGTTAAAAGTGCTATGTCCAACATTTTTTCTCCAATAAATAATTAATCATCTCTTTTTAGACGTTGGAACAGTTACAGTAAACGAACAAGAGCCCCACTGAGAAGATTGTCAGCTGCTGCTACTGCGGGTTTTCTCGACAGTAATTAACACTGGCATGAAAACTATAATTATATCGGTATTAGGATGAAAAACATTAAAAATCCTGATGCTGTACATTTGGCTCATATATTCAAACGACCATGATAGAATACATATGAGAAGGAACAACAATAGGCATTGTGTGAGTATGTTTTATGCATCAACCCACAGGAAGCATGGCTAGCAGCATGAAAAAGAAGTGTGTCAGTGTTATCGTAATACCACATTATAATGAATTTGATAGTGCTACTGTATATCAATTGTGTTAAAACTGGTTTGCATAGGACCCTTACAGCCCAGTTTGAATCAAATTCAGACACCAGACAGGTGGCAACAGCCGCTTGGCCTCGCTAGCCTCGTGCTTACTATAAAATGCTGAAGTACAAACTCGCCTACTCATAATCCTCCACCTCCTCCATTTCACCCTCGGTGGTCAGGGTTAGCGTGAGAGCTGAGAGAGCTGTGAGTGTACCTGAGCGTCCGTCCCTCTGGAAGTCCACATGATACCATTCTCCGTCGTTGACCTTTCTGTCCATAGCCTTGGTCTTGGTGGTTCCCGAGCCCATGTCCAGCAGCAGGTACAGGTGCCCATCTAGCATCTCAATGGCGAAGAAATCCACCTGCAAGTCAAACACACAAGGTATTAATATTCTGAATAAAGCAGACATGTTGATGGCTGTCAATATATAGCTGCACATTACAATAAGGTGATTGGGGTTAGAGTTTAACAATTTATAATCAGGTTCTTTGTGCCATCCCTTTTAATTGTAGTAAAGACTAGGATGCACTTTTGACAACTACATTGGACTTGTGAGGATTGTGGATTCCTATATTATCTTAATTCTGGAGATCCAACCCAATTTGAAATTCAGGGACAATCAGGCTTTCAACCATGTAATATTTTAGATTTTCAGTGCATAAAGGTTTTGCTTTCAATTGCCAAATTTACCAAAATAATAAAACATGCTATTCAATTTTGTACAGATATTCAGATATTCAGAGTCAAATACCTACATTCCCATCAGCCTTAGCTGGACATTGGGTGTAGTGCTAATTAGCAAATGTTGGCATACTAACACATCAAACTAAGATGATGAACATGATTAACATTGTGATATCAGCATGCTCGCGTTGTCATCGTGAACAATGCTGATCTTCTTCACATTTAGCTCAAAGCATTACTGTGCCTAATATATATCTATTTTTCACCTTGAGTGTAGGAGGCGTGCGTGGATCCTTGCGTTGCTGCTGCCGCGGTTTGCCATGGCTGAAAAGCATCAACCCATTTGGCTCTGTGGTCCGGAAGTCAAACGAGATCGATCCGGCTTTCTTCGCTGACCACTTGCTCAGTGCCACGAAGGACTCGGGGGTGTCAAAGGTCACGGGGTCCAGCGTGGCCACACTCTCGCACTTAAAGGACACCACCCCACTTACCTGCGGCAGGAAGAAGAAAAACAAAAAATCTTTAGGGGTTCAAGCTTTTAAAAAATGCTGTGTTAAACTGATGCCCAGTGAACATCAAGACCAAAATGGTTCCTTTGTAGCCTGGGATTGAAATGAAGCCAGTTGTTTCCAGGTGTAAACGGACTAAAAGATCAAAGCTTGGGGCTACCTCTCGAAAATATAATCCCATTTACTTAAAATTCCTACAGTACAAATATCACAGAGCCTGACAAGAGGCCAAAATGATCTCTGTGCTCAGTATAAAAGAGGATAATGTTGTACATGATGTTGAAAGTACTTACCTCAATCTTTGGGTCTCTCTGTTTAGCCAGTCGAGACAGCTCCAACCTTACATCATTGTTCTTGTACACCACCTTGAGATGATTTAAGGGAAAAGAATGACACCTTAATTCGCCTTTGGATTAAAAAAAAGGAGCCTTTTGTTAAATGTACCGTACTGTATTTAAATATTGTGTCAGAGAATTGGAATATTGTCTTTTTTTCTTTATTTAACCTTTGAGACAAGCAAAAATAACAAGACACACTTTGATCAACCTTTTTAGAAGTCAGAAAAAAAGAGAATGCTGAAAAGATAAAGAGGGAACAAGGCACCTAAAATATGACCAGACATCCATTAATCTTTCAACTCAGATAACATCTTTTTTAAAGTGTTTTTATATGAAAGTGACAACCTTAAAAGCAGCGAGTCACTCCAGCCTCATCTCAACTCCTATTCGTCCGTGCCACTTGCAGAAACACTTTAACTCTCTCTCTCTCTCTCTCTCTCTCTCTCTCTCTCTCTCCTCTGCCCTTTTCTGTTTCTCTCTCTTTCCTTTCCCTGACACAGTACGCTCTCTGACTGAGCAGCAGAGAGTGTAAAGAGTGTGCTTGTGCCGAGCATTTTGATGTTGAGAGAGACGGGCGCACACAGGCTCGGCTTTATTAATCCAGACCTCTTTCTATGACCTGTGAGCAACTCTGCAACATCACAAAATGTCCTCGCTGTACTGGCTTTTCACCTCTGTTTTAAATTTATTTGTATATCATGTGCTTTTGTGTCTGTGTGTAGGGCAATGAGTGCAATTCTTCAATAAAAGTGCTGCAAATGTGCGAAATGGTGTTAACGCATGTGTGAGTGTATGTGTGAGTGTGTCTGCGCCGCACCAAATGCACAAAATTGTTCCAGCCACGTTCGCTCATGCGCGTGATTCACTGCATACATCTTAATTTGCTCACACGGATTATCATATCATCGTATTAAATATGTAAATGTGCCAGTGGAGGGTTCACTATGACAGCGGCAGCCTCGTTTAAACGCCATCAGTCTTAATGAAGCAACACAGAGCGCATTCACCACTGATACAGATAGCTCTCTGTTTGGCACATCATCTGTCGGCTTGTTTGGTTGTTTGTTTATGCCTCTGCGTGAGTCTGTGTGACTGAAAGGAAGACTCAGGCTGTGTGTGTATATAATGGGTGTGACGATGTGTTTGTGAGTGTTGCTGTTGTATCAGGTGCTGTGTGTGCATATGTGAGTTTATTTGGGCTTGAATATTTTTGTCTGTGTGTGCTTTGGTGAGGATAATTGTTCATTCCAGCACATGTATGCGCATGCACACGTCTGTGTGCACTAAAATCGTGTTCATGCGTATGTGTAAGTGCATTAGTGCGTTTTCCTCACTGTGTCATGCAAGTTTTTTTGTTGTTGTAGTGTTGTGGCCCATTTCAAGAACAGCGGATGGATGGAGCATCTCTGTGGCGTAGCTAATTAGCATGTTAGTGCTTAGTGCTGTATCGTCTCCCTCAACGACACTCATCACTGATTCTCTCTGATGCTGGGGAGGGTGTGTGCCAAGTGGACGCATTGGTGTGTACGTGTGTGTGTGTGTGCACACTTTATAAGATAATGTGTGTCAAATGTTGGCGTGATGTGTGACGGGAAGGAAGAAATAAAGTAAGAAAGTAAGAGAAAAAGAAGATATGAGAGTTTTCAAACTTGAAAGTATGAAAAAAAATCTCTGCTGCATGAGTGTATGAACTAATTAAATATTTCTATTCAATCTCTTTCAGTCGAATTACATTGTGAAGAAATGATCACGTACAGATTATATCAGCAGCTCATTCAGTCTAAATTCTCTCTAATTAAATAATTCTGAGCAAATTGTAGTTCACAGTCAGATATAGAGCAGTATGACTAATCTCTGTGATTTTGCAAACATTTGCCTTTTTGCAGTATACGGGGAAAACTAATCTAGTGCTAGTTTGTCTAACGTGTCATTTGCGTGCATCACGCAAACATCCCACCTCTTTGAGACAGCCCATGAAGTTATTGCTGACTGGAGAACCGGGCAGGTCGGCGGTGCTGGGGCTCCCTCCCACGTAGAAGAAGTCGTCAGAGCCCAGCATGGTGTAGTCCTCCTGCGTGTAGCCCGTGGTGGTCAGGATGCCGTCCACAGAGATGGTCACCTACACAACAAAGCACAGGGAAAGGACACGCTATATACTCACACCAAAAGCAGCGCTAAGCGCTAGCTAGGCGCTGACCAGCCAAATTAGCCCCCGTTACTCTGGTAACCAATGTATATGCATTGTGGTGGGAAGAAGGCCTGATTGGTTTGGGAAATTGGCTACTTGTGTTGTTGGGACATTGTTTTGGTGTGGATCAGTGCTAATTGTGTGGTGTCATGGAGTAGTGCTGCCTCTCACCTTTGCTGGTATTACTGACATTAGCAATATGTTGCTATTTACTGCCAAATGGCACTCGCTCACTCTGCTCACAGGTAGTAAAACACTCAGTAGCCCCTTCTACCTCTTGTGCACTCTAACAGGGACCAGACCATGTGGTCTGCCTGCTTCAATCTGTCTCAGTCTATTGCTTAGAATAACAAACTAGATCCTGTAAGTGATTAACAAAGATTCACTGATCCCCGAAGCTTCAGTGCCACCACTGGTGGCCGGTGAGTCTTCGCACCCAAACTTCAAAACAAGTCTGTCATTCTGTCCCTGCATTGCACCGACTTTCCTAAACAGACTAAACCAACATGATTTGTGCAACGTTGCATTAAAAGGCGATCTACATCTTCTATGTCCGCTAATTCAACCTTGACATTAAACGTTTTCCTCCCTATGTGTCTGCCACAGACTCTAAGCCATTTTATCTTTGAAGTGGAAGATGCAGAATGACTTCCTAATATACTAACAAATTGCCTTAATGCTCCACCTAAAGTGAACCTGATGCTGGTACTCTTATAATCTAACCAGCCCATTCTGCTGCATAATAGCCTGTATGGGGCTTTTAGCCTGCACTGGTTCCTGTTCCTGTCACACATAAGTCAAAGTTAGTGGTATGTTATCACCCTGATATTCTACAGTACATTACTGACCATGTTCAACTGCCCATAAAGGTTGTGAGTTTTTTATTTTCCATCTACAGTAAGGCTCCTCTCACTGAAGGTGCTTATCATTGCCGGGCAAACTCGCCCAGCCAGGCAGGTGTTAGTAAAGTCTCCGCAGGCTTCATCGTGCTTTTCAGTAGGTGTTAGTACTATATACTTGTTAGTAGATGTTAGTTGTTGCACTGCTGGCAGCCACAGTAGTGCTACTTGTGTCAGGCCAAGCTGTGTTGGGTTACTGAGGTTAGGGTTAATGGTGTCAATGCTGTTAGTAGTTGTAATGATATGTTATGTTTGCTGTGTTGTACGGGTGAGTTGTGATGATGGTGTTAGTTGGTTAGTTTATGGTCTGGGGGAGGTTTGTTAGATCAGCGAGTCCGAATGATATGACACGTGAACAAACACACACACATATTGATGTACACGCACGCACAGGTGTTAGATGGGTTAGGGCTCATTCCACATGTACACATACGAACATACATGTGTATATATATATATATATATATATATATATATATATATATATATATATATATATATATAAAGACATGCAGCCTGTTCCTCTCTCTGCATGCAACCTCTGGCAAAGAGGAGGACACAGGAGATACAAAAACTGAGGACAGGATGAATCAGTGGCACCATGAAGAGCATGCAGTGGCAGAGTGGAGGAATGAAAATCCAAATAAGAAAAAGAGAGATAAAAAAAAGTTGGGAGAAGGAAACTCTCTATCCATTTTATGGACCAATCAGAGAGAGGAAGGGTTTCTGAGTCACGCCATGCATGAAGGGGGGTGCTCGCCATTTGCGTGCAGGTGAGGGATGAGCCAATCAGTACACGCCTACATGTCATTCACAGAGAGATGGGGTGAAAAAAACGGTAGAGAAAGGGGAAGGGGGGGGGTTTAAAGAGAAAAAAAAGTGGTTGGCAAGGAGGGGGGCGGGGCTTTTTAAGCGTAAAAGATTACCAACCGCATTTATCCTTTTAGTGGTTTAGTTTTGAAGTCTATGGTTCAAAAGGAAATAGACACGGGGCAAACCCAAACTAAGAAACAATTAGAATGATATCTACCGAACAATGGAGTTTGTTTACCATAGCGTGTCCAATGCCTGAGTGCTTTGTAGGAGAGGGGGAGAAAGGAAAGCAAAAAACTGTGAACAGAACAACTTCGGGAACAAAAAAAGGAAAGCTAGAAGGCCTCTGGTGTGGTTAGTAGGTTGGTTGGAGTGGTTTCGCTAGGAGAAGGGCACAGGTTAGGTTAGTAAAATGAATCATTCCATGGATGGTGGTTAGTTAGTTTCACTAGCAGGTTAGTAAAGTTAGTACAAACAGGCAAACGGTAGAGGCAGGGCACAGGTAGGTGACAAGCACCTGAGTGCTAGTGACCCTCAATGTTCTCTAGTTCACACTCTCACACCCTCACACACTCACACACAACACACACACAGACACACACAATTGAAAAATCACTCACCTATAGCTGAAAGCAGTGCTGGTCTGGTGGTTAACCCACTGTAAACTAAGACCAAAACCTCAGGTATTTTCTTCCTACCGCAGCATCACTGCAGATGGTCAACAGACCTCTGACCGTAGCTTCTACATTAATTAGTTTCTTGCTGCAGACTAAAGTCTTTCCTGCTGCCCACAGCCCCTGAAACATCTGCAGCCGTCACTGTGGTTCACCAAAGTCAGATAAATACTGAAACTATTTAACAAGGAATTATAAATAACGTTGCCACTAAGAACCATTTTCATTTCTGACTAATTAGTTTCAAAATAATAATAATTTCGTCAGTACACATTCTCGTTTGGTCCAACAAAATGTCCCAAAACCCAAAGATATTCAATTTACAACATAAAAAAACGAGGAAAACTGAAACTCCTTACATAATAGACGAGATGAAACAAGCAAATGGTTGACAAATTTTGCTTGATAAAAGACTCATCAAAATTATCAATTTACCACTGATTTCCAATAATTTCATCACTGACGGAAATCCAAGCATGCGTCCAGCCACTCCTTATTCTACAACTTGCCATCTTTTTTTATCCCTCCCTATGACCATCTGCGTCTTTCTTCTCCAAGGCTTATCAATATCCATCCTCTTTTATATCTCCTCTCCTCTCCCGTTTGCTCGGCCGCTCCCTCCTCCACCTCCTGTCTGTCTGGTTACCTGTCTCAGGTTGCGGGTGACCTTGACGTCGTGCCAGGAGTTGTCGTTGAACTTGCCGTTGACGGGCTCCACCAAGGCCTCGAAGGCCCCGGAGCCGAGGTTGATGACAAGTGACACGGCTCCGTTCTTCAGTGCTAGGTTGACGTAGTCGGCTGACTTGCCGGTATGAAGCATCAGGCCGTTGCGTTGCAGCGTCTTGAAGGAGAGCGTGATTTCATCGCTGCTAGACTGGATGGGGTTGGGCGACAAGTCGTAGCAGAAGTACTCAGAGCCCTTGAAGGTGGCGACATACTCCTCGCGAGCTGAGACAGGAAGGGAGAGGCGGAAGAGGGAAACAGGGAGGAAGAACAAAGAAGTGTGGAACCATTAAACTCTTGTTGAACATTATTATAATGATGACTACAGTATCCAAGCTACATTGCTTCTTCCCACACTGCTCAAAGATGATAAAATGGTGGGTGTTCATCAGAGCCAGCCGAGTAAAACAAAGCTCTGCTGGGCCTGGTAAAATTTGATTTGGATGTGCGGTACAAAACATATTGTTCAAGATGCCGAAAATGTTGTTATTGTCAAGCAAAGCCGCACTGATGCCAGCACTTGGAAGAGACACTTCCTTCCATACCTCTAATCGTACATGGAGTGGTGTGTAAACAAGCTTTGATCACTCATGTGGGTTGGAGATTAAACAGTGTGGATGTGAGAGAGACAGTCGTGAGTCTGTAGCGTTCCAAACTCGTTATGAAACCTGCCATCCTCCCTTGTGAGAGAACAGCTGTGCTGGCAGTCCGAAGTGTTGTGGTCTTGTTTGACAACATGGCTCATTTCGTGATGTTCGTCAAAAGCCAGAATGTGTATGTCTGCGTATGTATGTATGTATGTATGTATGTATGTATGTATGCGCGGTAGCAGTAGAGGTCGGAAAAGGTTTTCCGAGAAGAATGAAGATGGCGAACGGCAGCCTGTAAGCGTCGTGGCAGCCGAAGCGGGCGGGAATGGCCAATTACAATTCAGAATAAGAAGCAGACAGCCAATGGCTACTTACCTTGCACACACTGAGTGACCCCCAAGGACACTAGACCAAGGTTTTGCAATCCATCATCCTTAAGCTCACACTCTCTTATCTACTCTCTCACGCCTATTCTCACAGATATACACAGTCTTACTTGGAAGCCAGCAGAGGAACAAATATGCACACCTACACACACATCTGCGAACAAATGATCATACTATTGTGCTGGCATGCAAAAGCAGGGACAACATTATCTGTCTCCTTCCCCCCCTAAGCGTCACCCTTCCTCCGCATCCGCTCTACCACTCTCTTCACCACCATCCCTATAGCTCTCACACCTCTCGTTAAGCTTCACGCCACCATTCACGCCGCGCCTAGTTGGCCTCCTTTTCTCTGCTTCGTGGAGCCTCTGGCATAAACTTGTAGTTCACTATAATGAGGAGAACAGAGGGGAATTTAACGCACGCACACTAGGTCAGGCTGGAGATGACAGACACTTGGTGAGGAACCGCTGGAGTGGATGGGGAGGGAATGATGGGGGGCAGGGGGCTGCCACATAATGAATAGACTGAAGTGTAATAGGTTATTAAGGTAGTGAGAGGCAGAGAGAAAAGCGCTGAAATGGAATTGGCCGCACTTGAGTGAATATAACACGGGGAGAATAATGAGAAGGAAAAAGTGAGAATATATCACAATTCAAAGAGCAATCGTGGCAAATTGTCTTTCTTTGCTTCTGTTGCATGAAAAAAAAAGTGCGAATGCCAGTATATGAGTGAGAAACAACAAGTTGTATGCCAGCATGTGTGTGAGTTCCCCCTAGTGTGCAATGCCTTCGCTCCCAGCATGTTAATTAAGTGTGTGTGTGTGCATGCCTAAAAAAAAAAAAATAAATAAAAATAAGTGTGTGGAACTTGTATTCAAGTATGTGAATGTGTGCGAAAAAATATAGGCTTTTTTATGTGTGCATGAAATGTGCGGCAGGGGTGTGGGTGGGTGCTGGTCTCTGTAAATATTGGTGTATTGCTGTCAGAAAAGCTATTACCAACTCAGGGCCTCGGGCTAGTCTTTACTGAGAGGAACGAGAGCGAGGAGAAGGAGGGGGACACACAAAAAACACAAGCAGACTCACACACACGGAAAGAACAGCCACAAATGCGAACACAAGCAGACACGTAGACAAATGTAGATGAGGTGGCGGAGTGAGCCAAGTTGTTCACAATGAGAACACACGCAGCCGTCCAGCAGCATTCTAGCTGTAATTTACAGAGGTGCCATTAGGTTTCAGTGTGCCGCGCCGCCATTCTGTTGCTAATTTACAGACGTGTCATTAGACCAGACAGGAGCACATAAAGCATCTGCATCGATCTGGATGCTCTGGCCCGCAACAACAACAATGGGCGCACACACACACACACACGCACACACACATACACATCAGGCACCGAAATGCATATTTGGTGCCGCAAACACGACGAAGAACACGTGTCTGGCGCACAAACACACGCAGGAACACGCAGACATACGCATGCTCTCAGGTGGGCAGGTTGGAGTGGATCTGTTGTAGCTCAGATTAATGGAGTGAGTCAGTATTAGCTCAGAGTAAACAGTGAGACAGACACTGACATACACACCACATGTCACACTTCATCCTGTGGAGAGCACTGTCGATCAAAGCAGGCGAGGAGGGTGATGAAGGAATACAAAGGAAGGGAATAGGAAATCAGAGGAAAAGACTGGAAATCTCTCAAGCCACAATTAATTTCCTTTGGAAGTTTTTTAAAGACTATTACATGTTTCGTATGGCCCTTGTCGTTTTCTTTCTACTGGTTGTTTGACTAATGGTTTCTCGTGGGCTGACTGCGTGGTTGTAAGTTAAATCTCTGACTGTAAATGTTTTTCATTGCTCTAAATTCAAACAACACCTTGATCTTAATGACATCAAGCGATTAAATAAAGGACTCTCTCAAGTTGGGCTTCTTTCTTTTACTGTGGATATTTTAAAGCTTTATTATTTCCTGTGTTTCATGCCTTGTGTTGTTGTTTCTTGATTATTCCTTGTTGTCGTCTGATTCTTGGTTGTCTGACTGTGTAGTAACAGCTTATTAAATATTGCTGTCTGTGAGGTTGTACGTGAGATCTGACCATAGTTCTGGTTCGTTGGTAAATTGATAGAAGATTGATTGACAACACCCGTAAGAATCAATTGACTGACATTTGTAAAGCAAAAATACAGGTAACAAAGAAAAACCCCCCAGCAATTTCTTAGCTAATATGCTCAAGCTTTTAAAATATGAGAAATTGCTGCATTTTAGTTTTATAGATAGATTTTGGACAGTTAGTATGACTAAACAATACATCTGAACAGACCATTTCGGGTTCTGGGAAATGCAGATTTTTTTCTCTCCACAATTTGTCTCGTTGAAGCCTCATTTGGCTGAAAAGGTTTTTCTTTTTCTTACGTCTGGCTTGAAAAAGAGATCTTGAGCTCAATGAGATGATCTGATTTTAAATTGAGTTATGAAAAGAAAGTAATGAAGGAGAGAAAAGCAGGAGAAGAAGGAAAGCAAAGGAGGGAGAGAGGAAAATGTGTCAGAAATAAACGCAGAACTAGAACGGGAAAGAAAAAATGAACGAGTAACTATATGGAGGCTACAGTGGGAACAGGCATGTAAAGATGGAGGAGGATTGACATTAGACTATCATTAAACTACTAGTTTGATGAATAAAGCAGCATGTGGAGAGGAAGGGAGGAAGGAGGGAGCGAGTGAATAACTGATCTGATGGTTTCCGCTACTGGGACCAGCTGGAACTGATCCGCCCCCCCGACTATCAAACACACAACATCACTCGGATTGCTCTGTGTGCATACGACAAGTGTGTGTGTGTCTGTGTGTGTTATATGGCTTTGTCTGTTCTCATGGGTTTCCTCCTCAACATTTTACACACTAATTTGTCATTTCCATGGCAACCCTGTGTTACAGGGGTTCAGTAAACGCGAATGTGTTCGTGCATGTGTGTTTCAGGGAGAGAGAGGGGGGGGAGAAGGAGGGTGACAGAGAGAGAGAGAGAGAGAGAGAGAGAGAGAGAGAGAGAGAGAGAGAGAGAGAGAGAGAGAGAGAGAGAAGAGTGATTGAGTGAACAGTACATTATCATGGACAGCTGTACTGAATCAAAATGGCGGATGGAGGCTGGGAGCACATCAGGGGAGCCTACATTATACAGCACCTGATAGAGGGAACAGGGTGGAAAAGATGCAGGGTAGAGAAAAAGAGAAAGATGCATAAGGGGGACTTGAAAGAGGAAGGGATAAAGAAAAGAGGGGGAGACGGAGAGACTCATTGAGATGGGTGACACAAAATGGAAGAGAAAGAGGTAGAGGAGTAGAAAGAGAGACAAGGAAAGGGAGTGGCAGAGAGCGAGGGATGGATGGCGAGAGAGAAGGAAAGAGAGAAAAATGCTGGTGTATCTAAATCCTAGTGTAGCAAGCCTCAATCATGGCAGCCCTGTCATTCTGGAGATAGCACACTGCAATTCCCCTGCACCTCGTTTTTAGCCCACCATGCAGTTCTGCTATCAGCTCCTCTCAGACTGTCCACACACGCAAATGCACACACACACACACACAGACTCATATACACGGCATAAACTCAAACATCCTGCATGAAGGCATCTCTCCTTAATAACAGACAGGTGGATTAACTATGCACTCATACGGTATACAGATAGATGACCAGTGTGAGAAATGTATGCAAATGCATGCTAACATATGCATAGTCTCTACATTAAGTTAAAGTGTGAAAATCCACACAGCCAAGTTCACTAAAGGCTACGACTGCTGTTTCCATCTCTATTTGGTGATATACAGCATCTGGCGTTGAAACCGATTGGGCTATCACATCACAGCCAAGGGAGCAATACTGTAGAGGAGGATATTACTGTCAGGACACTAGTGACAGATTGTCTGTCTGCAACGTCGAGCTCTCATTCCTTGTTTTGTTGTTGTTGTTAAAATGAAGGCATTCATTTCCAACACAAGACACTGTTTAAACACACAGCCTTGACAATTGTTTTCATAATGCATTAATGTATCAATTATTTAATGTATTAATATATTCATTATTGTTCTTGGTTAATTAATTAATTGTGTCATCAAATGTCGGCCATTTTTTCTTGGAAAATGTCAATCGAGTATCGAGGTTGTTCATTTTTTGGCTTCAACAAAAATATACTCAACACCAAATGTTTCCAAGAGTCCACTGTGACGTCATCAAAACCCAAATATATTCAATTTATAGGGGGGAAAAAATCAAAGAGGCTTGTGTAAGAAACAATATTACTGCTTAAATATGTTTCTGAAGCAGATATGGTCTTTTCTAAGTGAATTTATTTTAGAGACAAATAGAACGTAATGTAATATATTTCATCGTCAAACCCTTTAAATGTAATTTTAAGGAAAAACAATGACCAGCCCACTTCCTGCCATTATGCTCAATCTTGTATTTCTTTTCCTTTTTTATTTCTTTTATCTACTCGTCTCCCTCTCCGTCTGCAGCTTGAATTCGGCCTTCTCTCTGGTACCCAGGGAAACCGTCTTGTTTCCATGACAATGTCTGCAGGCAGAACAGTGTATTTGTCTTAAGCTGGATAAGATCAGAGTCAGTTTCATCCGTGTCACACACACACAAAAACACACACACACCCACACAGGCCTACACAAAAGCACATGTACATACATTACGGCACATATGCACGGCGAAGACTACACAGCGCTGACAAACACAGACACACACACGCTGAGGAAATAAACGTTTGTACATACAGGCAGTGAAATAAACCCACGCAGACAAATAACGATGCCCAGATTTGCATACATGTAAATCCACACACACACACACTGCACACACACACCTAATAAAACCCCTTCCAGCAGCTTGTTAACAAATGTGCATAAAGACCTCTTCTTCATGAAGGTAATATTGGCTTTTTAATGAACGCCGCGGCCATTTTCCACGTCGTATAGTTATTCCAGACAAGCACCACAAGTAAACGAGTGCTTGTGCGCGGGGCAACGCCCGTCAGTGCAAAATGTGTGCGTTCCTGTTCACGTGTTTGTTCTTGTTTTTTGGCAAACAGCAAAGAAATGAACTTCAAATGCCAGATGGGGTACTGGAGTGAATCGCCAATTGGGCCACTACTCTCGGCACCCGCTCGCAGACACAATGGAAAGTGCGAGAACAGGTAGGAGACAATTGGAGCACCGGCTTGCCTGTTTCTTTCTAAAAAAAGGGAGAGAGTGTGTGTGTATGTGTGTGAGCGTGAGGTATCTGCATCACTCATGAATACCATCCTGGCTGATGCGAGACTGTGTCAAGTCGGGGAGCCCAAGGAGAGATGCAGCACCCCTGCTGAGGAACGCTGCAGTCTTATCTCCCTTCCTGTCTCCCTCTGCGTCTCCGACCTTCTCTTTCCACCTCTCCTTACCCACTTTGTGAAACGCGTTGCTATCTTTCCTCACCATCGCTTTTCAACACTCCTTCACCTTATCCCTCCCACCCCTCCTCCCGCAGCCCCCTCACACACTCGCAGCCAGCCTCCCCGCTCTATCTTTTTTCCCTTCATCCTCTGTAAATAGGGAGTCCGTTTGATGTCTTTATTTTTAGGGTGATTACAGGGCGCATCGGCTTTGTGTGTTTCATATTAGCGGTGCGGTGGATGTGCGAATATGTTAATGCTTACTTGCTAACAGGATGGTAATTGCATACAATTACTAGTAAATGTATACATTTACTATTGGGATCGCTTCACATTTCCCATGGTGAGTTCTGTAACCGTGCATCTCCCTGATAATTTGGAGGTAGAGCGCTGTATGTGGTGCTGTGGCTTTCATTACAAGAGCTGCATGGGTGTTAAGCATTAATGAGTGTTGTAGTTGAGAACGGTAATGGGTGTTAGTAGCAGAGAGGAGATGCAGAATTAGTACTATTAGTGCGAAGAGTATATCCTGAAGAATTTTGCATTTTGCAGTAAAAACTTTGTTTCAATTGCTTTATCACTGCTAATGGCCAGAGGGGGCACAACTTAGTTTCAACAGTTTGTTTTTTTTGTTATTTATTCACAGCTCAAGATGAGGCCATCAGGAGCCAAATTCATGCCAGTCAGTCAGGCAGCCAGCCAATCACCAGACACTTGCCTCTTAACACTGAGCGGCTCTCTCTCACCTCGAGTCGAGTGCTGCTCACTTGTACGTCTTGCGATAATTATGTAAGCAGTACAACTAGACTGTCAAATATCTTTTATTGACAAAAACACAGTGCATTCCAGTATTTAATTTGAGATAATTTAACTTGTAGACAACTGGCGAATGCGAACTAATTATTTTTGGTGATTTTATACCAGGGTAACATTTATGTAATACACAAAAGATTCACTTGAAAAAGCACTGATCAAATGATGTGATTCACAGTTGATTCACTACACCTGCAGGCACACACACAAGGCAACTGCCCTCATTGCTTTGCCTCACTAGCAGTAAAGTATTTAATTCATCTGTAAAATTTGGCTAAAATTGTTGAGTTTATAAAATGTCAGAATAAAGTAAAAAATATTCGAGGTTGCCAGAGCCCAAGATGACATTTTGAAAATACCAAAAATGAACTAACATATTATTTCTTTTAGCTCTGATGAATAGTCAATTAATCGATTTGACAAAATTATCAGCAACTATTTTCATTATCGACTAAACAATATTTATAGATTTGATGCTTTTCTTTTTGGGGGTTTGACTGTTCGCCAGAGAAACAAGATTACATCAACTTCAACTGTGGGAAATGATAACAAGCATTTTTCTCTGATTTCTGTTATTTATTAAGCAAAATAAGTTGATTGACTTGGCAAAATCATCAATTATGAAACTAATCAAAATATATTATGAAACATTTTAAAAGCAAGAAAACTTCACAACTGAGAATATGGCATCAGAAGAAGAGACTATATGTTTATTTTTTTTTATCATTAATCAAAATTATTGGTAATTATTTTTTTTTCCACAATAATCCACAATTTATAGAGAAAGCCCAGTAGTGTCTCAGATAAATTGAAAAACTCTATTAAATATAAAAAAGAATTACACAAGAAAATTCTAGTAAATCTGTTTTCTAAATTGGTTTCAGTGCTTGTACTTTATTAAAGAAGAATCACTCCTAGTGTGATTTATTATTAGGACTGTTAGATCATGATGAGTAAGAGGTAGGAGACATGCTGTACTTTGCTGGTACCGACTGGTTCCTCTTGTCTTGGCGTCTGCTACCACTTCCAACCTCGCATATGGTGGAGTCAGCACGACGCCCGTCCTCTGCGAAGTGTGTAGTGTGTGTGTTATTGTGAGATAAGCACGCACATGTGTATATCTGTGACAGAACGAGAGCGAGGTGGAGGAACAATAAAAAAGACGTAATTTTAAGAAAAACCCAAAGTGTGACACTGAACATGTGTGTGTGTGTGCAGTGAAGTGTTCGTGTGTGACTGTGTTTTTGCCATAAGACAATGTGTTAAAATGAGCCGCTTTGATTGCCGACGCTTTATGAGTCACAAGTGATGACTCACAATCCACCTCCCCTGAACATACACTCATGCACTCACACAAGACACACGCACACCTCGTTCTCTGTCCTGCCTTCATCCACTGACCGTGAAGAATATGTGCAGGCAGCCTTACTCATGCATATTTACACTGAACACACACTCACTCACCTACTCAACGGGCACTCTCTAAAGGTTATTGTGTGTGTGTGTGTGTGTGTGTGTGGCTGTTCGTCCGGCCGTTCGCGTAAGTGCGCGTGTAAAGGTCACTTCAAGCGAGGCTGACCACTTGTCTATGCCGCGCACAGATTGTTGGATAGATATCGAAAACACTTGGACATTCACACAAACAGTTGTTATTAACCGCACAACCCGCCTCACACAGCTCAAAATAATTATAGAAATATCATAAACGAGCATTGCTGCCAATTACGTCCAGCCGCTCCTCAATCCTATTCAGGACCTACAATCACTCATTCACCCAGAACCCTTCACGGTCTATTCTTGGCCAGACAGAGAGAAGAGAAAAGGGCAAAATCTGCTACTTGGCTTTAAGCACATTTTCCATCCAGATTATTGCTGCTCAATACTTTTCAAAAAAAGAAAAGAAAATCCATTTCCCCTCTCTTCCTTTGGCTGCTCGATACTTATGAAAATCCAATTTGGCTCCCTCTTTTCTTTCTTCCCTCCACAATTCATGCATTTTCACCCACTCAAAGTGATTAGTGATCTGTGGGTATCGTTTCCAGGGAGGAGGATAGCTGTGTTTTATGAAGGAGGGGAAAGGTCCAGGGCTTCCCATCAGGACTGACGTCCCTTACAGAATGACTGGGCTGGAAGGGCAGACGGGAGCACCGCTGTCCCTTTGCAGATACAGGCAGTTGCTCTACATCACAGCAGCGAAGACGACTCACTTTATCTCTCCCTCGCTTCCTCTTTCCCTCTCTACTCGCTCTATCATTCATTCCTTTAGCTCTTCTCTCACAGTCTCTTTTTCTCAATTTCTTCGACGCGCGCGCACACACACACACACACACACACACACACACACACACACACAAAAGCATGCACACACTCACGCAGACACAAGCTATATATCTTTCTAAGGCAACCCTCCCCACACCCAATCCTCCCCCTCAAAGAAACTCATTTCAGCTTTGCGGGCTCCTCAAAAAGCCTCTTTACGCTGAGCTAACCTAAGCTAGGCTCCGTCTGCACCATTTGACAGCCTTTACTCCTCAGTATGCAGAGCGAAAACACACTGGCACAAACACACATACAGTTCATGCAAAAGACTTCAAAGGTTTAAAAGAAAAAAAAGAAAAAATCAGCTACAGTCCTAGATTCAGTCTATCACAATCCAAACATCCGTAAAAAGCAAGTGCGTCCACTATACACAAATACGCTCAATACATTGTGTAATAATGCGGGAAACATATGTTAATACATGTCGGTCCTTAAGTAGGTGATTTAAAATGCTGAGCATAAGCCAGATGAAGCAATTAAATTTTCACTGCCACCTGGATGATTCATGCCCGACATTTCAGGCAGAAACTCCAGCACCAGGAGCTTATTTAGCAATCAAAACATAACAAAAATGCTCACATAGAAATATACTTGTCCGAATAGAGATGTCTCAGTGTAATAGGTGGATGCAGACACAATTTGTGGGCTATTCAAGATATTTCTATACTCCAGCTTGGATGAACATTTCATTAAATAGCACGTTTCAGCGAATACATGGCGGCCCTGTCACAATGGGAGACAGCCGCCATCATGTCCTCTCTCATCCAATCAAAGAGCACAAAAGACGCAGATCAGCTTGTCACGATCAGGCCTGTCTTTATGTGGGTCAATCAGTGTATTCATCAGCGTCATGCAGAGCCGACCGATCCAGCAACACCTACCTTCAGATTTTGAAAAGCACCGTAGGCCGGAGCGCCGCTTCATTCGCACAAATGCACGCACGCTTCAGTATGAGCACGCTCGCACACACATGCACCAATAGCTTACCTTACCAAAAATGACACATTCCAATTGTATGGCAACTGAAAATGAGAACTTGAAGCCGATTGGCTCTAACGGTCTGCGTTACCATACATAAAAGAGCCTGTCAATACATTAAACTTCAAAACCATCCAGAACAGCCCATTAGTCATACACAAAAAAAAAATCAGGGAGGGGAGGGGGTACCTCTGAGTTTTCCTAAATTCACAGAGGGCAGGAATGAAGAAGGAAAAAGGGAGAAAGAAGGCAAGGAGAAAGAGGTGGGATTGTGAGTTTTGTTGACCATTGGAACAATTTTTTAAAGGCAGACCATGGGCACTTGTTTTGGGGCTGTTATCAAAAAACACTGGACAACTTGGGGTTTGAGGTATACCACCATACACAGGAACTTCTGTTCAGAATCACACATGCTTGCCATGAACAGGAGCCCATGTGAGCACGAGCGACAGCAGAGCAAGACATGCTGTAAGCCGATAAAAAGCCATGGATGAATGTGGGAGCGTTCGTGTGAAAACTGCCACAGTCATTGATTTAAACCATGACGTAAAAGCGCACATGCACATGTTATGTATGTATGCATCACGCATGCACACTCCAAACGCTCTCATCCTCTCGATCAAACTCTTACACACAGATGAGAAAAAATGGAATGAGGTGGAAGAGTAAAGACCAATTCAAACCATCCATAGAGTCAGTCGGTCAGTCAGCCCTTCGCTCCATTTCCATGACCTGGAGATCTGCCAAGTGTAACCCAGCCAAGCACCGTCAAGCCGCAGCCATCTTAACCCTCGCTTTACTCCCTTCCACATCAGCAGCCATGATTGTGGTGTATATATCCCAGCAGAAGTTGCTCTCAGGCAAAAAAATTCTTTAGGGCCATATTTCATTCATCATTATGTGATTGCTCCACTGCAAATTCATAAATCGTCCATTTCAGTTTAAATTAAAACTGAAGTTTTTGATGAGACCAAATGGGACAGTTTTCAAGAAATCTCAATTACCGGGGGAAAAAAAAAACTGACCTTAGTTCAGTGCCTAGAGAGACAACTTCCTCCCGCGCCAGGTGGTGATGAAGTGGGGGAGGGATACAGGGAGTAGTGAGTGTGGGGGTGAGGAGGTAGGGTGTGATGGTATAGCAGAAGACAACAGGAAGTGAGGTAAGAGGAGGCCATACCTTGGTCGCCAATCATCAGGTGTGCCAGACCTTAAAGGAAGACAAGAGCACAGTCAGCACAGCAAAGGATCATGGGGTGTGATGTGTGTATGTGTGTGTGTCTGTGTGTGTGTGTATGTATGTGTGTGCATGCGCGCGTGCATGTGTCAGCATATATGTGTTTTCTAAAACAGGAGTTAGTCAATGACATGCTGGTGAAGGGTAGAGTCTTCTGCGTAAAAGTGTGTGTGCATGTGTGTGTACGAGTCCTCTAAATTATTCAAAATGTCTAAAAAAACTTGCTTACTCATCCTCGGCTGCGATCCTACGCACAAACAGGTACGCACACAGACGTCTGCACACAGCCAGTGCGGTGTTTGTGTGGGCCTACAGTATGTCTTTGTAACCTTGAGGCAAGATGGTTGCACATGGGATGTGGAACTTACCAGATGTCAGCAACCAACCCCTACATACCTACACAGACCGACATACATTTACACTGTCTACCTTGGGCCGTGTTTCCGAAATAGACGATGTAACGAGAACATGAAGGCCAGAAAGAAGAATAAAAAAGGACGAGAAAAAGGTAGAAGTGGAGAGAGATAGTGGAGATCAATTGTGATGTTAAGATGATGAATGAGCTAGAGAAATGTGTATTTAAGAATAAATGTAAGAACTTGGAAAAGCCTGGATCAAATAGAGGAGCAAAGAAAGAGATGTTTGAATAAAAAGCAGGAAGGGAAACTTAAATATAGACAGACATAGGAGGAAGTGAGAGAACGACAGATAGAAAGACAGATAGATAGAAGTGCAACCTACCTGGAGTGTAGCTGTGCTCTGCAAAGGTGTCGCGGCCGGGCGAGGAGAGAGAGAGACAGACATTCATTAACATGCATGCCAAGCCCTCGGGTTACCATGGCTACTTACTGTACATGCACACCCGTCCAGGGTTACCGTGGTAACACACATGCAAAAGTCCACGCAAACGACATAATGGATACCATGCTGCACTGGTAGCCAAAACAGAGCTTTGTCTATAAATATATTTGTTTACGCACACAGCCGCATTATAATAAATGCACAATCTCTCCATATGACTCTGCATGTGTGTACAGGTACACTTACGTAAGGGCAGACACACATACCCACCCGCACTTGTAGATACAGAGGGTGGAGGAGGTGTGGGGCAAAAATATACTTTCCTACCTGTATGTTTGGATTCAAGAGCCGTTTTACCCCAGAACTTACCTTGCAGCCGCTTTCTCTGCCCAGAGCCCCCCGACAGACAGCATGCAACACACACATACACACACACACACACACACACAAACACACCGGCACATTCAGTCTCACAACCTCTCCCTCACTCTCTGTCGTTCACACTCACATCGAATAGGGCAGTACACATGATGTGAAATAGCAGGAAAATATAAAATATGTAGGGGTGGATTAGCAGTGCAGGAAGATGAGGGACATGCGTGGTTTAATACTGAGACAGAGAGTGTGTGTGTGTGTGTGTGTGTGTGTGTGTGTGTTTATCTGTTTGCATGTGAATGAGAGCATGTGTGTGTGTATTCTCAGCTCTGTGCTCATCTGAGTGTTTCCTTGCCTCTGCCCTTGTGCTACTAGCATAGCAGAAACAGGTGGAGCCATTAGCATGCTAAGAGCAATTTGCCCTCAAGGACAATGCGAGTCAGGCCAGGCCTAACAAGCCAGGTTCACTCTGCCTTCACTGGAGGGCAAAATGTCTGAAACATTAATTACATGAATACATAGCCCCGCCCGAACTTTCCTCACTATATCTTATATCATGTTACTCCAAAACTGATTGATATTGTTGTGCTTTGGAACAAAACCCTTTGCTCAAACTGTTATGAAAGATGTAATATAGCGTCTTTCAGAGGTGAAAGGAAATGCTTGCTTTGTCACAAATCTGCAAAAGTATCAGTGTGAGTAAAAGTGGAACATAAGGGAGCCTTGAAGATATTGTGTAATGGTAAATGTGTACGGAAACTAAGACTGCCACATTCAAAATACTCATTTCTGGCTTCAAACACGGTCCTACGGATCAATTTTTCCTCCAGCAGAGCATACTCTTTCTGGATTAAAGTTTCATAACGGACTACTTTTTTCTAAGATGTAGAGGGTTATAATTTCATTTTAAAGCATTATTGTACCGCTTCAGTGAGGTTGCTGGGTTCAAAATTACACATTCATTTCAAGGTACCATATCAGAGGTAACCTTAACACCAGCTGTGCCTGACAAAACAATTGCACAGGACTCCTGTGGTCATAAATGGTCCTCATTTCTAAAGAGGCAGCTATGGCTCTATTGTATATAATTAATGAAATCACCTGAGATGCATGCATAGTATTTTTTTCTTCATTCAAAGTGGGATTTTTTTTTACTGAGCTTTTATTTCCAACTCCCTATGCCAGCCATTGAATTTCTCTCAGAGACAACCTTTGAATTCTTTTCTCCAGGGCGCCTTAGTGCACCTGAGGAGAGATTTATTACAACATACTTGAAGTTGTTATGAGTTACTCACTGGTAGGGATATTGATGCATGGATATTAGCTCAGCCCGCTGATCCTGTGGTCCGAAATATTCCACCGAGCCAGTGATTTGTCAGAAAGAACATAGCACTAATAATTTTAAACTGTCCACATCTGCTCGATTCCCTTCTCAGACCTCTCTGTATCTCTGAACTAATTTCAGAGAACAAGGTCCATGATTCAAAGAGGTCTGAGATAAGAACCAGGCATCGGAAATACTCTATAAGTTTTGATTAACTGGCCCCATTTGCTGTTGTTTATTTCTGTCTGAAACTCTGCCGGTTGACTGGAATAGCTGCTTCCCTTTGTTCCCTTTCCCGGGCCAATGTCCATGAATTACCCTTACCAGTGAGTTACCGAAGGATAGACACGAAAGTAACCTTTTAGAACCAGCCATTAAGCTACTCTCAATCTCCACCATCATATATCTCATACTCTAAACCCTACAGCCGTTTCTACCTAAACTCTGAAATGGGAATCTGAGAAGCCAATGGAGAATATAAGCAAAATGCATTCTGGTACGGCTTCATCATTTCATATGGTAGCAAATTACTACAACCAAATAAAGTACTGCTGCTCACCCAATGCACCTCCATTCGAGCAGACCTCCTAACTGGAACCATTTTATGAGACTACTATTACTAACACCGGCCACTATCGCCAAGATAAAAAAAGATATTTCAGCACTTGTTCTACTCACCATCACTTGGCATCACTCACAATTGAAATATGACTCAGTCTAGGAATATAAAACAGACCCTTAAAAGGTATAAGTAGCCTCTTGTTGAGCGACAAAGTGCCAGTCCAAAGCAGGTAGTGTATTGTGTCTATTAAGAGCCTTTATGTAAAATGTCTGCATCTCCCATTTAGCCTGTAGAACTTCGCTGATATTAGGCACCTCAGTAGTGATGTGACTAATGCTGCTGCAGGAGCCTGAACACTGTGTTTTTCCATGTGTTTGCATGTTTGTGTTACATGTGTTTGCGCAGGTATTGTATGAGAGTGCATGTATGTGTCAGGGCTGCCTGTGGCTCCCAACGTGCCCTAACCAGCAGCGAAAACAGCAGACTGGATTAGACCGGCTTGGATCACAAGCAATTCTCAGCGCAGCACCGAGTTTCCGCAGGGAGCCGATCATGTAGCTTCAGCTGTCATCTCATCAACACACACACCACGTGCAGAAGCAAGCACCAAAGCTGCAAACAACTGGTTTCATTATCAATTAATCCATCAAAGATTTAGATTAATCAATTTGTTGATTTCAGTCTATAAAATGCCTTTAACATAGTGAAAAGAGTCACTGGCTATTTCCCTCAGCACAAGGTGAGGGATTTAAATTGCTATTTTGTCTGACCAACAGTAAAAAAATAAATACAAATGTTGCTTCATATATACAATGATGCAAAAAAAAAGCAACTACTCACATTTAGAAGCTTAAATACTGAAACGTTTGGCATTTTTCCTTTCCAAGAAACTTCATTGTCAGGCTTCAGGTAATTATTATTTTCAGGATCTGCACAATATTTACTTTATTAATAATTTTGTCTGTACTATAGTGAACAATTATTTGGTTGTGATTTTCATCAGTTCAAAATAATGTCTTTAGAAAGCTTGTTTTACTCAACCATCCTGTCCAACACTCTACTTTATACTATCATCATGATGATGAGGAAAGGAATATAATTCTCACATTAGAGATGCTGGAACAAGCAAATATTTGTTATTTTTGCTTGAAAGAAATGATCCATTTCAACTTTCACTCAAGGAACTTATTGATTAATAGACTAATCATTGAAGCTCTAACTAAAGCATTCATTATTTCTCTGTCAACTCCTTTCAGCGCTACGGAGCATAGGGGATCAGCTACCACTCCCACCTGCTTGGAAAATGAAGACTAGTGTGGTCAATGTGCTCATTATCGCCTTCAGAATAGCTAACCATACACACACGCACACACAGCACACACACACACCGCCACGAACATGTAAATACATTTGCCTGGAAGACATAATGCCTGACATAAGTCACTACGACCTGAGGCCGCCGTAGGCAGCAATGAGCTGAGGAAATGGGGGGTGGGGAAGGTTGAAAGAGCAAGGACGGAGAAAACACTCCTAGCATGAGGTCTCCCTATTAGTGCTGTCTCCATGGCAACTTAGGCAATCCCACTGGCCACTAAATGCTATCAGGTGATATGGTGTGGGGGGGCTAAAGGGAAGTGCGATGCTGGCAGCGGCGCTGGGGTGTGAGGTCAGCTCGGCGACAAACAGGCGCCATGGCAAAGCCACTCGACCATTTATGTCCGATGCATTCGTGTCATTAAAATAGCAATCAACGAGGCAAAGCTACACGGTATCTTTGGCGTTGAAAAAAGAAAAAAAAAGAAAAAACACATACAGGAGTTGAAAGCGCTGTTAATTAAGAATGCAGATTTGTTCTTGAATGAACTGAAGCAAATCTGATGACACACACACAACGGCGCAGCGGGGAATGAGCGCATTAGCAGCGCTGGCCATAACAAGGTAACGGAGTTCATTAAGCAGCTGCTTCGCTTTTGTAATGGCCGTCATTACGCTGCCCTGTATATTGGCACTTGTATTGACCAAAAGGCTTGTTTGAAACTATTAAGGGGTGGGTCCTCTTGAAGAGTTTTACATATTAAATCATTTGTGAAACCTTTTCTTTTCTTCTTTTGCCTCCACCACATCAAGGTTGCATTCTTGCATCAGTCCGTTTATTGTAACGGTTCTTCATATGTATATCCTGCTATACCGACATGACACTTTTGCCGCTTTTCAATTGCTAAGAACGCATACTTTGTATTTTTCATACACACGCTCACTCATACACAAACTCAGCATCTTAACGGGCTGTAAGCTGTTCAAATTAAACGCAGGAGATTGACTGTAAACACTGCATTTCAGCACCCTATGTATTGTCCCTGTGAAGGCCATTTAGAATCAATGCTAATCCATTAACACAGGCAGCCAGGTGTCTGCCATGTAACAACCACTGATTTCAAGTCCATTAGCCTAATTCCAATTAATGTCTCACAACACGAACCGTCAACCACATCCATACCGGATCTATATGGTTATTCTGTTTTGCCAAACATGCCAAATGAGCCCAGCTGGACTTTAAAGCTGCCAGCCAGGTAATGGTTTCCAGTGAGTTTCAGGAATTTTTCTTAAACTCTCTCAAGCTCTCATCTCCACAGCTTTACTAAACGGACTGCACTTCCTGTGAGCGGGGCTTAGCTTCCTGAGTTCTGGAGGCCCATACTAAATTGGGAGTCATTGGCAGCAATAAAAAAAAAAAATCGATATCAAAGATAATCAGTATGCATGTCTTGCACTGTTTGTGAATGTTGCTGGTCCACACGCACCAATTCAAGGCAGCTGTGAATGAAAAATAGATGTCTACACTGCAGGTGCATGGCGTGTATCCTAATTTGGAGATATGGATCCCCAAAAGTAACTGTGCATTTTATTTATGTATGCGTATATGTAAAGGATGAGATGCATATGATGGGTCAGCATGGTTCTGGGCCTTACCTTCGCTGCAGTCCTTGCCCTGGTAGCCGGTGTCGGCGCAGTCGCAGACGGCCTGGTCGTTGACCACGCTGCACAACCCTCCGTTCTGGCACTGGTGATCCGGCCCGCAGCCAGCTGTTACTTTGACGCCCTCTGAGTTCTCCAGCGTCGACAGCGAGCCGTTGACGCTCACCGCCGAGATCGAGCCACGGAAGGCTGGGTGTTCCCTGACCGAAGGGGACGTGAGGCGCAGGGGCGAGGAGTGGAGCTCTGGCGTCACCCCGCCCATGTAGGTGTGGCTGAACACTGTCATGTCTCTTCTCTTGCTCTTCACTTCCGCCCATCCCTCCAGTCGCCCGTCGACCTCCAACGAGGTGTTCCTCCAGTCCCGCTTGACATGAACCACGTGCCAGTGCCCGTCGCTGACCGCCACGCCTGATTGCAGCTCTGCCGGCTCAGCGCAGAAGATGGAGAAGCGCAGGCGGAGGTGGCCGTGGAGAAGCAGCAGCTCCAGGAAGTCACAGAAGCCCTCGTCATCCAGGTAGAGCAGTAGGCCCTCTTGGCTGTGAGTCCGCAGGCTGAAGCTCAGCACACTCTCGCAGCAGGCGTTCCACACGGGGAACCGCCCCCACTGGCTGGACACGCCACCAAACTCCAGGACCTCCCCTTGGGCCTGGCTCCCCACACTGCACAGGCACAGCCCCAGGAAGAGCAGGGGGGCTGCCACCCAAACACACACCGCCATCACAGTCATGCAAGCTCTCGCGCTCACACTCACACACACACGGGAGGAGACAGAGGCTAGAGCTGGGGTGTTCCCTCCAGCCTACAGCTCATGGTGACAACTGTTGGGCCACTTTGAAGAAGCCTTTCTGTGTGTCTCAGGTGCGCCCTGCTTTCTTGGGAGTGCTCTTTAGTCGAGGCTCCTACGCGACGCAGCTCCAGAGGGGGAAGGGGGTCAGGCAGCCGCTCGCTCCGTCCTTTCGGCGCGCTCTGGGAATCTTCTTCTCTCGCCGTGACCTCTCTCGCTTGTGTCTTCTCTGATATGTTCAACGGCTGCTCTCCATTCAGTCTTTCAGTCTTTTATTCTTCACTTCTGACATATGAGATTCCAGGTGTGTGCCTCAGCGTGTACGTCTGTGTGAGTGTTAGATAAGTGACGAATTGGATGTGAACTCCATCTCTGTGCCCTAGATAGGGCCTTATCCCCCATGAAGGCAACTCCCCACGGAGTATGAGAGTGTGTGTGGGTGTGTGGCTCACACATTGGTAATGGAGAAAAATGACGCCGTCATAGCAGAATTTTCTTCCCCTCCTCTCTGTCTTAGTAGGGCAAAACTTCAAGTGTGTGTGGGCAATATACGTGTGAATACGTGTGTGCGTGTGCGAGTGAGGTATGTGTCTTTCACTGCCACGTCATCACTCTCTCCAGCGACCTACAGAGAGAACAGAGATGGCACAATCAACCAGGGTCACACACGCGCGTAAACACTCATGCACAAACTCTCTCTCTCTCACACACACACACACACACAGCGTACACCAACCTGAGCCTGCTATTATTCTCAAATTACTCTCTCATGCATTTTATGCTCACACACACACACACACACACACACACACACACACACACACACACAAACACACACTCTCTCTCACACAGAGACATCACATTGTCACATTACACAGGCCCAAATCAAGACAAATAATACAACCTAAATGTATTTATTTTTTTAACAAAGCCCACACATCAATGACTTAAGCTAAACATATAGACGCCCAATGACGGCAAGCGCACACACAATAGGCTACAAATTGACACACACACACACACACGCACGCACGCGCACGCACACACACACACACACACACACGTACGCAAACAGCACCTCCTCAGTAGATCTCCCATCATGCCGCAGGAGATTTTAAAAGGTGGCATACCTGCGACCGCCTTAACGTCATAAAGCACATATTTGTTTTTATAACATCTGCCACTTCACAGTATTCGGAACCAGTTGTCTTAAACACTATTTTATGCAAATTGTCAATGAATTGATAACGGTTGACGGTGGCCACCTCACCTCTGTTAGCTACATCACAAAGAGCGGGAGCAGCACCGCGCGCTGCGGCGGATGACTCAAACCTCAAGCCTGCATGGCTTTATCGAATTAACGGCTCCGGAGCTCGTTTCTAATAACTGATACACATTTACACCTCCACGTCGACTGGAAAATGTCGGCTACACACACACACAAACACACACACTTACACAAACAAACACGGCAGGCTGCAAACAGTTTCTTCTCCGCGGATCTTCCAAAGGTGAAAAGCGGCGACATCACGGTTATTGATAGACGGGGTGAATGAATGCGGTTGAGATATCGATTCTCAATTTGCGGCCATATACCTCCTCTCCATTTTTTTTTCCAACGCGCCCGTTACTTCCCCACAGCGGGGGTTCAGTCTCGTCACCTGAGCCTCGGCACTTAACTACAGTTTAGCTAACCGGAACCACGGTATTCACATTTTGTATTTTTTTTTCTTTGACACAGTTGCTGTTTCAATTGACATCACAACCTGTAACAGTGATGTGACAGCCTCACCCCGTTAATAAAAATATATATATTAAAAAAAATATTTAAAAAAATCCCAACAGCGGTTTTCCCTCTATGCGGGCACAAACAGGCTAGAAAACCGACTTACCTCGCGCACATCCTGTGGTTCCGTGGCAACAGTGCGGCGCGCGACACATCGATTTCCCTCCCCATTTGAGGAGAAGCTGAAAGCCGCGAGAGAGGGGAAAGCACCCGCGCGCCTGGTGGTAGATAGAGCCGGTCTACCGGACAGGGACAAAATTATCACAGGCTCTCCTCCAGGCGACAAGGTGCTCTCTCTCTCTCTCTCTCTCTCTCTCTCTCTCTCTCTCTCTCTCTCTCTCTCTCTCTCTCTCTCTCTCTCTCTCTCTCTTTCTCGCTCTCTCTAGCTTTCCTTCCTTTTCTCGCGCGCTCTCTCACTCTATGCCTGACTCAATGTCTCTCTCTCTCTTCTCTCTCTAGCTCTCCGTTCTCTTGAGGAGGAAAAGGTGCAGTCTGATGCTCTCCGCGAGACTCGGCAGAGGGAAAGTCACGTGGTCGCGCGCGCGCGCGCGCACGACAGAGAGAGAGAGAGAGAGAGAGAGAGAGAGAGAGAGAGAGAGAGAAAGAGTACGTGTGTGTGTGTGTGTGTGGGTGTTTGTGCGTGTGCGTGTAATAGAGAGTGAGGTAGAGGAGATGGGCGGGGCCGCGCGCTGCTGCAGCACCTTGGACAGCGCGCACTCACCGCCCGCACGAAACAGAAACGCAATTACCGGAGGCAGAAAATAAGGCGAGAACCGGGGTAGATCCGAATGATTAAATCCGTGAGTGACAGTGACGATGGCCTTTACCTCTCTCGTGCTACAAGAGCGAATGTAAGGAAGTCAGCGATTCAGTGAAGCATGGGGGGAAAAGGACAAAAGGAAAAGGAAACAGGACCTTCTCAATTTACAAATCCCGCTTACTCTGTTTCTGTTTCTTACACAATTGCACTATACAGAGCACACACACTTAAATTGATCGACTCAGACATACACACGAGTCTGGATGGACAAATCCACCTTAAGGCAGACAATATATACGGCAAATCCTAACTTCACAATAGTGTTATTTTAGAAAATGGTGTGCCTCTAATGTTGCAACAGTTTGGGGAAGTCCATTGCCTTTACAAGATTATTTTCTAAGGTGTGCAAAACCTACACTGGCAGACAGAGTATACGCCTCCGGCGTGAACTTTGACCTCTCTGTGACGACAGAATGGGAAGAAAATCCAGGCAGCCAAATTCCCAAATCTCACACTGTGCATGAGATTTCACTGGCTGTACACACACACACACACACACACACACACACACACACACACACACACACACACACACACACACACACACACAGGCACAAACACAGGGCTTTCGCCTTTCCCAGGGAGGGACTCCAGCTGTGTCGAGCCCAGCTAAGAGGTGCTCTCCCTGGGCTCTCTGTGCTCCCTGGGACAGCTGCTGCTGTTGCTCTGTATTCTCTCTCTCTCTCTCTCTCTCTCTCTCTCTCTCTCTCTCTCTCTCTCTCTCTCTCTCTCTCTCTCTCTCTCTCTCTCTCTCTCTATCTCTTTCTCTCTCTCTCTCTCTGTCCCTCCATCTCACCCCTCCAAACTGCACATGTCTGCGTCAGACCAGCCAGCACATCTGCTTTACTCCTTTTACTCTGCTTAAAAACTCAACCTTCACATCGAGAGCTGGAGCTGGAGGTGGAGGAGTATAGAGCATAGAGTATGGAGAAGTAGCAACCAAAGGATGAGGCCTCCTGCAGAAAGAACAGCCCTGACCTGATCGGAAATGCTGATTCAAGATACACTTTAAATTAAACGATGAATGGAGTGGCATTCAGCAAATAACAGTGTGTAGACCATCAACTACACACACACATCACTATTTTTGTACAGTAGTTGTCATCTTTTTCTGTGTATGTTTATCTGCAACCATTATGAGCTCTTTGCTTTCATATATATATATATATATATATATATATATATATATATATATATATATATATATATATATTTGTTCCAGCAGGCGACTGGCAGCTTTAATGGTTGAGCCACGGTATATTATATGACCACACAGCTGGGACACGAAGGCTCAAATTGATTTGAGCAACAGATATTCGAGTGGAATGGGTTGACCGCAGAGACCAGCGCTGGTATAAGCATGCAGTTGTGCACTTTTTTCTGTGTGCGCCTCTGTGTGTGAGGGGAGTGTTTCTACAGGGAAGTGGGGAGAACGACACTGGGAGGAGGGGGAGGAGTTACTATGGAAACTATCTCAATATCAGCACCTGGTTTCCAATTGGACTGACCACCACCACTCCTCAAACCCCCTCAAACTTGACTTACTCCCTGCAATCCCCGGGCCGGGCTGACCTTTTGGACCAAATGGCATTATCAAATAATAACGTTCTTCCATCTCTTCCCGGTGCAATGAAAAACACGACAGAAAACTCTGGTAGAAACACGTTTTCAGTCGGAAGAAACATCCAGAAAGAAAAGGTAAAAGAAAAAAGCTTCATTACTGCTGTAAGACAAAATCAAAGTTAATGTGAAATGAAGTATTGATCAAATAATTCACATTGAATACACGTTCTTTCAAGGATTTACAGAAGGAAAAGAAGACAGAATTAATCACATCATTGCGCTGTATAAAAAAAAATTCAGATACATTTGATTACATTTTTGAAAGATTTTTGATTTATTTAGGAGACAGGTTGAAAGTAAATCTCATCACAGTTTGTTTCCCCCTTGTTTTAATAATACAACACTTTCATGACTTTCATAAGAAGACTTGGTCATGTCATTGTTTGCAGCAAAAGTATTCAGAGAATATATTCAAGTGTGACACAATCCATTTGGAGAAAGTGAGCGCTAAAGTGACGGATGTCCTTTGAGGCCTTTGAGGGAGCATCACTTTTGCTTGACGAAATCATAACAGAGGGTATAATAATTCTAAAAGACTGAGCCGTGAACTTCAGGTAACGTTTTGTTTTTTTTAAATGGATTTCGGAATGAAACGTCTTTCTAGCCGATTAATGAGATAAAAAACTAAGCAAAGCGGCGAAGCGTAATGGAGGCCTCATTCAGCATGCTGCGAAGCAGGTTATCTGTTTCTGCAAGAGCCATCAGGGCGTGATGTGATGCATCATCATTCTGTAAAAGGCACAGGGAAATGCATTATACCATGAGCATTTTTTAAATTGCTGCGACTCTATCAGCCAACATTAACCGTGACAGATATGGGCCGCCTCTGATTGCATTAGTCCTTATTGAATGATGAGGCAGAGGAGCTCCGTTCTGTACATTCCTCCAACCGCGTTTGCTCTTCCTCTTCCTCTGCCTCTTCTCACTTCCCCTCTCCCTTCCTCTCTCTGACAGGCTGACAGCAGGCAGTGACCCCTGACTCTTTGCCTACTCAGCAGAGAGAAGGTCACTGTGTGTGTGTGTGTGTGTGTGTGTGTGTCTGGGTGTGTATACATATTTTGTTTATATATGTGTGCGTGTGTGTGTGTCTGAACTGCCAGCAGAGAAAATATAGAGCCAAAAATAAAAAAAAATCCATCTGTCAGCATCCAGCGGGTATGCGTGTGTGTGTGTGTGTGTGTGTGTGCATCCATATTGTGTGCTTGCACTTATGTCAGTTCGAGCTACGGTGTTGGGAGTTGAGCTGGAGACGGCGAGGTTTACCTAGTTTGTGCTGTGAATGGTGACAAACTGCGCAGAGGGGGGTCGAGGAAGGAAGGAGTCAAATTGCCACATGTGGAAGAATTTCTTTTTTAAATGTTGCGTCGATAGAGACCGTATGCATATTAAAGACTTACAGTGTCATTTCATTTTAAACACCGCACTTACACAGTGGTGCGAGCATATGATTATACAAGACTATCATTGTATGAGTCAGAGAGACACCCCTGCTTTCATTCATAGAGAGATGTTGGTCTTTGTGTAAGTACAGCATGTGTGTATCCGTGCATGCGCATAAGTGAGTTAGCGCGTGTATGTGTATGTGTGTGTGTGAGAGTGTGTTTGACAGGCAACCACCCTTTTCTAAATGAGATTAAATAGGAGGTTTGTCTCTAATCGTGTTGTAATGAGTTTCTGTGTAGCTCATACATTTACTAATTCCACTTGCCAATAGTGCAAACAGCCACGTGCGCATGTGTGTGTATACTGTGTGTGCCTGTGTGTGTCTGTGTGTGTGTGTGAAGTAGGAGAGGTCACCTCCCTGCAGTCTTACTCTCATTTATAACAATAGCACTCAGCTGTCCTCATCAAAGAATTGCAATTTCTAAACACAAATAACATTAGCTCATGTGCACAAACATGCACCCATGGGCGCTCACACACATGCACAGGCGCAACAGCAAACGCGCAGTCCGTCTGTGTATAGATCGGTGTGTCATTAGAACTCTCAACAGGCATTAGCATTGATCATCTGACCAGCAGATGGAGAGTGACTGACAAGAGCCAAACAAAGCTGGTCAGACTGTCTGTGTGTGTGTGGGTGAAGAGGTTGAATGAGAGGAGAGAACGTGTGTGTCTGTGTGTGTGTGGGTGAAGAGGTTGAATGAGAGGAGAGATCGTGTGTGTCTGTGTGTGTGTGTGAGGTGTGAGCTTGCTCAATGTGGCCCGATGAGGGAAAAAAAACCTTCAAGATCTATAGTTCATTAGCCCTCGCACCACTGATTTACGCCTATGTGTGTGTGTGTGTTTCTGTGTGTGGCGCTTCAAGTGTGTCTGTGCGCATCAGAGTCACCATAAATCTTGACCTACGAGCAGCCACTGGTAGTCATGGCAATGCAGCCACTTTCAGCCCGCGGCTTTGCATGCCCTACAGTAAAGGGTCAAGGGGTCGGAGCAGTTTTGTGCAGTGGAACAGACTTTTAGAGCGACTAATAAACAAGGAAGCCAGTAACACATACTCACCTTTTACCTTCAACCTTTGAGCTCGTAGCCCTCAAAAATGTCACGATAACTACAACAACACACGTCGAGAACACTCGAGCGCCCTGACACCGACAAGGACGCCATACGGAACTCACACAGCGAACGAAGGGATCAAATTAAACTCATACATCTGCATACCTGATCATATTTACTGTGTAGTGAACACACACACATACACACACACACACACACACATATCAGGCGGAAACCACAATGGGATTTCTTTCATTTTCTGGCCAAAATGATGCAGACACGCACACATTGTACTGATATAGACCTTTTACGGTTTGTAAACCATGGTGACAAATGTAGGTGTGCTCAAGCAGTTTGGCAGCACCTGAGTGCAATAGCTTGTCAAGGTCTTCAAGGACAATATCAACGAAATATTGTGAACGCAACCCAAACAATTCGACGGTCCAGATCTGTGTGCTAGTACTGAGTCGGTAGAATCGATAAATGGCCCAATATTTAGTGGCAGACATATACATGTATTTGGTGAGGGAGAAATGAATAGCAAACAAGCCACTAGATGCTTAACATATGTTAATTGTGGTCAGGTACAGAACATCAAATACCGTGACAGGGTTCTGAGCTTATTAAGTTTTCAAATAGACGCTACAAACACAAGCATTTGTGTCATTTAATTTAATAGCTTTGAGCAATAGGTACCGCCGGTGTGAAAAGAGTGGCCATGTAAACTGGTGACTCTCAGCCCAATGCGTCCGTGGCCTCACACACAGAACATAGCGTCCTTGTAAAAGCCTTCTATGAATTTAAAATACCCACTCGTCTGTGTTTATTATCTACGCCAACTGTTAATGTAAGTTTCTACGATCAACCATGGACCAACTTTCAATAAAAGTCACCAGGTAACACGGTCACTCGTTAAACTAAAAGGCGTGTTTCTCTGAAACGGTCGTGATTCTGTCAGATTCCTGTCGGACTTAAGTCAACAGCTGGTATATCTGACGCCAAAACATGCCACATCCTGATATTTTGATGCAGTGTTTTAATTCAGCGTTTAATTAGAGCTTGCTAACTTGTCTGGAAGGCTATCGGGGCAAATCGCCACCAATATTACCAACATGCGCATGCAGGTAGGCTGTAAAAGGATCGACGTGATCGGGTTTAATCAGGGCTTTTATCACGGAAGACATATTGAGACAGTTTTGAAAAACAAAATGAATGATGGCTGAACTCCATTCAGGGTGCTGGCTCACTGTCCCACTGTCTGTGCTTTCTGGTACCCCTACAATTCAGCCATCATTAACATTATTAATAACACAAAGTCTTTGCCAATACTCCATGTCTGCTGGAGGAAAAGGCTTTTTATTGAACAGCTAATTCCATGAGCATGAGCATGAGCATGAGCAGCGGCTTAATTAGAACGCCGAATTGTGATTGGGAATTTGGTGGATGATGTGGAGGAGGAGGCTTGTCTCGTGTGGATGTAGCAGTGCAGTTTGAGTCGCCTGAACTAGTCAGTGTTCCTGGTAGTCCCAAAAAGTGACGGACGGGGTTGAAGTCAGGGATCTGTGCAGACCAGTCGAGTTGCTCCACACGAGGAAATCCTTTTCTTCATGGACCTCACTTGATGCACAATGGCTTTGACATATTGAAACCGGGAAGGGCCTTTCCCTAACAGTCTACAAAAGTTGGATGCGCTCTATTGTCTGTATCATCATCGCATGCTGGATTATTAATGAAGAACAGCCCCCGACCAGCAGCACACCAAATGTAGTTTGTATTGATTACACACACAGAGTGGCCCATATGTGTGTGTGTGGCTGTGTGTCTGTGTGTGTGTGTGTGTGTGTGTGTGTGTGTGTGTGTGCGCAAGAGCGTAAAAGGTGCAGGTATGTTGTCTCATGCCAATGCAGTGATGGGTAGCATGAATTAAGAAGTGTGAGCAGGGAGAGGAGGGTTACTATGACAACGGGGGAGAATGTTCCAGGTGACAGTGAGATCGTTGAGATGCTAATTGTCCATTTTCAATCCTCCATAAAGTTTAACAGCCACTCTGCCTCCACATGTTATTCTAACACAGTCACAGAGTATACCTCCGGGATGTACGGCTATTCCTCTGTCTCTCCATCCCTCCATCTCTCCCTCCCTCCCTCTTTTCTTTCATTTATAATGACACCCTATCCTCCCTCCACATCCCCCCATCTCCTCATCCTTCCTCCTGGCAGAGGGAGAGGGAGACATCATAGGCGATCTGGAGCATATGTGTGCATCTCTCATGAGGCCAACCAACACCTGATCATCAGACTCTCTTTCCATCCATCTCTCCCTCGCTCTCGTTACATTCGCCACGTCCTCTGCTCTCCTCCCTTCTCTTTCTTCACGCCCTCTCCTCATTTCCTCCTGTCCAAATTCATCTCCCTCTAAGTTCCCTCTCCATTTTCACCCCCCCCCCCCCCCCCACGCCCCCTCCTCCCGCTCATTCCCTGCTGTTTATCTCCACCGCCGCTCTCTCCCGATGCAGTGCGTTTAACCACTTTGTTCCCCTTTAAGATAAAGATAATTAAATCAGCGGCTAAATGAGAGCGAGTGTGCTGCTGGCGTCACCATGGTAGCGCTTTGATGTTCTATTTCAGCGTGATAGTATCAACATCAACTCATCAGTCCAAAACTACTGTTGCACACACTCACACACACATATGCACAATTCATGCATTCACACACCACCTCCTTCCTCCCTGCACACAAAGACGGATTTGACACACTAAGCTCTGCCGTCTTATTCGCCGTCATCCAACCACAGCATTCTTTACTGTTGATCTCACCCACTTCTCTTCCCTTTTCCCTTCCCTCTCTAGACCTCTCTTCTCTAATCTTATGCCTCTCTCCCTCTCTCTCTCTCTCTCTCTCTCTCTCTCCCCCGCCTCCTTTCTCCCTATCAGCAGGTTGCTAGGCAACTGCGCTCCATTGATCTAGAGGAGCACGATGACAAGCTCCCATAACTGTCATGAAAACACACACACACACACACAAACACACGCACAGGCACACACATGAACACACGCATAGTTATTGCAGATGTCTAGTAGCACCTTTGGAAAGAAGGCGTCCTCGCTTATCTGATAAGGACAAGTAACGGGAGGAGAGAAGGAGGAGGGACGCAGTGAGACAAATGACAGAAGAAGAGGAGGAGGAGAAGATGGCTCTTTATGTCGCTTACTTACTCATACCCACCCTCTCCAGTCTCCAGCCTCATTCCCTCTTTATTCTTTTAGCTTTCCCATGTAACCCTTGCCATGCCTTGAAAACAATTACCTCCCATGGCGGCCTGGCTAAATTTCCAATCTGACCCATCACACAGTCATGGCCACCTCAGCTCCGCCAGCTACAAACTGGTTCCCTTCCAATTGTGGCTCCGCTTCAGCGCTTGTATCGCACGCCGTCACAATAAAATGAAACAAAAGATGGTGGGTTGAAATAAGAGAGTCTAGAAATAGTAATAGGTCCAAGGTGGCGGTGAAGACATGCATTTTCATTTGCAGATAATAGAAATGTCAATATGTGTCGAAATACGAGTAAAAAAGTGACATAGGTAATGTGAGGTTCAGCGATGCGTTTTGTGCATCATGTGAGGCTTGTCGCAATGCTCTTAGTTGCTTTCTTCCTAATAGTTAGATGATAAGATAGATACCACATTGTCATGCATGAAACACAAAGCTAGCTACAAAGAGTTAATAAAATAATCCTTAGTTTACCTTGACATCCTTAACAAATCTCCTCATGCCAAACCAAACCAATCCAATCAACGAAGGCATCAAGTAAGTAGCTGATAGGACATAGTTAGCTTAGCATAACATAAAACTTGAAAAAGGAAGCAGCTAAGCTAGCGTGAGTCCAAAAGTATAAAAATCTCTTTTCCGGCACCTAAAAAGCTCACTGTTTCACACAAATATATCTCATTAGATTTACTACTAATTTAAGTTTTATAGAGGGTTATATGCTAGTTCCTTATTTACATTTTAGTTTATGGTTCATAGACCGGGCCATGCTAGCTTTTTCTCCCCACTTTTACTCTTTATGCTACACTCGGCTAATCAGCTGCTGGGTCGATATTAATATTCAGGATGAGCGAGAGGGAGGGAACGCACACCAATGAATGGTTTTAAAATGATTAAATTAATAAATATAATTTCCATCTTGGCTACGAGTGCGCCACCATTTTTCCTCTACATTTCTATCTTAATATTCAACATAAAGGCTGACACTCAGGGGAAAAGCAAATAAGCGTAATTCAAACATTTTTCTGAGTGATATTGTCTCCTTGATTCTCAGGACATTCAATCAGCGGCCCCATGCAAGTAATATATCTGTTATAATCAGCTGATTATGGAACACATGATCAACACTTCAACCCACGTATGATGATTATCAGTAGTTAAAGCAGTGGAAATCTGGTTTTCTTCATTATAGTCACAGATCGCTATAAATAACTCAAAAGCCTTGGTACTTCAACAAGATTTAATTTCCTCAGCCTGCTATACCACTTTTTTTGAATTGGTTCTGATTCAGCTTGACACATTTTACACATCATAAACTATCAATTTCTGAGTGACAATGTTAAGTCATTGTGCTCATTATAAGCTACGTATTATAGTGGTATCAGTGGTACACTGACTACACGCGTCATCTTCTGGACTTCCTTTTCGGACATCTCTTTTTGCATTGTCTGTTCTCTTGGACTTATAGTTGAGGAAAAAGTACATCATAAAATGAGGCTCCTCAGAAGGCTATAAAGGGGTCATCTGTAAAATGACTAAAAGAAAGAAGGATGTAAGGATGGACAAATTAATATTTTGACCTGATTCTGAAGCGAGATGAAGAGTTGTGGGATCAAAGTGATTACACTTCATCCTTAAGGGAACATGAACGTCTGCACCAAATTCTGTGCCAATCAATCCAGTGGACATTGAGATGTTTTACAGTGAAATTGAAAGCTTCAATCTGTGTCTGAGGATGACCAAAGTCATGATAAATTATCCTCTGGGAACCATGAATGTCTGTCTAAAAATGTCCTTGCAAACATGCGAACATTGATCGTCATTTGGAGGTGGGTAAGAACTTTAGTGGAATATGCTGGTCACTTTCTTCGCCGTGAAGGTGAATAGCAAAGAAATATATCAACAAAGAAAAACCAACGCATGTTCTTTTTGAAAAATGGCTTTAATAGAACATTGGCAAGAAAAAAAAGAGAATATACTTTGATGGAGGAGGACAAAGGGACAAAACTGTCATTCATAATGCCTCAAAGCATTCAACGACAGAAAATTCCTTCATTTTGAAAATTATATTAATGACTCGTTAGCTTTTAAGCTCCGAAATAGTAGTGGCAAGGTTTGAGGACAGAATAAGAATGGCAGATGACAATATTTACAGCAAAGAGTAAGAAAATGTTCTTTTCTGAGGCTACCAGCAGCTAGTGATTCTGTCAAGTGTCCAGAGCAAAATGTTCTGTCTCTAGCCAGAGTGACAGACTCCCTTCATTATCACAAATCAGTCCTCTTCACCTGCCAAGCTCAACATATTCACTGACAGCACCATTTTTTTTCTTCGTTGGCTTCACACTGCCTCTAAATTCAACACATCTTTAAAATCAGGAAAGGAATAAAATGAAGTAAGAAAGAAAGGAACTTTGATGAAGCCCCAGTCTTTTATACCTCTTCATCTCATCTTTTCTTCCCCACTCCAGTTCTCTCCCTGACTCCAGTACAAACTCCAGCAGCTTGACGCTGGCTCCTCTCCAGCAATTATCCGGTTGGTTCCACTCTGACGCAACTCAGACTCCACTCATCATCTTCTTCGTCATCAGTTCCTGTTTCCTCAGTAAAAACGAGACTCCCTCTCTGACATCAACTCCCACTCATCTCCAGGATGGGAATCAGCTCCAGCTTTGCTCAAAATGTTTCTGGCTCAATCTCGACTCCATCTCCTCAGTGGCTCTTTGGCCAGATTGGCGCCAACAGCGGCTCTGCTCTGATGTGGCCATGACTCCACTTTGGCCCTGACTCCAGTTTTTTTTCCAAGCCAGCTGTCCACCAGCTCTGGCTTTGACTCATCTCTGCTCTTAAACCTAAGACTCAAGACATGTTCTATTTCCAATGCAGAAACTATGCCAGCACAGTAAGACTTTATTTTCTACCCAAAGTTGTGCCTGAATAGTCAATACTGATGCCTCGGCGTGGCTCTACTGCATGTATGGCATTTTGGTCGGTCCACCTCACTATTACAGACTGAAATACCTCAAGAACTATCGTACTCAAACATTGTACAGATACTGTATGAATGGGTTCCAGACAATGTATCCTAATAACTTTGGTGCCCCATTGACCTTTCCTGTAGTGCCACCACGAGCTAGACATTTTGGGCGTTCCCGGACAACTATTGGATGGATTGGCATGACATTTGATACAGATACCCATGGTGCCCAGAGGATAAATCTCAATGACTTGACTGGGGTGTTTGGAAATGCCTTGACTTTTCCTCTAACGCCACCACATAGTTCACATTTGTTGTTAAGAGTGAAATGTCTCATCCAACTCTTTGATGGACTGCCATGGAACTTGGTGCAGACTTTAACGTTCCCTATTGGATGAATTAAATGTGCTCAATACTTTGATTCATGATCAAATACTGCAGGGATGATATCATTTGTAGGCCAACCCCATCACTGACAAAAAGCCAATAGGATTTTTTCATCTTGGATTATTCATGAAAATAAGATCCATGGCAAACACACGTTAATGATACATATACGTTTTCTTCAGCGTGAGGCTTGTGTTAACCACAGATCGTATTTCAGGCATCTTAAGAAAAAAGGCAAAATACTAATTTTGAATGGTTGCATAATATTCTATTTTAAAAAAAACAATTGAGCAATTACTTTTAAGTTGACAGTTGCTGTTCCTTTAATGTTTATTGTTACTTTTTTATATTTAATATGAAATATTAACAATTTGATCCCACACATCCTGTGGGGTCACCTATTCTGCTATTCTCAAGATGGATCATTATAAACTGGGCAATCCTGCAGAAAGGAAGTCCCTTCTGATCGGTCTCCTATAACACTTCACGGTTCTCACTCAAACATGCTGATAAAGTTATAGACTTTGTTATGGACTTTGGTTAAGCTTGAGGAAGCTTTAGAGTATTAGTTTCCATTGCAGCAACTGGACTTAAGCCTTATTTATACCAATTTTGTGGGGGAAATATCTCAAATCCCTTCAGCAATGTCAGTTCCAAGTGAGGAATATATCTTTGTAGTTACTCACTACATGCAGCAAGAATAAAAAACATGTGGTGAATGATTGGACACAATTTTCCAAAGGTTACAATGACCCCAATTTAAATTATCTGAGTTAAAAATGAAAAGTGGAAAAGAGAGTTATGTTTAAGTGCATTGCTGACAGACGTTTTAGGCTACTACTTTGTTATCAGTCAATGAGAGAAAGTAGCCTGTGGTTCATTATTAAAACAAATTAAAATCAGCAGTAATCTAATTTAGGTATGTATATTTTTTAAATAGAATAATCCACATTGCCTTTACTTCTTTGATTTCATTGCCACCATCTCAGTCAAAAGACCTTTTCTAACACATGCGCTGGCATTTGTCTTTTTTGGCAGAAACTTCAACTTTATATTGAAATTCTGAATTAAAATCAGTCTCTATCATCACATATACTCCAAACGTTCGGCCTTTGTTGCTGCTAAGACAAAGGAGAATACAGCATTTATCGTCAATGAAACCTTCTGATTCATCGTCATTTCTATTATTACATCTCGTTTGAAGACGGAGGGCGAATATCAGTCATGCCAAAGTGAACATGATTCTCAATCTGTTTTTCTAATTACCCAATGCTTGTGCTGGTGCAACACTTTTACAGATGAGGTTTTTGCAGTCTCAGTGTAAAAACGGCGTCAAAATAGATAATATTGACTTGCTAATAATTACTTTCTTATCTTACGGTTCTTCACATCATCATTATTAGTTGCTGTACCCCAAATTGAATCTCACTCTCTCAGTACAACAGTGCTGATAGATGTGGCTGCTTTCACTGAGCCTGTATGTGAGCGAAGTCTCAGGAGTCATATGAGCAGTTCAGGATCAAACCGTCTGAGACCTCAGAGCCAGAAATGGCCCACTCAACTCTGCTCTCTACATATAGTGGACTTTTATGACTCGGCCGCCTAATTTCCCTCAATGGCTGCTGCGATGGAGTCAGAAGTTCAAAAGCTTTTTTTGTGTGTGTGCAACCACTGCTGCGAGAGTGAGTCAGTATGGAGGAGACCTTTGGATGGGTTTTGTAGACCTTGATCGCTTCAGAAGTACAAAAAAAAATGGAGGTCAGTTGGATGATCATGAAGGTTGCTGGTGGAAAAAAAGTAGTTTCACTAACTGAAGAAATGTGGTTTCGAACGCTGACAGAAAGCACAGGGTAATATTACTATGAGCAATAACAACTAATTAAATGATTGCTGGCCAGTCTGAACCTCTTAAATAACCTTCAACCTTGGCTGCAACAAACAAACTTGAACAGAACAACGGTGCTCTGGATGCTGACAGCTCCATTCAGCGATGCACAATGTAACTGGATGAAAGAGACCGCAGAAAAAAATACAACAAGAAAACCCACTCAGAGAAAACAGACGGAGTGTAACTGGTCTTAAAGGGGCACTCTCGAAATAAAGTATTGCTCTCACATAATGATGAAGGCGCAACAGATTGAACAATTGGTGCTGCAGCGACTGAGATATCCTGATTTTTCATTCCATAGTCAGGCTGTTCTCATTCACTGTTCGTACTTAAACCTATAAAAAGTAATTCGCTGTAATTTGGATTTAACTCAGGTAATCGTGACCCAGGACATGCAGGGCCGCTGCTAAGGAACTCTTCATTTGTTAAGAGAGATAAAGTCCACGAGGAGGACGGTGTAGATGGATGAGGGACTTTTACACAGAAGACTGCTGCACATGTTTCGCGTGGAACCAAAAATTACTGTTGACAATCGTCTTTACTTTTGTTACATAAGTACTTAACTAATGCCACCTCAGTATGTTACATAACAAGCTTATTTTAACTCAAACTACAACAAAATACATTGTTGGTCCTTGCCCAACACAAATTAAAATGTTCCCTGATGTTACACCCCTGATTAAGGTGTGTTTAGCTTCAGGCACCAAAATAATAGGGTTTGCATCATGGAGGGTTTGGGTTAAAATAACCACTTGGTTAACGTAAGGGGACGTTTGTCGCCATGATATTAACTGGATTACGTTAGTCATGGATAATGGATAAAGAAAACAGATGTTGACTGACTGTAGAAAACAGGAAATGAGGAGCGCTTGGAAAGCTTTATACGGCTGTTTTTAAAGTCTGTGTTCTGTACTGCGTATCACGTCAAATAAACTGGCTTTGATGTGTAAAATTGGTGCAGACTTTCCTTAACGAACAGAAACCACTAAAAATGACTTAACTGAAGGAGAAAATGGTGAAGTGCGTCTCTTTCTTGGTCACCTCCTCAATGAATAAACAGAGAAGACTGAAGACATCCAAGAAAGTTTAACAAAGGCTCTGCAGTTGGCGAAGGAACAGAAAGAGGTGCAGCGCAGGGAAAAGATGAGAATACATTGTAGTGAATGTAACATGTATGAACAATGGGAGAAAACGCTGATGAAGGAAGACACAAGGGAAAAGCAGCTAGTACATGCCAGCCCTGATGAATTGTTTTGCAATAATTACTTATTTGATTTAGTTTGATTGAACCGTTGATAAAATGACTCTTTTGATAGCATCAGGAATAATGAGTGAATTACAGTAGATGTAATGTGGATTTCTGAATTGCTCACGGTCAATTTTAGAATTTAAAAGCTTCAGTGTTTAAAACGTAATGATTTTCTTGCTCACACTATTGTTTCCAGTAAATTTTATTCACATTCACTCCTCTTGAGTTATCTTCATATTTACTGCAACTTTCTTATCTTCCAAACAAGAGATAACACATTTGCCAAATTCATCTAGTGCAGACACATTCTGCGTGTTTCTTTAACAGAGGAAATAAAACATATTTTGCCTCATGAAAACTAGACAACAAACAGGCCGTAAAGGGGACAGTTTATATTTCGAAAATGTCTATGTTGTCATAATAATAAAAATGTATGCCCGACAAAGACTAAATAAAACATTTGTTCAGTCAAAGACAAACAGTGCTTAAAAGGTGAGCCCGCAGGAAAGTTTGTAAGCTTTTTGTGGTGTTGATGCACAAACAAATGAGTTAACAATTATGTGTGCTTGCGGTTTAAGATATTTGGAGAAGGATTTAGCCGTTAACACGTCTGTGTCGCTCTGTAGAGGTTTACAGTAAATATAAAAGGCCGATCATTTTCACAGCAGGGAACATGCACTATTTGATACAGCTCCATGTACCTGCTTCACATTACGGTAAGTGCTATGACATTAATCCTGATCTATGCTTCACACAGATTTACACAAATTCCCACCTGAGAGCTGACCTTTAGTGAGCAGCTCCACTGCAGCAGCTTTGGTTCTGATGTCTTGAACACGCTTGTCTTCACGGCAGATGCCTCCTCAGCAGCATTTTCCAGCCCAGTTGTGGATTACAACCACCGATCTGCCCCTTCAAACGCGAGGCTGGTCAGTTACATAAAATGTTTGCTGACGAGCTTCTCTCAGAAGAAGAAGAATGAGCGTGTCTGCTGTACATGGAGCAAACATCACAGGCCAGACTGTAGCTGTCCACTTTGTTTGGTTCTGAATCACTGCTCACACACATACAAGAGGAGCATGTTATTTAGGAGAACACACAATGAAACACTGAGGGAAATAGAAACTCAGCACCCCCTGGTGTCAGGACTGAAGCCCATATTGCTTTTTTTGGTTTGTAACACATGCGAAAGGTCAAGTGCACATTCATTGAACATACATTAATTGGTGCATACGAAACACTCTGTGAGCTCAGAATACATTAATTATTTGTTTCAGATCATTAAACAAAGTATAACATTGTTTCCTTTTTTCTACAAGCGAAAACAAGGTCACAAAAACACATTTATAATTTCTTAATGTGTCATTGGATAGGAATCCTCGAAGCATTCAAAAAGTCAAATTTGCATCCACTTCTTAATCTTCATTGTTATTACACATTGTATAACAAAGAAACTAATTCAAACATTCAAACATTTAAGTCAATTGGGACATGTGCGCTGCTACTTTATATCTTGTTTTACTCACAACAATAATCTATGGAAGCCCATTTCCGCCATGTTTTCTTAATTTTTGTCAACGAAAAGAAACCTATATTTTTTTTTTTGGGCGTAATTTTTTTTTTTTTGGTCCTAATTTTTTTTTTTTTTTTTCTGGTCCTAATTTTTTTTTTTCGTGGCGAGAATGGCCTTCCATACAATTCAACAGTTTCCGGGTTTTCTTTTTTTTCAAGAGGTTGGACAGAATGTGACGGAATATTACAAGTTGACACAAAAGTTTTTTGTGCGTTTATCAAACCTGTGATTTCATGTATATTTGCTAATTAAAAAAAAGGCACAAACACGTTTTCTTAAAGGGTGAATAGAACAATTATATACTAGTTTAAACGAGTTGTCGCTTTCTTCATGTCCATTATTAGATTTTGCACTGAAATAGAAACATCCGGAATAGCTATTGCCTTCAAAATAAAAGTGGAAGGCTCTTTAAAGTTATGCCTATAGTGGTACAACGTAAGATTAAAACAACAAAATACTATCAAAAAGGAACAAAGAATTGTGTTTAGCTGCCGATAACTCCTCTGTGTGTTAACGTTATCAAAAAGATGTGCAATTTGTTAGGACTATGTTTTATACTGAAAAACTGCTGGGCGAAAGTACCTGTCGTTACGTAACCAAGATGACTTGACAGTATTTAGTACTGGGACAGATACGCGGTAAAATACCGTTTACTCTGTGACAGGTGTAGTGACGAGTCATTTAATTTATTATGAAATGGCTCTCGTTGTGAAACGACGGTCAGACTAACTTCGTCTTTTAGTTCAGTTTTAGCCGTCCTTCCTTACCATTAGCTTGACGCCCTATCATGTGGGTTTTCGGCTACGGGTCTCTTATATGGAAAGTGGATTTTCCTTATGAGGAAAAGAGAATTGGCTTCATAAAAGGCTTCAGCCGCCGGTTTTGGCAGGGCAGCACCGACCACCGGGGTGTACCGGGGAAGGTGAGTAAACTTTATTGTCTTCGGGGATAGGTGACGTTAAGCCGTTGTATTGTGACGACAGCAATTAGCTACTGATGCAAGGTTGCCACGTCTGTTGATAAAGGGGGCAAAACAAAAAACAATAAAAGCAGGATTTGCATCCTCTTCGTTAAATATCTCATTTAAATGGGAAAAGTTAATGAACATCTCTTTGTGAATGCATGCATTCATGTGGTGTAACTGTAACGTTGGCTGACTATTAAACAAGCAGCTGCTATCTTAAGTATTAACTAACTCAAAGGTTTAGAAAGTTGCCATTTAGTTAGTTAGTTTTTTAAAACATTTTATTGTTTAAGGGAATGCAACTTCATACTAAACATGACAGGTTATTCATTGTAGTGTGTATGCTTTTGCAGCTTCTAATATAACCTTCCCATTTAAATATAATCGGTGTTGTTGTCATTTGTTTAGTGTTAGTGACCAGCCATTAAAAAAAAGTAATATACTCCTACTTGGTTGCTTTACTGTATGTGTATTTGCTGATGTTTTAAAGCTTGCCTGTCTGTCTGTGTCCTTTACAGCCTGGCCGGGTGGTGACACTGGTGGAGGATCCTGAGGTGAGACATACCCCTCCTAAACCTAATGGTGCCGTACATTACTTTGTAATAGAGCTTCAACTAACGATTAATTTCACTGTCTATTACTTTGCCAATTACTTTCTCGATTAAGTTTTGTCGAGGAAATTGTGAAAAATGTTCATCCCGAGGTGACGTCTTCAAATGTCTTGTTTTGTCAAACCAACACTCCGAAAAACCAATTTAGCCAGTTTACAATAACGTGAAGCAGAAAACTGCAGAAAATGCTCCCATTGCAGAAGCTGGAAACCAGCAAATGTTTGGGCTTTAGTATTGATGAATAACCTGAAAGATTATTTGATCATGAAAATGATTATCCATAAATGTTCCTTCAACTAACGAAAAATCAATATAATTAAATGTTTTTTAGGTTTATTTTTAGAGATTAAGTGATTTTCAAAACAGCTTCTGATTATTTTTTTGTCGCTTAATCCACTAATTGTTGCTGCTCTCCTTTATGTAGAAGACAAATTATGTTAAGGGGAAAAGCAAACAATATCTCATGTTAATCATATACAGTAATAATAGATTATCCCCACCTGACGGTCATAATTCACCCACCTTGTTATTTATTACTGTATTATTGAGAATAATTAAGAGATATCTTGCAGCGTAGAGGCCAACAAACTAACGCTGCAACTACATGAACAGCAAGATTGTGTTAAGGAAATTGCACTGAAGATAACACAGTTTGCAATCACTTACATCCGTTTTTTCCCTATGGAACAGTCGACTGTCAGTGTTATGAATATTTTATTCATTGACATACATGACTGATGTGAAACAATGTAATGTGTAATGTTGCAAGCACATGGTGAGCATCTAGAAAACATGCATTCAGAGGTGACTGATGAGTATCTTATCTTAAGTTATGTTACTTATGAGGTCAAAATCATCGTCTACGGCAGTCAGCTTCTGTTCATAAATATTATGACAATACAAATAGGGCTGTAACTAAAGTTTGCTTTCATTATTTATTATTCTGCCCCTTCAATAATAACTTGGTCTATGAATTGTCAGGAAAATACCAAAAAATACTTCTTAGTTTTCTCCAGTTCAAGTGGATGTCTTCATATTATTCCAACCAACAGTCAAATATCAAAAATCCTGCAAATTTTCCCACTGAGGGACTAATAAAGGAAAATCTAATCTAATCTAATCTAAAAGCTATTCACTTTACCATTATGGAAAGTTTTTGAGTTTTGGTTGTATTTTAGTCGTCGCCATCTTGGATAACGGCCGTCGCCATCTTGGCTTCTTGCAACCAGTGATCCTATTTGGTCTGCGGAGGAGTGACCTAGAGACGCCACGCCACATAGGTAGCGGTAGTGACCTGTTAATCACAAAGTAGCCATGTCCCAAAGCATTGCCTGCTTTAAGGTCTATTTGACTCTTAATGGGAACATAATTTGACCGAAAGACACCTCGTAATTCTACATTCTTTCCTACAGATTCAAAGCTAAGTGTTTTTTTCTTTCTCTATTTTTAAGGGGTGTGTTTGGGGCGTTGCTTACAAGCTGCCGACCGGCCGGGAGCAGGAAGTGAAGCGCTACCTTGACTACAGAGAAAAAAATGGCTATCAGGTCATCACTGTGACCTTTCACCCCCATCCGCCACTTTCTCCCTCGCCAAGCCAGACTCTTCTCTACATCGGATCTCAGGACAATCCAGACTACCTCGGCCCCGCCCCTCTGGAGGAGATAGCCAACCAGATCGTCGCCTCTACCGGTCCAAGTGGGCGAAACACAGAGTACCTATTTCAGCTGGCTGATGCTGTTAGGACGATTCTGCCTGAGGACTCAGACACACACCTGTTTTCTCTAGAAAGTTTAGTGAGGGAACGAGTACACAACGGTCAGAAACACTCACACACTCAAATGGGTTAATTGTGATCAGATAACTAATATAATGGGATCAATGACATATAACTGGCTAGCTTTGTCAGTTACAAGTCTGTTATAAGTGTCAAATTACAAGTTAATGTCATCATTTTGTCCCATACAGAAAACACATTACAAATCATATCTATTGAAAGATGCTTGAAACAAAAAAAAATACATGAAGGTACTGTAGTTAAAACTACATGTTGAAGGATCACAAAATATGCTTTGGATAAAGTACATTTTATCTTTGCACAATACAAAACAGAGCAAATGAAGAATTCTTTTAATTAATACATGTATTCTGAGTGAATATCCACTGACATTCACATACACATTTTGTCTGTCTATGAATTTTGAAACATCTTGTGCTGGGTGAACTACCCGAGGTCAACATTGGATTTGTGAGAAGAAAACAGCAGAAATCTCTCAGGAGATAAAATAAACAGTGACTATTTGATTACCCTGCCTTCCTGGTTTCATGAGACGAATTTAGTTCATTTTAATGATATTAAGAAGGTCAAACAATCTAAAACAAAGCTTAAATATTAGTTCAGGAAAATCTGTCACGCCCAAACACCTTTTGGCTTTTTAAAAGACATCGTCAGAACTCTTTCTAAAGTTCCTTACTTTTTGTAAACATCTTTGAACTGTCTTTTTAAATATGATTTCAACTTTCAGAGTAGGTATCATCATCATACTAGGGTGCTGCGATCCCTCTCACGCAGTGTAGAGTCGTTATCTTCAACACAGTGAACATGTCAAAGCATGTATTAACAGCTCCGCATACATGGACGACGGCTCTATCTGTGACCCCGTCTTCTCTAACACACACACACACACGCACACACACACACAGCATCTGTACGACATCTCGGCTATGTTTGATCTCTGTCCCTGTGCAGAACAGATGTGATATGAAAGTATGCAAAGCATGTCACACTCAACACATCTTTTTAAAAATGATGCAGTGAATTTATTCAACAGGAAACAATTCTCAGTGTTGAGCTACTGTATAATACAACACAGCAGCCTGTGTCAACATGTTGTACATCTTATTACTTATTATAGGTGTATATACATTTTTATTACATAACGTTTAGTGACATTATTTCATATATATTATACAGTATTATAAATACTATTAAAGTATTGAATACAATATCTTTTAAATATTAATTTTAAACATTTGTATCATTTAAAATATTGTATTTTATAAATTATTAATACTTTATTAACGAGAATAGTGACGTGAAAAGATACAGAGGTTTCTGGCAAATGAGTGACTGTAGATATTACACAACAGCAACAACAAAAGATACCTTGAAAGTAAAATGGCCACCTTTGGGGCTGTGGAGCTGCTTGGCGAGACAAAATAAGTGGGATATTTGAAACCGCCTCGTCCAGGGCGGCTCTCCTGCCCGAGTTTGGCACGCAGACTTCCAGAGGCGTGGCTCTCAGCCGCTGCCACAACATCGATGTTCCTACAATATGTTCCCACAATATTATTCAAAACGGGCTGCGCAGGGGACCGCGGTGGTTGTCGTGTTAGTCTTTGAGGAGACGGTCCGGTCGGTGAGCGGAGGCCGCCGGCCGTCTTAGGCGTAGTAACACGGCGACACCAGCAGGTCCGTGAGCACGAGCAGCTGGTCGTCAGTGAAGCACTGCCGGTGCTCCTGCCAGTTATCGTGGTGCGTACGCCGGAACTCCGACAGGGTCTTCTTCACGGTCATCTTGGAACAACAAACATCATCAACGTCCTCACTACCGACACCATGGGAAAATAAACGCGACAGAATGACCCGTGTACATCTATGCCCATCTCACAAAGGCTTACGAATTATGTCTTGCAAAACATGACCAATACATTATGATACTGGAGAAATCAGAGTAAATACAGCTAAAGGATTCCCACCCTTGAACACCAGTATATTTCATGAAGTCATGATTAAGTTCTTAAATGATCATTGTTCACTAAGCGAGGCGTATCACACTTTTGTTAAGTAACATATAAACCATACAAACATAATTTGGGTTTTGTTAAATTATTTTTGAATCCCATTTCATTGAACGGAGTTAATAATATAACTCACATTCGTATGTTTTCACAGTATATCAGCCTCCTCGCAGATTGAGTGGAGCTCTTTTTCCGTGGACTAAAATTCCATCACTGCGAGTAAAAAATGCGCATTTTAAAGTTTGTCTCTCAAAATGAGGACGTTTCCATGAAACACTGCAGTAAACTGCTGCAATAAAGAGGGTGTTGATAGTTCTTTCTGTTGCTCCATTTGTTATTCAGGAGCGAAAAATGTTCACAACTGAAAAACATCCTTTGATAACAGCCACTTTCAGTTCCTACGAGGAGAGCCACCCTCACGTTCACCAGTGGAACTAGAACGAGGCAGAGTAATGACTTGCAAAGTAAATAGTTCCTGTTTTGTAGCCGAGGAAACAACGGCGCCGCCACTCGCTGATCTGGGGACACGATGTAGCGCGCGGGGTAGAAACTAACAGCAGCTGACAACGTTTCCAGCCTTTGTTTACATGTATTAAAAACTAATGAGGTAAGAATATTTTATTGATGGTAAAATGCCACAAATAGCAATTTGAATACAAAAACGTAGAAATGATTTCAAGTGAAACAAGTTTGGAGGGAAAAGTTAGCGAGGTTCAACAAGGACACAGAGTCAGGAGCGTGAAACGGATGATGAGAATAACCGAGGATGTACGCACGACTTACACTTTGAGTGTTTTCCTTTTACATCAAGGCCTTCAAACAAAATAAGAAGAGTTCAGGGGAGGAAGGAAGAAAGGAAGGGGATGCCCGTGGCATGACAAGCAAAACTGATTTAGACTACAGATTACTTAGTCTGCCTGAAGAAACCAAGATATTACACGCTTATTTTTCCGCACAAAATCTACTTCTGCCATTCGTTTATAGAACGACTCTCCTTCTCAGAAGCTGTCGTACCAGACCGGGTAATTCATCTACTGGCAAATATAATCTTTAACTGTATTCCATTGTATTTTTTTTTCTCATCTCTTTCATTTTGTAACAGGAGAAGCAGTAAATTATCATCATCACTGGCTCTAATGTATTATTCAAACTCTGCATTACGGATTACATTGTATGTCTTCTTCATGCCTGAAGAACAGCCAAAGACACAATTTTCTCCTCAATTGGACAATGAAATTGTATTCTTTCAGCTCACACTGTGTTGAGCTCGATGTTTGTATGTGACTGTGTGTGTGTACACTAGTGTGTGTGTGTGTGTGTGTGTGTGTGTACCTCTATAGGCTGTGGGTCGTGGAGATGGTCGCTCAGGTCCATCAGTATCTGAGGCATCCAGTCTGGGACATCGTAGGGGCTCGACAGGATGCACGCACTGAGGCCGAGCACTCCGGCATGGCGCCGCACTAAGTCTGTGAACACACACACACACACACACACACACACACACACACACACACACCAATAGGGAGTTAAAATGAGCCTTTGAATTTCAAGGTTCACAATTCCCCTGGGATAAGAAAGGGTAATAGGGCAAGTATTACTGTGATTGCCTCACTGTATGATTGTGACGTGCACATAAATGTGTGTGAGTGTGTGTCCGTGTGTGTACCTGTGGAGGCCAGTTCTCCTCTTGCCTTGGGGAGGCGAGTCTGACTCAGCGTCTGGAGCTGTGTCTGCAGACTGGAGTCCATAGGGAAGAACTGGCACTGCAGTAAACCACTGAGGGTGGTGCCTGCCATGTCCCTCACCTACAGGGAGCAGGAGGGGGAGGAGGAGGATAAAGAGAGATGGAGGGAGGCACCGCAAGGAGAGAGAAAGAAAAAGAGAGACCTCTGAAGATCAGGACAGACAAATAAAAGAAAGCACAAGGTAGTTTTAGGGCGAGAAACGCATGCACAATTTATCAAAAGATCAGGTGGAAAGGTACACGGGACAGAGATGAGCAGAAGAGGACAGGGAGGAGGGAGGAGGATGCCGAGTTGAGCTGAGGTGAAATTCACTTGCTGAACATCACTGCCTCCCTGCATCACTTTGCATAAATTATGAATAAGCACTGAGTGATGATTGATGCATCGAAAGAGACAATGACACAACGACAACACATTGACCAGCTGGACACTTACACAGTTGAAGAAATACTGAGAGAAGCAACTGTTTTTGCAAGTTAGACAACCCGGGTGAACCTTAACGATTATTTATTTTGACCTGTACACGAACAATCAATAGATAACGGAGAGACAAGTTAAAGGTTTTAAAAGCACGATTTGTGCACTTCACAAATGATGCTCTTTTTTTTGTGCATCATTTTAATGCACACTAAAAAGAAACAAATCAATATCAGAAGAGACTTCTACATTCTGCATGAGTTGTGTAGTTTATTTTACTGCATTCAATACAGATGTATGAATAATTAACAGTTGGTGAAGAGTCAAAACATATATGCCTTGCCAGATTATATTTTGGGCATTAGATTGATTAATGATGTTATTTTTAGATCACTTAAATAGCGAACTAGACTCTCTACAAAGAAGTGCACGGTGGCCGTAGTGCTCCATCAACATCCCTGATACCACAGATAAAGAGAAAGGCACCAAAACAGGAAAATAAATGAAGAGCTCAGTAGAGAGGTAGAGGGTTATTTTTAAGCAATAACTGCGAATAAGAAAAGAGGGATTAAGATTTAGTGAGGAGAAGGTAAGGGACAATAAGAGGCCATTTATAATCTCTTGACAATTATACCTTGCAGAGGGACAATGGCTGTTTTTTGTGCATGCATTACCTCGAGCTGCTCGTCAAGCAGCAGCTGCATCACCAGCTTCCGGATGCGCAGCACCTCGGCGGGCACACTGAGCAGGGTGAACAAGTTGTAGAAAACCATGATCTGGAGGTAGGTCAGTACTGAGTAGCGCGCATGCCACGACCTGCTGCCGGCCATCTGGAGGGACAGGAGACAGAAAAGGGAGAGAGAGAGAGAGAGAGCGAGAGAGAGATAGACCTTTAATTGTCATGGTTCAAGCAAAATATGATGGCGTGGACACGCGTTAATATGTTGTGCACACAAGATTCAAAGAACGTGTACACACGGTGTTATCATGTGTGTGCAAGATGATCATGTTGCATCAGTTCAATGCTTCTCTGACAGTTTATGAAGTTTCATTGTCATGTAATGAAAAGCTTTTCGCTCGAGCTAAACGGCAATAAACGTCTTGGGCCATGGTGGCGGCTCTGTGAGGCTAAATGATAACATTAGAATGCAAACTGGATGATTTATGTCTGATTTACGTCCGTGTTTTTCTGTCCCTGTCCGATTGTTTGTATGGTTGGTTCTTATGCTGCCATGTATTATGTTGCATTTGTTTGTTGTTGTTTTTTGTCGTCTAGTTTGAGGTAATGTGTAACGTGTGTGAACTTAAGATAACATGATTGAAAGAAAGGATGCAAACGTGATGACAATGCCAACGCTGACATGTTGACGTAAGGAATGGAAACAGGTCAAACTGTCCTCCTCTAAAGCGAGACAGCAAGTCTTTCCCAAAATGTCAAGCTATCTTTATAATGTGTGCACACGACATGAGATTGCAACCAGATTTCTTTTTTAAAACGGTGATCTCATACGGTCTACCACTGCAGACACCATGCTTAGATATTCTGATGGCATTTGAGAGTTTCTCATCAGAGGCGCCGCTCGCATGCAAAACGTGCAAAAAACTGCAAGCGCCACAAAGTAAGCAAAAAAATAAAATAGCACGGGTTGTTTTTAGGCTAACAACACCTTGGGCAGAATTATGCTCTGAACACCGACAGCAGGCAGGTGGGGAAGTATGTGTGTGTGTGTGTGTGTGTGTGTGTCTGTGTGTGTGTGTGTGTGTGTGTGTTTGCATATTACTTCTTCCAGCGCTGCCAGAACCAGAGGGATGTGCTCAGGATACAGCAGGCCCTGGGACATGAGAGAGAGACACGTGCGAGCATCCTGCTTCATCTCATCATAGCTCTCATCAATCTCCACCGGGGCAATCTGCAGGGAGAGAGAAACAGAGGGAGAGAGAGAGCGATGGAGAGAGATAGGAAGACACAGAGCTACGCACCGTTTTGAGTAAATGAAGAGAGAAATTGAGTGTAATGGGCAAGTAAGATTGAGTGGGTAATAATGCTGCGCTGGGACCTGTGTGTGTGTGTGTGTGTGTGTGTGTGTGTGTGTGTGTGTGTGTGTGTGTGTGTGTGTGGGTGGGTGTGTGTACTTTGAAGAGTAGAGGCAGGAGCTGGAGTTGTGGCTGAACAGGAGTGGTAAAGGTTCGCCCTGCGCTCGCCATCAACCATTTCAACACTGCAAGTGGTACACAGACAGAGACAAACACACACACACACACACGCACACACCCACACACACACACACACACACACACACACACACACACACACACACACACACAGGATAGGTTGGATTGCTGCCAAATAATAAAAACAACAGACTTGGAGCTGTGACCTTACCGCATTGCTCTGGTAATAAAACACAATCTATCATGATTTGGTATCTAATGATTTGGATAATTCCATAACAAGATATGTATGTGTATAATGGACATCAGGGTGGGAACAGAAACTGAAAAACCAACAATGCAAGACAAAAAAAGTGATGTACCACCACGAATAAGTAAAGCAGGGGTTAGTACACTGCAATAAGAAATAAAACAAGAAATCGTGATTAAAAAAAAAAACATCTGTTGCAAAACTAGGATGATTGTTTTTTCTTTTAGAATCACTGTTTGACTTTGAGTGGCGACACAAAACTAAATCAAAATGTATAAAGTTCAGTAAGATATAATTATGAAACACTCAATCATATTTAATCTATTTAGTCACAAATTTAGTCTTTTTAGTTCGCGGCAATATTTTTTTCTCGTAAATTTGACTCTGCAATCAATAAACATCTGGTGGAAAATATTTAATACTTGATTTGTGTTCAGCTAAAAGTAGTCCAATTCAAATAAATCATAGTAATGTTTTTTATTTTTATTCCCATGATTACTAAAAACCACCAAACTGTTTCATCGGCGGCAGCTACGGCCTTGCTTACAATTCTTTTAGTGGTATCTAACCGTGCACGTAGTTTTGATTTGATTTGCCCAGGTTTTAAAAAGGCAGGGATTTCTGCTGCTGCCTCTCATTGCAAAAAATATGTTGCTATTGAATTTTTGTAAAATGGGACATTTCAACGCTGTAAGCACCAAGAGTGAAAGTCCACCTCAGCTGGATTTGTGTGGAGGCAGAAATGTACGAGGCAACTAAAAAACTAACTTTCTGCATATAACTAAACGAAAAGTAATTTGAATAATAATAAAAAAAAGTTTTCATAATCCGGAGGAATTGAACATTTAAATAAATATAATAAAAAAGAAAGATTGCTGGAAAAAAAACTGGTCAATAATTTCTTGAACTGTCATTGGAGACTGTATCTGAGGGGAAAACCAAATCAATAATAAAATCTAGTACATTGCACTACCTGGCAAGTTCAAATCTTAATATTAGTCCCCCTCCCAAATATTGAATTTGACTCCTATCCGTAACTTTGTTTTGAAAGGCTCCACTCCCCTTGCAAGGAGCTCCTAGAGGTGAACCCAGGAAGAGCTCACGCTTTTTTACTTTGTTTTATCCTTCATTTTTACATCCCATGCTTGCATCCACATGCTGACCCGTCTTGAGCAGTTTGACAGCCTGGGTGCGCTCGTCCGTCTCCTGGGTGTTCTCCTCGTGGACGTGGTTGTGGATCTCCGGCTCTGACGTGAGCGGCTTGAGCCGCTCTAAGACCCGAGTGACGAACTCTGCCACGTGGGGGGAGGAGGTGGGCCGGGTGTGGGGCAGGGCCACGTCTATCATGAAGATATAGGTCAGGACACTGGAGAGAGAGAGAGAGAGAGAGAGAGAGGAGGGGGGTGGGGAGGGAGAGGAGAGAAAAGAAAAGAGTCACAAATACAAAATGGGAACACTTGATTAATAAAGAGGCTTAGAATTGAACAGACCAAACAGCACACGCAAACTAATTAGATTAACCTACTTAACCACGATTATGTAAGCCCAGAGGAGAGGACACCGGGTTACCTTCCAATGCGCTCCCTGACATTCTTGTACACCTGGGTGAGTTTGGGCTCCAGGTAAGTCAGCAGCCTGTGCAGCAGTTCAGAGACTCTCCACTGCTGCTGGGCCAGACCTCCCTGAAGCACATACAGCAAGCTGACAGAGACAAAGAGGGAGGGGGAGGAGGGGGTGTTATTGCAGCATGTCAGCTCAGCATACGTCAGCTCGGGTTACTACTGCAGCCTGAAATCAGAAACCTCCGAAATACTGCCGATGACATAAACGCATATTCTGTGCGTAAAGATATTCATGCACACACACACACACACACACACTCACACACATACCTGGCGTCCCTGAACGAGCCGCTCTCTCCGCTCAGCGGGCTCTCCATCAGCAGCTCAAACAGCCAGTGGAGTTTCCTGGGGTCTCGGCCCTCCTGTTGTACAGCAGCCATTACAAAATAGGCTTATTTTTAGAAATATTATTTCAGGCGAGCACACCGTGTATGTATCCACTGAGTTACTGAGAGCTTTACTGACAGTGGAAATATACACATACCATGCTGAGATGTAGCAGGTGTAATGTTTACCATTGTTCCAATCTCAGCGTGTTAGCATACACATTTTGTTATCCTCGTGTCAACTTGCGCAATAAATTTATATTGGTTCTTTTTGTGTTCAGTTTGACGTTTTATTTGTTCAATATAAGAATTTTGGAAATGATTTCCATTCAATTTGGACAAATCAAACAGTTTTCTCACGGTACACACAACAACAGAAAAGCAGAACTTGCTGTTTATTTATCACAAATATTAAAATTATCGTGATATTCAATGTCATCGCGAATTGTACTCATATCGTGCAGCTTATCACTAAACAAAACACTGCATACATTACATGTTCCTCCTGTTGATGGCGCTAGACAGAAAGTGAATGGGTCACTCCTTTATATTTTACAGTTTATCTAGCGGGGAACATGAACGTCTGTACACATTTCATGACAATTCACCCATCAGTTGTCAAGGCATTTCACTCAAAACTACGAATGTCACCCTCATGGTGCCACTCAGAAAATAGTCCTGGGATCACTAGAGTCATTAGTATTCATTGTGTGGGGGACATGGATATCTGTACAGCATTTCAGTTCAGTTCAAGAGATATATACTGAGATATTTCAGGCTGGACCAAAATGGCGGACAGACCGACATCAATAGAGCCAATTTTCCCCTGAATGTTTGTTTTATTGACTTTTCAAATTCCATTCTTCAACATCTTTTATAAAGAAGACATACATGTACATTCTCTGTGTCCTTTCCTGATCCCTAAGCTGTGTGTGTGTGTGTGTGTGTGTGTGTGTGTGTGTGTGTGTGGTGTATTTGTATGCATGTGAGCAACTCACACAGGCAGTAGCGATGCAGGTGCCCCAGTCTGTGTAGGTTTCCACTGTGATGTTGGTTAACGCTGTCCTGATCAAAGGGCACAAAAGCTGCCATAACCCGTCCACCTGAGCGCACACACACACACACACACACACACACACACACACACACACACACACACACACACAATAATGAAAGGTTTTTATTAATATTGACTTTTCTTATCAAAAAATAGTGTAGCGTGTATGTTTGTTGCTGTGTGTGTGTGTGTGTGTGTGTGTGTGTGTGTGTGACTCCAGTACCTTGCTGAAACTCCAGAGTTTGCTGCCTCTGATTAGTCCTGCAGTAATCTCACACACACAGCGCTGGGAGCTCTCATGAGGGTCGCTGGCAAGCTGCTCGAGGTGAGGCCATAGTAGCGGCAGGAACGTGTCTCCATAGTTACAAAACAGCCCCTGTCAATCAAACGTGAGCATGAAGACCTTTTTTTTTTTATCAAATAAAAAAAAAAGAGCCAGATTGCAGTCATTCATTTGATGCTGTCAGCTGTCTGATGGAGAACAATGAATCACAGCAGTTGATGACAGAAATCCCAGCTCTGCCGAGTTCAATCCCGCCTTGGCTAGCGGCGGTATGCTGTGTCACTTCTTTGTTTAAAAAAAAAAAAAGAAAAAGGTCTGCCAGATCGATCAAGGCTGAGAGTTTAAATTGCACCTTAAAGAGACAGAAGCGTCGGGGATTGAAGCTGTCGTTTCCTTTCCGATCCTCCATCGAGAGAAACTCTATGAGCCGCTCAATAAACTCCGGGTCCGAGAAATATTCAAAGATGATCTTCTCTCCCTAAACAAACACCAAATGTAATAATAGCTATATTACTGAGGCATCACTGATAGATTTTCTGTGTGTGGTGTGCGATTTGAGCACCTCGCTCATCTCTTCATACGACAGGTCATCTTTTGGCTTTTCCGAAGCCGCATGGATCATCATTTCCCTGAAAGAAGGGGAGACACACACAAAAAAGGAGGCCGCTGTGATTTATAGATAACAACAAAGTGACAGAAATATGGATAGACACATCCTGTCTTTAAATAAGCAGCAAGGATAAATTAATGATTATAAAGTCAGCTAGTCAGCAAGCCAGCCTTTCATCTATACATCAATTCTTCTATGTAGGCCAGGCAGTAAGTCGTTCAGTGAGCCTTATCTAGGCCAGGCCGTGACAGGAAGTCAGTTCAACACCCTGCAAGTTATCCAGCCACCCAGATCAGTCATCCGGCAGTTAGCCGGACATTTCGCCACAAAGCCACAGAGGCAAGCATCAAATCAACCGGGCAGTTGAGTCAATCAGCTATTTAGCGTCGTCCAACCAAGCAGTTAATCAGCCTTCCTACTTTCTAAATGCCTCACCGCTAAGTCGTTCCCTTTACCTCGGCCACAAGTAGTAGCCACAGTGCGTCTTCTCCACATACGGCTGAGAGTCCCACTGCTCCTCACTCAGAGGGAGGTTGTTGCTGTCGTACTGCAGCCAGCGATTCCCCTCGCGGTCCCCAACACACACCCCCTCTGGATCCTCTATACCACCTGAACAGACATGCAAACACAAGGAAGTACACGGCCCAAAAAATCAGTCAGAAAGATTTTCTCATCGAGAGCAAATGTATATTCATATTCCGGTACTTCTGCTCACTCAATGGGAAACGAGCACACAATTAGACTGTACATCACGGTGTATTAAACGCTGGCTTCAGAGAAGACATCACAGCAAGAATTACTGCCTTTTCCTGCAAGAACTAAAGAGCTGTGCATTTCACAACTGTTAGTTTGTGTTTATACTCACTGATATCCGACGGCTTTACAGACACTTTCTTTCTTGGTCGCTTTAGCTGTTTTAAGATGCCGGCCATTGCTGAGATGGCCACCTACGAAAAGGAAAGAATATAGAGTGGTAGAAGAGAGCCATACACAATCACAGCAGCTCCTGCTAATGTCTTGGCTTTACATCCTTCTCTGGCACTGCTGTGTGTTTGTCTTGTATTATATTGCTGCTACATATTTTTTAGCTACTCAGACTTTTCACAAAGGCCTCTTTGGTAACTTTCTTATTCATTTCTGTACAATAAACATACACAACTTGACCATAAACCTCTAAAGGCAGGATGCCTTTGATTGACACTATTGCCCCACAATACAATGCAGGAAGGAAAGAGAGGAAAAGAAGGCCTTACTTCACAACTTGGAAAAAAAATATGGTCGTGACAAGAAAAATCTTAACAATATATATATTTAACCTTTGAAAGACACTTTCTTTCTTCTGTGATGTTAAATTGGTCGTGACAATCTTTAAAGTTGCATTTTTTTCTGACAAACATCAATGACATCCATCATTTCCTGTGGTTTAAAATGGTAAAGTAGGCTGATTTGTTGTATGCCTAAATGTGATGAATCACAAAAAAAGCTTTCAGTCACCGCATCTCCATCATTAAAACTCATGTGGAATATCAGGTTCTTCACCATCAACCTTTCATCCACACAAACACCAACTCAGACAGACAAACGGGACACGCACACAGCGTCAGACCTTGCGTATGCTGATGGAGTCGTGTGTGAGGCTCTGCGTGAAGAAGAGGACAGCGTCTGGAGGAGGTGGGTGATCTTCTCTCAGCTGGAGGCCCAACAGGTCTGTGGCCATGAACTCAAACTTCCAGGGCCTGAAACCCAAACAGAGAATCTTTAACTAAACTTCTGAGCCTCTGCTACAAAATATATACACATATTTTATTTTTACAACATTTACTGCGACTTATTGTTGAAAAATAAAGCTCTTTTAAACACAGAATATAATACATAAATCACATAATGCATTCTAACATTTATTTTAGAAACATTTCTATAGCAAGTGCATATAACACAGGTAGAGAAAAAACCTACAAGTTACTGTCTTCAAGGCAATCCAAGATGTCATTGACCAGCTTCTCATATTTTCTGAACAAAAGACAAAGATGCGTTAGTAAGTAGTGATTCTCCTCCTACGACAAATGATAAAAATGGTAATTTGAATAATTCATGCTAATATGGTGCTGTAGTTCTTCTGTAACCTTGAGAAAAACTAAAAGGAAATTAAAACTGAATGAATGTCCAAATACAACACCAGTTTTCCTACCTTGCAGCCACCACGTTTCTGATTCGCTGTCGTTGAAGCCCTTCTTTCAGCTCCTCCACGGACGCCGCCTCTAAACAAGGCCTGGGATGTGTAGACTGCGTGATCTGATTGGCTACCTCGATGCATGACTCCGACACCTGGAGGTGGAAGAGAACAAGGGGGAGCAATTAAGAAAAAATAAACTGATGAGGGTCGTGCGATGACTTTTAATGGACCTGTTGCTCACGGTAAAACAGATCCCGATGGTGTCGTGCTGGCGATGAATGCGGTCGGTGACGTCGTCCAGCAGTCCGCCGATGGACGGGTCCTCCAAGGTCATGGAGGGCGACAGGCCACAGCGCACCAGAGCGGGCCACACCTCCCCAACGCAGTCCCAGTCCCTTATACTGGGCGGAGAGGGACCACTGTGCAGACCCAGCAGGCAGTACAACGCACCCTGAAACACACACAGGGTAAAGACACCCCACAGATTATATGTATGTATATATTGTACGTATATGGCGATAGAGACATCGACAGGCAAAGTGACAGTCAAGTTCTGTGGCTTGAGAATGGATCCTGTGTCTGCGTCACGAAAATGTGTCCTTTTGTCTGGATTTGAAGGACACATTCTGTGTATCTCTGCAGCTCAGATGAAGTGCAAAATACTGGTCACATGTTCAGTGCAGCATTCAGGTTTCTATTATTTACATTCTGCAGCTTTAGAAATTAGGCATGAACTTCATTCTTCTTCATCGTAATAAACCTAATTACAAAGCGCTAAATCGACAAACCCTGCAGCACAGGAACAATGCTGCTCCTCTTTTTACATGCTGACTATTTGCTATTAGCATCTGTCTTTAGCTTTAGCATTTTTGCACCAATATGGTAGAAATTAAGCCTATTGTGCGTAACAGCAATTATAACCTTCATGTGTATATATATATATATATATATATATATATATATATATATATATATATATATATATATATATATATATATATATATATATATATATATATATATATACACACATCTAAAAAACAAGTTTTAAAAGTGCTCCAGACATACTCACAAGACCACATAAAAACATACATGATACATGTTTAATTGACAAGAACGAAAACAAAAGCCAGGAGCGAGCCTTCAGACGAGTGTTAAAAGAGGATACTGGTGTTGCTCGCCTCGTTTCCAAAAGAGGACTTTTGTTTTGGTGCTCTGACAGTAAATGTGCCCTATGCTATCACCCGCTGTCTCCAATCTAGCCCTGGGGATAGTCAACAGAAACTGGTCCGGCTAAGATCAGGAGTGTAAGGAGAGACAAGGTCAACAATGCGGGATGGGGCGAGACCTACCTGCCTTCAAAACAAGCAGCGAAACTTTCAAAATCAATGCTGAGGGCCACAGCACAGGGAGTCCGATGCAGCCATCAAGTCCAGTTTGGGACTAACTTCAAGTTTCAGCACCACGGACAGTGACCATTGTGAGCAAGTTCACGTCAACGCTGCTTGTCACCATGTGCTATGTACGTGTGTGTGTGTGTGTGTGTGTGTGTGCGTGCGTGTGTGTGTGTGGTACCTTAAACTGTTGTGGTGTGCCAGTGGTGTGTTGTGGCGACAGCAGTTGCAGGATTCGAGGAATCAGGTCTCTGTAGGAGAAGCTAAAAGTTGCCAGTGCGGTCGTCAGCACATGCTGGGCCCTGCTACGTACCTGCAAGGACAAACACACACACACACGCACACGCACACGCGCACACACACACACACACACACACACACACACACACACACACACACACACACAGAGAGACAGATGTGCACCCTCAATCAATTACTATTCACCAGAGTCATATTTTTGTTTATTCCATCAGTAAAATGGGAACCGGCAGATGTTCTGATTGAATTATTCTTGCAAATATTTCCTGTCAGTTTTACCTGGCTGTAAGTGCTGGTAGAAAGTAGCAGCAGATCACAGAGCAGCTCCTGATGAACCACTTTATATTCATTGCCCTCAACCACCAGCTTCCTCATCTATTCACACAAAAATACAATGCTCAAATATTATTTTTTTTTAAAAACAATGTCCGCCATTTTCTTCATACGGATGTGTTCATATCTGTGACGGTGCACAAAGCGCACGTGTTGTTGAACTGACCTCATGCTGGAGCAGAACCCGGTCGATGAGCAGTGCTCTGATGTGCTGCTTTTTCCCGTGAAGCTGCAGAAAGAGAGGCGACATGCGTACAATCACCCTGCGAGTGACTCATTGAAGCTGACGACAATCAGCAGCCTTGTTGCACTCTTTCAACTCACCCTGTTCTCCATGGACTTCTTAACAAGAGTGAAGCTTTTCCAACGCGAGTCAAACTCCTTCTTGTGGGTTCCTCGGAAAAACATGAGGTCACTGATGATCTGAAGTCAGGCGGACAGAACACGGATGCATGAGATTTGCAGGGCCTGAATGATAACACCTCGCACATAAATATGAGAAAAATCACCTTAATGATGACGAAGAGTGACTTTGTGTCATCTTCTGAGTAATCCAAGATGTGATCTGGATAAAAGTGGATATTGATTAATTGTGCATCACAAACACGCTCCAAACAAAGTGTGGAGTTTAGAGCCGGAGTGTAGTGGCATTAACGTCTTCACTCACGTAGCAGCAGTCTCATGGTTTGGCAGATGGACTCTCTGTAGTTCTCCCGTGAATCATCTGGAGGGGAGGAGACACACAGGCGTCCCGTATGGACGCAGAATGCATGATGAGCAGCCTTATCGCCCACAGAAATTGCTCAGCGCGCAAATTCTTGTGCATGTGTGTTGTGTGGGTGCTGCTTTGCTTGTGTTTTCCTACCGTAGTCGACACCTATATGCAGCTTGATCTCCCCTAGATTGATCATGGAGGGCACTCTGAGGAGAAACGAAATGCAAGGAGCGAAACGTGACAGGACTGCAGGAGAACGCGTGCTTTTTATATGTGTGCGCAGCTGCGGGACTCACAGGTCAGATACGTGCGGTCCATCCAGAGGGGGCAGCATGCTTCCAGCTCCAAGAAGGCAGTGCTGCACAATAGCAAGACTCTGCAACAGCTCCTCCCTGTGAAGCAGATCCCACGTTACAGTCCGTTCACAGCAGTATTGTGTGTGTGCAATTCCACAATTTTTGACACATTTGAGCAGCCGAATCCAAGTTTTCAACCCCTCAGTGCTGTTAATCAGACTTCACCCAGAGCGTTAAGACAGATATTGAACACAGATGTTAATGTTCAGGTTTCATTTTTTTTGGATGGTAGACGACTCTCATTCATCAGCTGTGAAGGCTACGGGCTTCTTTGTTTTGTTTGTGCGTGTGCCTGATTACGTCTAAAAAAGGAGAAGTGAGAAGAACAGCAGCATACCTGCTCATTGGCTGATCTCCAGAGACGTGGCCCTTGATTCGCTGCAGCTCAGGGTGCAGGAGGCGGGACAACAACTGGAAAACAAAGTTTTCCTCTTCCTTATCGGGCACGTGCCAACACACACCCAAGTCTGCCACATCTCCAGCTCTGCCCCAGTCCTGGAGACAGAGAGAGAAATGTTTTCTTCAGAAGGTTGTACAGAAATAGAATAATTTCCACTGGAACAACTGGCAAGCAAACCAGCACAACCAGTCTGCTTCAAAACCACAGACCTGTGTCACCCACGGATATTTGAAAAACATGTTGAGGCTAAGAACACTAAACAATGGACAGATGTAAAATACAAATATATTATCGGATGACGGACTCGCACATGAATCCAACTAAAACTCAAAAAATCAACAACAAAACAAAAACAGAATCAGTGACCGTGAGCTGCAGATGAAGAGAGGTCAGTTTTTGAAAGCAACAGGGGATGGTAGCTGTAATTACCGCCACCTCAACATCAAAACACAAACACACTTCCCTTGCACTCACGTCCAAAAACATGACAAAATATTATTGAAAAAAGCTTTTCTCAGAAATACTGCAGCGCAAGCTGCTCGGTTTCTCTCCTGCTCCTACAAAGTAAAACAGACATGAGAGAACTCCTCTTTGAACGTGCATTTAGAGGCCTTGAGGGGAGATTACGCAACTTTTTCAAAGTAGGATTTAGCACATTTGTTCCAAAAAAATAATTAAAAGTTAGCTTACACAATAGTATGTATTGTATGGAAGCCCATTTCCGCACCCCCCAAAAAAATAATTAGGATAAAAAAAAACTAAAAAAATAAATAAACTTTTTTTGTTGTCTTTTTTTTCTTCTTTGACTTGAAAAAAAGGCACAAAAAAAGAAAAAAGTCGATTTTTTATTTTTTATTGTCCTCATTTTTTTTTAGGTCTATTTTTTGGTCCTAATTTCAATTAAAACATTTTTAGGGGTCCTAATTCTTTTTTTTCATACATATGACCAGTAGCTTATGATGGCTAATGTTAGCTAATGTTTGCACAAGGTTTGTTTGTTTAAAACAAAACTTAATTAATGAGACAAACCAACTATCTGATAACTAATCTAGACTTTTCTATGAAACCACCAGTTTTTTTCAACAGGGTATATTTACAAAAGTATATTTTGAATGACATTGTTTTGTGCTACGTGTAATGTACTGTACGTTTGTTGCTTGTTACTGCATTGTTGTTTAATATCTTCCGGCAAGGGACCGCAGTTAACTGAAAGTATACTAAAATTAAAAAAAGTTTTTAAAAGCACTAGTATTTAGTATGTCATGGGGAAAAAAGAGTTTTTGTGAGCACTTCAGATTTATCTCTTGGCCTTTTTGGGGGTTCTGCATTTAAAAAAAAGCAACGTTAAATCAAATTGGAGAGATAAAGAGACACAGAGACAGAGAGCGGGAAAGAGAGATCAGTATTAGCGTCAGTGGTGTCGACATTTTATTCTACATTGATGAATGCTTTCTAATTCTCTGCCTGGCGATGGAAATTGCATTGCAATTACCGATCCTGCAACATCCAATTTAATTAAACTGGGAGCAGTTTTAAAGGTTGTACTAGTGGCATTTGTTGTTTCCAAGAAAACCTGATTGTTCCTGTCCTAGAATAGATACTGTAATAGCTGTTATAAGAGCCAATTTGCACTCTGGGAGGTGAGCAAATAAGCCAGAGTTGAAACTATGCAGTTAAGAGTCGAGGGACTGGATTTAACTTTCTAAATAATGGCGGTAAACTAATATTCCCCAGTGCGGCATTGCAGACGTCGTGTTTACCCGTATCGGGAGGTCAGTATGAAAGCCTCCAGAGGTGCTGCGGTACTCGGTGGGATAGATCAGGGACAGCGACCGGAGTGTGTGCTCTAGCAGATTGCAGGCCAGTGTGTACGCCCGTTTGCAGCGCAGACGCACACACACACACACGATCCGTTCCAGGTCCCCCCGGTATTTTAACAGCTGTTCACCATCCACACGGGTTACCTGAAAACAGCCCACACACACACACACACACACACACGCGCGCAGACACAAGCACACACAGAAGTACACGCACGCACACAAACAAGCAATTCAATGGAGAGTTGTGTCTTAAATATTGAGGTTCTCCAGTAAATCACAGCATCTGGCTCGCTCCCACTCGCATTAAACTCCCAGGAGTAATAAAACAAAACAGAAAGGGTATCAATATGTTCTGGTTAACGACAAAGCTCCTTGATATTTATGACCGTGCAGGCCGCACGCTGCAAAAAATGCCATTTTCAGCTTTTTCTTCTCTCATACCATATCGCAATCATATACACAGATTTTGTTTTTTGGAACAGTTGAAAATGTCCACTCATTTCAAGTGTTTCATATATACTAAAGTTTGGTAGAAACACTTGATGAGACCTTGAATCAAGGTAGAATAGACGTAGTCTTGAGGAAATAGCACACCGAGCCAAAATATTATTAAACCAAAGTGATCTGTAATGGAATGAAGAAGATATGCAAAACCCTCTGGCAGATATTCCAATCATATTGAGACTAAATAACATTTTAAGAGACGGACTAGATAAAATAAATTAGCAGGATTAATATTTTTTAGAGCGCTGAAGCCCTTGGGAAGTGATAGATCCTCGTCTCACCTCTGAGAGCAGCTGGAGATTCCACAACAGCTCCTTATCCAGCTCGACTTCACTCTGCAGCTCCTCATCTACACACACACACACACACACACACACGCACACATAATAAATAAGATGAATAATGTACTGTATTGCTCCCTTGACAGACTGAGCTCCTTTTGCTGATGTGTTTTTATTTTTTTTTCAGGTTTTAGTCACGCTAGCTGTATTGCCACTTTGGTCCAGACTGAAATATCTCAACTATTGGATGGATTGTTGTGACATTTTTTCTGCAGACATCCATGTTCCCCTTGGGATGAAGTGTAATAACTTTGTTGATCCCTTGGCTTTTCTTTTGGAGCCAGCGTCATGTCAAAAATCCAAGTTGTTGTTTCTGACCCAATATCTTGCAAAATGACATTCCCATCAGTCTCGGCTGTACTTTGTTTAGAGGTAAAGAGCAAATGTTAGCATGCTAAAACACTAAGCTAAGATGGGGAACATGACACTATAACACTACACCTGCTAAACAGATCTTAGCAATGTAATGGTGAGCATATTCACATGAAAAAGTTAGCATTTAGGTCCAAACAGAGCCTCACAGAGTTGCTAGCATGAGTATGCTAATGCTCATAATTAATTAATCTTAATTCATCTTTAATAATTCCACACATTTGAATGTTTTCATGGAAATAACATCACGCATCTCAAAATTAAAACTACATTTGAGAGGTCTTGTACGCACTACAGTTAAAAACTTCTGAACACACACACACACACACACACACACACACACACACACACACACACAAACACACACACACACACACACACAGTGTACTGACTGTCAGTCATTTGGAAAATGACGCCGCAGCAGTGAGGGACGAACAGACGGAGAGACTCAGCGGGGTGACACTGCAAACACACACACACGCACACGCACACACACACACACACACACACACACACACAATGTGAATTAGACTCCCAAGTAGAAAGACAGGCATAAAATAGGTAAAATAACTGAAAAGTAGGAAAATAACACAGAAATGAGAATGTAAAAAAAGGTTTGGTATCAGACACGACCTTATATGGCTCTATTTTTAACATATGATCTAAAGAGCGAAATTCACAAATCTCGAGTGCACTACTGTAAAATATGAGAGGCGAAGAGTTCAAAATAAAAAGATGATGAACACATACCTTTGCTGCCGCTCTGCACATGTCAGCCACCATCCTGCCTGACACACACGTCTCAAAGATGTTGGAGGAGGCAAAGTTATACACCTTTTGCAACGCGATCTAACACAAAGGCAAAGTTTACATATGTTAGACTGCATATATTTTACATAGAACACATAACACCAACATTTGACTTACGAAGATAACTGCATCATGAATAATTAATATCTTCAATTAAATAGTTTTAATCTGTGGGTTAAAAGACGTTTTTATCAAGTTGAGAGTGACAGCATGTTTCAAGCTGTGGTTTTGATCCTTGATGGTGTTTTTCTTAACTTAATTTGGATTGTGTTGGACAATAGCGTAAGCTAAATTAATGTAGTGTGATGACTTTGAAGGTCAGGGTAGTAGTTTTATCAGATTAGCGTGGCAACATAGATATATAACCTCACTATTCTAGTGTTGCTAAATCCTGATTGGTGCATAGTGCAAGTGACATCATCGTTTTCAAACTGAGCCCCGCCCACCTCAAACCAGGGTGAAAGGCACAGACAAAAACCCAAATACAGAAATATCTCAAGTGAAATAATCAAAAATCATTGACAGAAATTTGAAAACCGTTGTGGCGCTCATATTGAGAGCTTTAAGAAATTAGTTTTCAAGGTTTGTAATTGGGATTAGAAGTGTCTAATTAGGGGCAGAAGATTGAGTTTGTGAATGATGGAGTGTGTGTGTGTGTGTGTGTGTGTGTGTGTGTGTGTGTACTACCTTGTATATTTCTGTCGAGCATTGTGTTAGGATGGTGTTCACAGTGGAGGACAGGCCCAGCTCCACCAGACTCTCCAGTTGAGTCTGTGTATCCGTCTCCATCTCATCTCTCGTCTGTTCCAGGGTGCTGCTGTCTATCAGAGCAAAACACCTGCATACACAAGCACATACTTATACACTTGTCAGCAATGAAAATGTCAACAGCCTTATGGAGAGAAAAAAAGGGTGTAATACGTGGCCAGCAGAGCAAGCGATGCAGCGGGGCATTTCAAACAGACAGGGATACATTCATACTCAAACGTTGACAACACAGCCTTACTAAGTGACAGTTTGAATTGTTAATTCGTCTCTACCTGTCCAGAAACTGGAGAACGAAGTCTTCAAACTCAGCTGATGCAAAACACAGATTTTTCTCAATCTGAGAGGGAGAAATGTGAATGATTATTGAATGGATTTGTATCATATGACACTTTTCTGTTCAGTATTTTGAGAAATATGCTATTGTGTAGATACCATTATATTGTTTGTATGGTAAATATGAACCAGAAGCCAGAAGGTTGTTAGCTTAGCATAAAAACTGGAAGCCGGGGGAGACAGCTAGCCTAGCACTGGAAACCTCACAGTGACGACAAGACTCAAGGAAGTGACTGTATCCCTGTAAAACTAGTGATGTTTCAACTTAAGTAACCCAGTTAACGTGTTAATTAGTGAGCTTTAGAGATGCTGATGGTGAATTTTGTTAACTAGCTGCTTTCCTGCTTTCAGTCTTTGTGCTCAGCTAAGCTAACCAGCTGCATATCCATAAGAGTGGTATGAGCTAACTCTCCAAAAATGTCCAACTATTCCCTTTAAGGAAAAAGGAGAAGTTTTTTAAATGGGTGTTGCCAAGTACTTCAAGGCTTTTGCTGAACATGTTTTATATATTATGTTGATTTAATCTATTTCAGGACTAAATTGTGCGTGTGTGTTGTGTGTGTACCTCTGTGAGATCCCCGTGTTGAGAAGGAGCAGATGAACAATCCGCTAAAGGCACCAGGGTGGTGAAGGTGGCGATGAACTGGAACGTTATCTGGACGGAGCCGCACAATGGGACACAGATCAATTTACATCATCTGACGCGATCAAGGCCCAAGTTAAATAACCTCCCAGATGTCGGTGGAATAATTTTTTCAAATGTATCAATTCATTCTGGTGTGATGGATTAATGTAGCAATGAGCTCACCAAGAAAGGAAACCAATCCATTTTACAATCCAAGCAGAAACTGAGGACCTGGCCTCAGTAATTGCAAGTTCTTCAAACTGAGATATTCATTGCACTTTCAGGAATTATTAATGGGATAGTCCAGAGTACACGAGAGGGGAATTTAATCAGCAAGCGCCGTATTGTCTACTTGTCTAACAATTCTTCTTCATTAATAATCTTCACATCCATTACTCACCATGCACTTGCTAAAGTCGTTGGGGTCAATCCCCGGCAGGGAGCCCATGAGCAGTGGGAGTACGTGCCCACGGCCCTCTGGGTAATGGTTATTTGGGGAAACCAGGCTGCGAGCCATGCCGATCATGCAACTGAGCGTGGCGGTGAGGGTGTGCGGCTCCGTCAAGGTCTCCATCGCTGCATAGGTCCTGTTATACACAGATACGAGGAGGTCAAAAATGAAGTGAGCTGACTGGAGAGCTGAAGGTGGATGGGGGCGGGTGGATGTTGGTGTTGTCAAAACGACGGAGAGGAAACTATTGTAGTTTGATCAATGTTTCAAATTTTCCTCAGTATGTAATTAATCCAGTGATAGCTGTCTGTACAATCATGGGTACTTTGCCAAAAATATATTCAATTACAGGCAACATTTAAACTTTCTGTTTACTTCCCATGAAGCCCCCAAAACATGGGAACTCTAGTTCAAAACTTAGAGCATGATTGTCCTCCAAACCTAACTAAGACAAAGCAGAATAATAGGAGTTCCAAACTCCAGGCTTTCTAAATTCCATTCATGTTGCTCATTTCTTTTGGAGAGAACATTGAACATGATTCATGACAGTTATCTCGAACAAACACTTACTTCTCCAGTACAGGTGGTATGACGAGTTCTGGTGTGAGGAGAGCCAGGTTCTGAAGAGCGTAGGCTGCGTCCGTACTGCCGGTTTTACTGCACATCACCACAAGAGGGCAGATAAACAACATACGGTGCGGCGTGGACAACAACACACAGACACACTTGCACAGGTAATCACAAATGACCTGTCTTTGTCCAGATTAGGCTTGTGGTCGCTGAAGCCTTGTGACGTAATCCCTAGTGAGACACAGCAGGACTTAGATGACTGACTGGCGCTGATTTAAATGACATGTTTACAACCCAGTGAACACTATTATGATGACTTGTAGGTCAAAACTGCTCAAAATTGAGTTCTACAGGTTACATATAACCATTGCTTTAAAATGCTGTTAGAATAATGCTTATACGTAACCTATATGTCTCCAAAATATTCTTTTTTTTCCCATCCAAATTAAGCTCTGCCAATCACCAAAATAGCGGGAGGGTTTTGTTCGCTGTTACTGTTGAGATAAAATCCACTGTAAGGTTTAAAATAAATTATGCAGTCGGAAGGAATTTAGGAACCAAAGTTCTGTCTCAATTTGGGTCATTAAATGTGGATTAACACAACCACCGGCTGTGATTGTGCACCACTCACTGTGCGAGTGAGTGGTGCACAGTCACACCTGCCTCCACATGACACGTATTGTGTCTATTCTTGTCCGAGTGGAAATACTTTTTATCGGTTTTCCCACTCACTGGAGCACAAGCTCGACATTTTAAATGTCATCTTGCAACCTATTTTTACAGACTGGCATCTATTTATTTCTGGGTGTCTCTAAACCTCTCTCTTCTGTTTAATTCTATTTATTAAGAGTTTACTTTTTCACTTATGATTTTTCACAATGTCGCGTAAATGTTTATTGTTCTTTCTTTCAATGCCTCTTATGTCTTATTACACTTTGTATATCTTGCATTGAGAGTGCTCTATAAATAAATAACTGACAACGACAACTAACAACGACAAGCTCATCTTGTCATCTTGGCTTACTAGTTATTATGCATGTACATGGACAGATATTTGTAATTACAGGTATAGTTTATATCACATGGGTCTGCATGTGTATGTGTGTATGTATGCATGCACATGTGTTATAATCCTTAACGTAATAGATGTTAAAAGTTATCCAGAAACATATGGGTAACCATGAGAGATTACATACAGAGAGACAGTTTACAGTTATTTTTTATGGTTTTCGTCTCCCTAAGTGCCATACCTAAACATGGCCAGGAGGGCGGTGCTGGTGATGCTACGGGTGAACTCCTGCAAGTCTTCATCAGTCAGCCTTTGACACTCGGGAACAAGCGTGATCCAGCTGGGGTTAGCGTGACGTTCCCGATGCACACGCCGCACAACACTCGCCGGGAGACGCTGAAGCAGACGCATCAGTCGCAACTGCAGGCAAACACACACACACAAACACACGTTTGACATTAGCGTTATCACCAACCGACACATTCGCACAGTCTGCCTTAAACAGATTTTGTGATATTGCTCTTTTCTCCGGCAGTAGTGCATTTTATTATTGTGTCATTAGTGCGGAAAAAGCCAGCCAAGTCCTCAACAGCAGGTTATACATCAAAGGACTTTGACAGCCAGCAGCTGAAAATATGTGTGTGTGTGTGTGTGTGTGTGTGTGTGTGTGTGTGTGTGTGTGTGTGTATGCGTGCGTGTGTGAAAGAGGGACTCACTTGCCAGCGACCATGATTAGAAGGATGGTAGAATGAGGCAATGCTGTTGAAGAGGCAGGTCAGCTCCTTCTGTGCTGGGTTGCCTGGTCCTCCCTGCACAGATTCAAAAAAGGTAATTCATATCATTAAGTAGCAAGGACACACACATATATAGATATGATGTATTCTACGGAGAAAAGGTCTGCAAGTACCAGAAGTGCTGTGATCCACAACACCAAGTGTCCGACGTCATAGGAGTTGGTGAGATACCGCTGTGCCACCATCTTACTGACCCCAACTGGAATGTTCAGACTGCGCAGGATCCTGGTGAAGATCTGCACACACACACAGTGTAGAGTTTCACCTTGATCATGAAACCACGAAGAAATACATTAACAGATCTACAGCTGCTGCCGCTAATGACTCACAGTGGGAATATAAGGGGTCCAGTCCACGTAGCCGATGTTGTCATTGGCGAGGCGAGCAAACAGGTTCACTAGGTGCTGCGGGACAACGTCAGACACACATTCACTGTGAGTACAGAGAACCTTCCCAGAAGTGAAGGCCGCCATTAAAAAATAATAATGATAGCCGATTTAAAAAAAAGAAGAGATGTTCAAGAGATGAAGTGTGCATCAGTCCAGGAGGCTGCGTCAAAGCAGAGCGGAGGCACAAAGGGAAAATCTTTTCTGCATGCCGAGTGGAAACCACTAATGCTTCAATAACATTTCAACATTTCAATCATTGTCAGGAAATGTGTTTCATTCCAAATTACTGCATCCACGATTAGGAAACTGAAGACTACGTAGTTCATTGCTCAATCGTTTAAAAATGTTTTTAAAAACCAACCACTTGCTGTTGTAGGTTTGTACAGCAATTTAAAAAGTGAGATTTTTTTTTATTGATTTCAACTTTATTAACTTTCAAGCCAGTGAACTAGGTGTCAAAAAATAAATGAATGAATGTTTAGAAATAATCTAATTCCATGTATCTGTGTGTGGAGGCATGTTTTACTGATCTTGTGGGGACATATTCTGTTCACACATTTACATTGTGGGGACACTCCTTTTTTGGGGGACACAAATGGGACAATTGCACAGAATTGTTACATTCCTGGGTAAAGACTTGGTTTAAGGGTTGGGTAAGGTTAAGTTTAGGTTAAGGTTAGAATGAAGTGTGTGTGTGTGTGTGTGTGTGTGTGTGTGTGTGTGTGTGTGTGTGTGTGTGTGTGTGTGTCTCACCCCTTCCCAGGTTGGCTGATTTTGCACTGACATCCAAAGAGTCATCAGTTCATCAAACCACAACCTGAAAAACAAATGCACAACACCACCTTTATATTCAAAGACATGGACACACACACACCTAAAGCTGTATTCCCCTAATCTGTCTTCAACTCCCAGAAATATGAACTCCCTCCTTTCCCAGTCAATTCTGGAAGAGAAAGAGAAAAGCTGAAACGGAAAAATAGAGTATTAAAGATGATGAATTGTGGAAAGTGTACGGAAACTGCAGATGAATCCAAGACTAAATCCAGACAAATAGCTTGTGAAAGAGCAAATAAACTGAAGAACGCTGAGGATCGGTAAGCTGGAACACCACCATGAGGAGTGAGAAGAGAGAGGGGGCAAAGGTTTTCCAAGGAAACAAAACTATTAGCAACAAGGGAGGTGAAGGAGGGGCGCAAGAAGAACATTATTTATTGAAACTCCCACAGGTGCAAAGGTGTACACGCTCACAGAGCCGGAAAATGTAGTTATTCATGACACATGGTCATAAGATCCAAGTAAAATACGTGAAAGTATTAGGATTTAATAACAAGTTAAGTTTGAAAACAGAAAAAGCTAAATATTCTATCTTTTTTCTGCCGGCAGAGATTATTCTATAAATAAACCAAGTATCATTGGAAACCCTTATTAACCCTTTGTGTTAGCTCTGGCCAACACAAGCTGCACATATTGTATGTATAATATATGTTTCTAAACAGAGCCATTCAAGTAGGCCCACTTACTGGAAGCCCTGGCTGTGCTCCTCCGGGGGCATGACGGTGGGCAGGAACAGCTCCATGTTGCTGACGGCCTTCTGCATCACCATGTCAAACACGCACAGAAGGGGGCGCCACTCATCCAGCATCTCCTTGGTAGACGACGCGGGGAAATACCTGCAAAATTAACCAAGAATACGTGCAGTCAAGACAGACGTGAGCACAAACAGATGCAGACAAGCAAACACAGAGTGTGGATACAAACACACAAGTTAATCTAAAGCACACAGCTCAACTGGAGATCAAAGCAACACATTATCCCGTGAACAAATTACATGATCACAGAGGATGCAACTTACAGTCTGCAGCTTTTGATCAAAGCCTTCAAAATGTGGTCCACTAAGCTGCAAACAAGCAGAGAGAGGAGGTGTGTGAGTTTGTGAAGGAATTCTGCATTCACTTTTATTGTGAAATACGTATGCACTCACACAGGATAATAATTAAAAAAAAACCTTCAACATTCAGGTTGCAACATATTTCATTGTTTTTTTTTCAATAATTCTTTTTGACAGTAAAAGCCCAAGGTAACATCTAAAATTTGCTTTTGTCTGACCAGCAGTCCAAACATAAGATACTAAGAGGGAGCAATATAAAACAGAGAAAAGATGGAAAGGCACAAGTAAGAATGTTTAGCATCTTTGCTTAATAAATAAGCTTCCTTAAAAATTAAATATTTAATGTTTCAGGCCACTGAGCAGCTCCACTGGAACTGTTGGGTCTTCAGGATCGAAAGCCAACAAGAACATTTATCCATCTATCAATGGATTTATGAATTTACTTGAGTGCTTTTTGATATATCCACTCACAAGAGCCACGAGTACTGCTGTTTGTTTAGCCTGGCCTGGCTTCCCACTTGTTTAACAGTTACCTGACTCACCTGCTCACCTGTTTCCACTTTCCCTGATTAGCCCTGCAGTTCATGTACCAGCCCCTTTTCCTCCACCACTGCCCAGTTTGTCAATGTTGTTGTATGTGTGTCATGCTCTGCGGTCTTGCGTCTGTGCTCTCTGACTTAAGTGCCTCACCTGAACCCTGCAACCTTTCTGATTACCTGTGGATTATCTGTTTGGACTTTCTATCTGTGCCTGTAGTGCTCACAATTGAGACTTTATTTTGCTGCCTCTCGTACTCCCTTGTGACAAGAAAGAGGTTAACTATGTTTGTTTAGAGTTTTGGATTGTATTTGAGCTATACTTAAATTATACGCCCATTTGCCTTTTTGCTGAGGGTTATATGTCAATATTGATACCACTGTCATGTCGGTATGGTAAATATCAGGTGGACAGAGTCAAGGTAACTATCTATCCTTGTTTCCAGTCTGTAAGCTAAGTCAGTTGGCTGCTTGCAGTAGCTTCATATTTAACATATATGGGAGTGGCATCAATCTTATTTAATGCTCCGCAACAAATAAGCATATTTGCAAATGTCAAACTAACAATTCTAAAAGTGAAATAACTGGGCTTAAACGCGTCCAATTCAACAGCTCCCTACACGTCAATGTAAAGGTACAACGTCATACTTGGGGAACCAGATGAGTCCAAGGTGCTCTGTTTTGGAGTAGACGATCCTCTCGTACAGATTGTAAATTGGTCGCCACGGCAACTGCAGATCGTCCCTTGACAGCAGTTCCTTCTTCCTGTTTGAGAAAAAAGCCAATTGTTCACAGTCTGTCCTGTTTTGTTATTTGGACATCAGTCCAAATCTTTTGATATTCAAACCTTTTGAAAGAGAACCCCCCCCCCCATGCCCTCCGCCCCGCTGTCAACACAAAATGACTAACAATGGTGTTTGGAAGTAAGAATCTACGAGGTGTCTGAAAAGAGTTTGTATTCGTGGGAAAATGCGTCACAAGCTCGCATGCTGCGCTCAATGTGACGACTGCCAACATCCAGACGAGTCAGCAAACGCAGCACTGTGATTCTTTGTATTCAATAAAGCACAGAGGGACTGACGGCTGCAGGCATTAGTAGTTTGCAGGTGTAGACTCAGACTTAAGACGCAGCTCGCAGTGTAGTGACCTCATGATTCTTTATTTTTCAAACACCCTGTTAAGCTTTTAAATTGCACACTAACTGATGAGTACTTTTATTATAAGCTTTAGAGCGAGCGGAGCATATTTTTTAATCCTCCTGAGAAACTTCCATCGCTTTCTCTGTAGTCTTATTACTTCTTATTAGTTCTTTGTAAAACTTACAATTTATATAGGCATAAACTCCACAGAAAGGTTAAGAGTCCCTACACGGAAGAATGTGCACAATTTCCATGCACAGCCTGCCATTCCTCTTGGCGTCTTCTCCACCATTCATCTCACAGCGATATGGAACAGGCTCTCATTGGGGAAATAGTTAAATTGAAGGAAAGAAGAGGCAATCGGGAAAATGCGGGGGTTGAAAATAAAAAGAAGCCAATTGAGACCTCATGCCTGATGTTGAGTATCAAATTTATCTGAGCTGTGAGACCTGGCACTGCATGCACGTTTAGCCCAAATCTTTCTTTTTTCATCTATTGGAAAACACTCAACAAATGACAATGTTTTGTGATGGATGTGAAAATCGTGGAAACAACTGAAGACAAATGGGTCGAGGAGAACATCCTGCGGTCGCTCGTTATTTAAGAGAGAAAAGCAGGGAGTTAAGATGTAGGTCAGAGCTTAAAGAGTAACACATATATACTGTTCTTTTTACTTAATATGCGTGGGTGTGTAACTAAGTACATTTAATTATTTTACCGTCTTGAATTTCCATTTCCTGCTACTTTCAACTTTTACATTTCAGAGGGAAATACTTTTTACTCCCTGTGTATATTTGACAGTTGTGGTCACGAGTTTAGTTTCATTTCAGATTGAGATAAAAACATATATATATATATATATATATATATATATATATATATATATATATATATATATATATATATATATATTATGGCTACATAACCCCAATCTTTTTGGCCTGTTGTTTCTCACCAAAAATACATATAGTTGGGGTTTTTAACAGTTCTACCAAAAAGATAGATTCAATTTTTAAACTCTTAAGTTACTTCTAACAGTTTGATGCCTCAAAAAAAAGAAATACCGATAGAAAATAACTTGGCTTTCTTTTCTTTCTCTTTCCAGCAGCACATCAATCATCTAATGCCCCCCAAATATGTATTTTGTGACCTTTTGAGGAGCCCCAAAGCCATAGGTTGGGAGACACGGGATAATACGACTGAACTGTATACATTAAAATGAGCTCCATCTTAGAGGTAAAACAGTAAAATGCTACTTACACTACATTTTCTGTACAACAACTACTACAATTACTGTATTTAGTTTTACTATAGAAAGATTGTGAATTCAAAATTTACCTGTAATGAACGAGAGTTTGGTTGTATACTAGAGGTATTTCTTCTGTCCTCCAGAAACTACATTAGATATGTGGCTTTTGTAACATCTACAAACATGCAGTTGATATTGCTGTCATCTAAAAGTCAGAGTGAGTGACATTTACATTTTCACTCCATCAACACAGACTACATCTGGATCGGGCAGCGATTCAGGTTAATATTGTTGCCCATCTTAAACTAAAGGTCTATCACAACTTCAGTGTTGCCAGCCACTTTCTTTTGGTACAGTTTGAAGATTCGGCTCTTTTTAAGTGTTTGCTATATTATTTTGAATTCGGTCATCTTACTTAAAATCATACATATCACTTTGTTTAATTTGATGCAGATGCAACATTTTTTGAACACATTCAGAGGATTGTGGAGATCTGTGCTCTCTGAGTGCTTTACATTAGTTTTCTTCTTTCAAGTCTGCAGGTTGTTTTTTTTAAAAGCCCCAAAATGGCAGCAATCCAAATGCCAGAGAGGTAAGTGAAAAATCCACTTTAACACGTCATGGGACTCGACATCGGCAGACAATTTGTGGCACAGTGATGTTTGCCAGCCGCGCTGCTCTCTGATCTCATTATATTAAAGGACACCAAAGGGCAAAAAAAAGGCTACAGATGCTGGAACCAACCACCTCAACTGGCTTCTTTTATTAATGCGAAGGAGCCGCAGCTCTCCCAGCTCCATCACCTTGTTGCTGAGGGTGAGGGAATCAGATATGCCTTGTGCATCTGTGTGTGTGTGTCTGTGTGTTTGTGTCACACCCACTTGAGAAGCTGAATGAGCAGCCTAGCGTAGCTCTGCATCATGTGAGGCTCCAGGTCCGGCAGCGTGACCAACTCATAGAGCAGCTTGATGAAGAGGATATGGTCCTCCTTGCTGAACATCCGGCCGTACAGCTTCAGAAACCTGAGGGCAGAGGTGAGGACAGGTTACCATCCGTCCATCCCCTCCTGCTTCCTGCAGCTGACCCATATCCTGAAAACACATTAAGTGCACCGCTTTCTCCTTTTCTGGAGGACATTATAGTGCAATAGTTGTCTTAGAAAGTCAACATGTATTATCCACCTGTAAGGAAATGCACTAGGTAAATCAAAAATAAATGAAATGTGACAAATAAGATTACACATCTGTCGAGCTTATCATTTTATTGATGAAGGATCATTCAACTGTGGCCTATTTTGGTCTGGAAACTTTTAGAATTTGTAACACTTATTGAGAGAAATAGATTTCAGTTTCCTTCCCAGCCTACATGAACTGCTCTGGAGACCATTATTATGAACCCTGAGTGAGTAACTGGGTTTGACTTGATGTAGTTTGTATCTGGAGGACAATCTGGCTTCAACACTTACGAGAAGAGTTTCCGAGACCAGAAGGCGACCCCGGGCCACAGCTCTCTGAGGAGGACAGCTCTGGACAGGTTCGCTTTGATCTCCGCCAGCAGCTCCGTGGCTTCACTCCCGAGCCGGCCGGAGTACGGCAGCAAGCCGTTATACACGATCTCCTTCTGAGGGACAAACCCATCCATATCCCCATCCACAGTCATATCCCACTGATATGTCAGGTCACCTTTCTGCTGAATGCGTGGAAAAAAAATTCAAAAAAAAGGTCAGGAAAGCCCCGTTCCCCTTTCAATCTAATGAATGTTGTGCCTTCTGAGACGCGCTGTGCCGAAGTTGGAGGTTTAATAATCCGCTGTGTCCAGTGACCAGGTGGAAGGCAGGCGATCACAGGGGGAAAGTGTGTCACGCTATAATTGAGCTGTGCAAAGCCCTGATCGCGCGCAAGGCCGGTTCTGCTCCGACTTGCAATGTCAGGGGCCGCGTCACCTCTCCAGGTATCCACCGGCTGCCTGCGCACGCACACACGCACGCACGCACGCACGCACGCACGCACGCACGCACGCACGCACGCACGCACGCACGGACGCACGCACGCAGGAGCTTGTGCACTTACCGTGACGCACGTGGTCAAAATGACTATAGCCCACAGGTTGCTGGAGAGTGTGCATTACTCTGGTGGTCTGACTTTGATTTCAGCACCACTGAGTCCAATACGGGAAGGCTTTGATACATGAAGGCTTCCCTGTGTGGGCTAGGATGCAACCTAGAAGGCATCACATTCTGGACTACAAATCCCAGAGGCGCTGCATGTGTGCACCGCAAACTAATCTGCAGAATAAAAGGATGAATGGATTAATGCGCCTCTTCTGTTCTACTGACCCACTGTGGCTGTTATTTGGTATAAAGCTCTCTGTCTGGCGCTTTTAGTGAATCCTCATTCATCTATCGAAAAAGAAAACCTTTTTACTTTTTACTTCATCATGCAGCTCAGCAGGCAAAGTCATGCTTGTGTGTTTTGGCTGCGCACCACAAACACACTTGTTTACCTGTACACTGATTTCAATGTCCCAGTCCCATGATATCCGTTGTCCGCGACCTTCTCCATTCGTGCATTACTGTGCACCCTTCCATGTAAATCCATTTACTTTAAGCTCATGTAAGTCCCTGACCAGTGCATGCTTAAGAGCGGTGCAGCGAATGCACGTTATTGTCTGGCCTGTAGGGTTGCTGCTCAACGCCGAGGGCTTAGAGCATAATGCACAAGCCCTTTGAGGTTCTCTGGTCTGGTTACTTTCAGAAGGAATGGGACAAATTGCTGCAAAAGCTGTCTGATTGCACAAAGTGTTCTCAACCCTGCCTTCTGCAGCAGTCCTGCAACCTTTAATCAGTCTCACCTTTCAGTCTCACCGAGCGTGCCCTTTATTTTAACACGCCTCTGTCTATAACCACAGGGGAAGACTGACAGAGTCACAGACTTTGAGAGATCCCAGAACAGAATGTGCCTCCACTCGGCATATCAGTCCAAGAATGTCACACCGGACTTTGCCAAGCAATCTCACCCAAGTCTTCACCCAAAGACTTTTTTTTCGGCTTCTCAGGGCAGCGACAGCACCTGCGTTCACTGTCTGCATTGCGATAGCACTTCCAGGAGGACGTCTGTTCCTATATATTTGTTCTTCGTGGGGAAGTGTCTGTATGGGCACAGGCGCTTGCATGTGTGCACACGCATGTGTGTGCACACAGCTGTGAGATTCATTATTCCACGGGTGGAATCCACAGATGGAAAATATGATTCAGGATGATGATGCCTCTTTGACTCAGCAGGGGGAGACGACCAAACAGGGAGAGCGAGGAAGACAGAGAGAGACAGAGTCAGGGGGGAGGAAGGGAGGTAAGTGATGGAGGAAAAAGAGAGAGAGAGGGAGAGAGTGAGGTAGGAAAGAGAGATGAAAGTCGCAAACGGAGTAGATGTTTTTGAATTCCACCAGCTTGCTCATCTTTACGTCATGATCTTTTGCATTATGACACACACACACACACACACACACACACACACACACACACACACACACACACGCACACACACACACACACACACACACGATCAAGCTTCTCAATTTCACTAGTGATTTATGGTGATGGCAGTTTTCTCGCTCCTAAAATATTGGAAAAAGTCAGGCAGCCAACAAGTGGTGTGTGTGTGTGTGTCAATATGCAAGTGTATGTTTGTGTGCATCTCTCAGTTTGGAGAGACAAGAGTGTAAATGATGTGTCTGGGAAACCTGCATTGAAACACACACACACACACACACACACACACACACACACACACACACACACACACAAGTTCCTTCCATCCAGCTGGGTTTCTCACTGGGAGATATGCAGCCCAGTTCATCGCCAGACAGACGAGTAATATATGGCTCCTGCCTCTCTCTCTCTCTCTCTCTCTCTCTGACACACACACACACACACACACACACACACACACACACACACACACACACACACACACACTCTCTCTCAAACAAATGCATAACCACATTAGAACTTAACCAACCGAGCTGTCTGCATGTTCTTCACTCAGACTTCCCGCTCAACAACCTTTTTCCTATCAATTTCTTTTGGACTACACTAGGAAAGCTGTGCTGATAAGCCTCAGTCTGGTGAGAAGGAAACAAGGCGACGAGGAAATAAGGAAGAAGACAAGGAGACAGACATTCCACCAAAGACCCTGTGGAGCTGTAGCGTGGACGAGTCAACCAGCCGTGATTTCTAATCGTGGAGAAAGGAACGGCGAGCAGTACGCAGGTATGCAACGTTAATTCCCTCTTTACCTTCTTCTTCTTATATTTCCTTGGCAGCAGTCCTCACTGTATGGTGCAGTTTTGTAGCTGTATCGCTGGCATATATTTTATTGTGACTGCATCTGTGATTTATGTGTGAACAGGAATGAGTCCACTGAGAGGTTTCCCCCGGCTTTTGAAATTCCTCTTTGCAGCAGCTGTGTGCGCAGGTACCACACACCGGATAAACTGCATTCACACATATGCACACACGGTTTCCTCACCTCTTTAAGTTAAGTATAAAACAACAGACCTCCTCTACAGGTGTAGGGGGTGCGAAGGTGGACAATGTGTCGTCAGAAGTCTGTCGCCATCCATGCGAGGAGCTGGTGGGCTTGCTCACTGAGATCCAAGGCCTGCGTATTGTGACCAGCAACCTGCTTGAAGACCTAGAGAGAGTAGTAAGACACACAGATGTATCATCTGCATGTTGGCATTCTTTGGTATGACCAGGAAATTGGGTTTCAGCGGAGATATAAAATGTTCCCTTTAAGAAGATTTGAGTAGCACTTATGATAACTATTTATCATTAGTTAAGCATGAGTAAACACTTAATTCATCATTTATAAAGCATTGTTCCTTCTCATTAGTATGCAATTTATATACACAGTTAGAAATGTTTAGTCTTGATTAATAAGCCTGACTATTATGCTTTTCATGATTGGGTTTTCATACTTTATAAATTATGGATTCCTTAATTGTAAATTAAGTATTAAGGATAAACTTATAAATGATGAATTAAGTGTTTACTCATGCTTAACTAATGCTAATTAACATGCCGTTATGATAAAGTGCTACCAAGATCAAACACATGACAGTCAAAGTGTTTCATGTGTAACATTTTAACATCAGTAAAACATTGTAAAATATATTGTTGATTCATTGTCAGGGGTTTTATGGTGAACTTGTGTGAGGAAACCAACATAGTAGCTCTTCTTCCAGAGCAAATGGAACAAGCGGCAACATCCTTTTTTTCTGGCATGACGCCCTGTGGTTTGTGGTAAATGTCCTGGTGATTTTTGTGGGGGAAAAAAACATGCAGAAAAAATACCACCAGACTTAAAATGTTGGCTGCTAAACAACTCAGCTGCCAATCTACTCGCATACAATAGATCTCTGTGTACTAAAAAACCCAAATCTTAATAAACTAGAGACCAAATTGTGATGGATCACACCAGCTGCAACGTGAAATTGGGTGTACAATGCGGGGCCTTCCCTACATTACACCTCCATACCTCTGGTGCCTTTGGTCAGACCGCACCCATCTTCAAACTCTGCCTTTTAGTTTTGTGCGTGAAAAAAACCATAGAAACACTCGACAGAGTACTAAAAAACACTTCTGTGGTAGTTCCCGCAACAGAAGATGTGTCCAGGACTACAAATGTCAGGATATAAACATCTTAAAATGTAGTTCTGGTCATGATTTTTGTATGTTTTGGGATTCTCAGTCAAAAGAAAATGAAGAGATGCGGATATCGATGGCTGAGCTGAGCAATAACAGCAGCAGCAGCAAGAACAACAGCAGAAACAGAAACAACAGCAGCAGCAACGGCAGCAGTGGCAACAGCAACGGCAGCAGTGGCAGCAGCAACGGCAGCACCAGGAACAGCAGCAGCAGGGGCAGCGGCCTTGGTGGCAACGGCCTTGGTGGCAGCGGCCTTGGTGGTACCGGCCCTGGTGGTACCGGCCATGGTGGCAGCGGCCTTGTTGGTACCGGCCTTGGTGGCAGCGGCCTTGGTGGCAGCGGCCTTGGTGGTACCGGCCCTGGTGGTACCAGCCCTGGTGGTACCGGCCATGGTGGCAGCGGCCTTGGTGGCAGCGGCCTTGGTGGTACCGGCCCTGGTGGTACCGGCCATGGTGGCAGCGGCCTTAGTGGTACCGGCCCTGGTGGTACCGGCCATGGTGGCAGCGGCCATGGTGGCAGCGGCCTTGGTGGTACCGGCCCTAGTGGCAGCGGCCTTGGTGGCAGCGGCCTTGGTGGCAGCGGCGATGTCAATGATCTCGACAGAGACGGGGAGGTCTGGTGTATGCAGGATGGACGGGTGTACGATCACGGGGAGGACTGGGATGTTGACAGCTGCACTGCGTGCGCTTGCCAGGTCAGTGTTGAACAACTGTTACTCTCTGAAACAGTAGCGGGTGGGTGTTTCCTGGGAGAGTGCCGAGCAAGTCTCGTTGATAAGACAACATACTGAAGCATGACCTGCATTAGATCAGGTCTCAAGTCCTCATTGTGTATCAGGTCATATTATGTTATATAGTTTGACATATTTAAAAAGACAATGTCTCTAGTCGCACACTAGACTGCTGCAGTGTTCTAAAAACTTGACTTGGGACTTGAACGCCATGAAATTAAGTCTCAAGGTTTGACTTTGACTGTTCGAATATTGGAACAAAAAAAAGTAAAAGAATCCCACGGCCCAAATATTGATGAGAAGATTGATCCCACCCTTCAGAGCGGTATCCGATCTAACTCTTGGCAAGAAAGCGAATGACGATATTTTCCACAATTCCTTCAAACTCCACTAATAAGTTGAGAAGATACTGACCGTACATTCCACTTATATCCAATATGGTTTCATTTATTTTCAGCGCTGCCTCTAGTAGTCTCCGATATTTCATCCTCTGTTTCATGTCTGTTTCTCTTTATAAAATATCATTAGCTTTTTCAAGGATGGATTGAGGGAGTAGCCAAATCATGAGTTATGACAGCAAACTATTCATCATTACTCTGCAAGCGCTGGCATTTAGCACATTTGGCTCAAACTAACACGGTTTGACAGATAATATTGTTAAAAATGCTGATTGTGTGTGTATTTTCCTCACCTTGAGTAGAATGGAAAGGTGGTGTGTCAGCAGGTGTCTTGCCCTCCAGTATCCTGCATCTACACATCCTTTATCGATGGAGAGTGCTGTCCTGTCTGTCTCGGTGAGTTTGAGTTTTTCTGCAACTATGATTAGCTTACAACGTGTGTAAAGATCATAATATTTGATAAATGTATACCGACAGTGTAGGCGTGTGCATGCTTTCAAAGATAATGAAAACGGCTGGTCCCCGTGGTCGGAGTGGACCCACTGTTCGGTCAGCTGTGGACGCGGAGGGCAGCAAAGAGGCCGGACCTGCAATGACATCAAGCCGTCCTGTGCCGGCCCGTCGGTCCAAACCCGCAGCTGCATGCCGCTGAAGTGTGACCGCAAGGGTACGACGTCACTCCGCGTGTCTCATCTGCAACATGTCTTCAGTCTAATTTCTTTTCTTTCCTTTTTGGGGTGATTGGCCAGTGGGGGGAGCAAATTGAATATTCCAAGAAAGAGCCCAAAATATGAAATTTCAGATAAATAGATTTTAGAGATTGGAACCCTAATTGGAAACAGGTTGTTGTATAAACCGTGGTGGTGGTGGTCTGCGTTGAATTCTGCTCAGAGATCTTTCCAGGCTTTTCTACAAAAAAAAAACAAAAAAACCCTGGGCTTTTAACAAGCTGTATGTGCTTTGATTCCTATCTAGCGCCTCCTGATGGGAACTGGGGCCTCTGGTCCCCTTGGTCTGCGTGTACAACCACATGTGGAGATGGCAGCATCACACGGGTCCGTCTCTGCAGCAACCCTCCACCGCCGAAGGGGGGCAGAGGGTGCACGGGCAGCGCCAGGGAGACGCAGCCGTGCAACAATACACTCTGCCCCGGTGAGTTTGCGCGTGCACGTGCACAAACCGCACTGGAGCGCTGGAGCACTCGGCTGGCTTACAGGTGAACAATGTGTTTGTGTGCAGTTGCTGGAGGCTGGACACGCTGGACCGAGTGGTCACTGTGCTCAGAGTCGTGCGGCGGAGGTCTTACGAGTCGCCAGCGGGAGTGTTTGAACCCCGCCCCTCAGCACGGCGGGAAGCCTTGTGCTGGAGACGCTGTGGACTATGAAGCATGCAACAAACAACCATGTCCAATAGGTAAACTTAACCTTGTTCACAATCCCCAGGCTGTTCGGCTCACTGTGAAAGCAGATATGATCAAATAAGTAGACTAAGCCTTACATACATGCGAAACATTGTCTTTTTTTTTATTGGATGATTCATATTTTCAAACAACAAAGGATTAAAAAATGATCCTGCAGGCAGTTATTCTGCCTTTATTCATTTATGGAGGCTTAGGACGGAAGAGACACATTATTCAAGTATAAATGTGATCTTGGACTGTTAGTGTTGTGACTCTGTGCCTTTACGTGCACATTTCTGTGCCTTTACAGACACATGTTTGCTCTCAAATCCGTGTTTTCCTGGAGTTGAGTGCACATCACACAGCGATGGATCATGGGAGTGTGGACATTGTCCGTTGGGTTTGGATGGAAACGGCACTCACTGTGAAGATGAGAACGAGGTAATAATAAAATGACTCATTGGTACTCTCGACAACACTCATATGCACTGATATTTGAAAACCTTTAATAATTATACTGGCAATATTCAAAATATGTTTAAAACTCAAATGTCACGAAAACAAACATATACCTTACATTTTGTGAAGAAACTAGGATTACTTATTGTATCACAGGTACATGTTTCTGTTTTTTGTGAACACAATTTTTAGTGAGAAAAAAATAAATAAATAAGAATAATAAAGTCCCTCTGCATAAATAACAGATACAAATAGAAATATATAGAGAAATCTTTAGATTTCTATTTTTTTTAAGTCACTATATAAAATCAATAATGTAAATTCCCCACCATCAACATATTTCGAGTGTTCGTTATTACACATTTTTAGATGCTGAAAGTTTCTCTCTGGTCCTGCTTCGTCACCTTTGCACGTCATGCAGATTGTAAAAGCTAAAATGGGTCAGAGTTCACCCTCCAGCCTGTAACTGAAGGCGCTGGATCTCCTAACCAGACATAGTGTTCATGTCGAAGGAGATAAATCTCGTCTCGTCTCATCCTGTACACATCAGCTGTCACATCTTCGTATTTACTCTTCTCGTTTGACATGCTGAGCATTGTTAATCCCTCTATCTCTGCAGTGTGAAGTGGAGAGTGTGTGTGTCACAGAGTGTGTAAACACAGACCCTGGCTTCTACTGCCTGCCCTGTCCTCCTCGCTATAAAGGCAGCCAGCCGTACGGACTCGGGCTGCAGGAGGCCCAGAAAACCAAACAGGCACGTGTTCCCTTCTTTGAACACACTGTATACTTTGTCTGTAGTATTCTCAAACGTTTGCTTTTGTTGTAGGTGTGCGAGCCATACAATCCTTGCAAAGACAACACACACACCTGCCACAAGTATGCTGAGTGTGTGTACCTGGGCCTGGCGTCTGAGGTTTTGTTCAAGTGTGTGTGCGCTGTTGGGTTCGCTGGCGACGGCTTCCTGTGCGGTGAAGACTCTGATCTGGACGGCTGGCCCAACGTCAGATTGACCTGCAAACATAATGCAACCTACCACTGTCACAAGGTAAAAGCAATCACAATACAATTCATTCGTTCATTGGCTGGCTGCGTTCTGATTGGATGGGATTTCACAAAGCCGAGTTGTGATTGGCTGCAGGATAACTGCCCCACGCTACCAAACTCCGGACAGGAAGACCTGGACAAGGACGGCAAGGGCGACGCCTGCGACCCCGACGACGACAACGACGACGTCATAGATGAGCGGGTGAGACCGGCATGACTGGAAGCAGGCCGATACATCACATCCCCTTGTGTATGTGTGTTCTAACTAATGTGTGTGTTTGACACAGGACAACTGCCCGCTGGTGTACAACCCCCGGCAGTTTGACTCCGACCGAGACGGGGTCGGGGACCGCTGTGATAACTGTCCGTTTGATAGCAACCCGCAGCAGACGGACACTGATGACAATGGAGAGGGAGACGCCTGCAGCATTGACATTGATGGAGATGGTAGGAGCAACACAGGCCTGGAGCATGCAGTTACCTTATCCAACTATTAGAGAAGCCCAGAAGTATGCATGGACAGGTAGCGCAAGTAATTCAATTCAACTTCATTTCAGACACATTCGTCCATATCAAAAAGAATTGTAATTAGATACAATTAACACATCGGCCCCCCCTGGCCGACGTGTTAAAATCACCCACCATATTTCCGACTGATCAGCCATTGATATCTCCAGAGCGGAAGAATGGATTTGTGCCACTTTTTAAACTGCATTTGATTTGGTCTAAAGGGAAGAATTACTTGATTTTAATCTGGAAAAGGGAAAATGAAATATGTGGTAATGAGCGAGGCTGGGACCAGGATCAATTCAATGTAGATGTAGTGTTAAGTTACTCTTTAAATATAAATGTAATACATACTGCATTTACCCAAACATCGGCTTGATTTATAGTGCTCTCTCTCTCTCTCTCTGTGTGTGTGTGTGTGTGTGTGTGTGTCTTTCTCCAGAGGTTCTGAATGACCGGGACAACTGTCCCTTCGTCTACAACACTGACCAGAGGGACACAGACCTGGATGCTGTTGGAGACCAGTGTGACAACTGTCCTCTTCTGCACAACCCTCTGCAGGTTGTTAAAAAAACACACACACACACACACACACACACACACACACACACACACAAGTGCTTAAAAGAACACATATATCTGATGAAATAAAATGTCATTTTTTATGTCAGCGTTGCCTCACAGAACATCTGGAATGAGGTGCATGTTTTACCACACGGATCCAACAAAACCAAACTAATGTATGAGCTTCACTGGCAATAAATCAGTTGAATGGATGATTGATTCATTTTCAAAAATGAAAATAAAATCCTGGAGGTCTGCGTGTTGGTGGAAGAAAACTCCTGATTCCAGACCATTTAAACATGTCGTGTGCGTGCGCGTCTGCAGCTCGACTCCGACAGCGACTTGGTGGGGGACATGTGCGACGACAACGAGGACATCGACGAGGACGGCCACCAAAACTCTCTCGACAACTGCCCCTACATTTCCAACAGCAACCAGGCCGACCACGACAAGGACGGGAAGGGAGACGTCTGTGACCATGATGACGACAACGACGGTGTCCCCGATGACCGCGACAACTGCAGACTGGTGCCCAACAGAGACCAGCTGGACTCTGATGGTCTGGGTTTCTACTATGCTTTCTTTCTTTTTTTTACAAAGCGGGACACAAACAAAAGCACCTATAAAAGCTTCACAAAATGAATCAGGAAAACTGAGAACGTCTCTACAGATGAGATCGTGACACAGATATGCTCATGATGCACGTGAGCAAATGCTAATACATTTGCTGTCGCATGGGAAATATATTTTGGATGATTTGCTATAAATGGATTTTGCAGCCATGCAGTAAAATCCGTCCAGTATGTTTCCAGTAATCTAGGCCATGTCGATGTTGGACATCAACATAAACAGGTTACGGCTCTCGGTCGTGCAATTAATCATAAATAAAATGTCCTTTAATCTATCCACCATCATACAGGAATTTCTCGCAGTAATTTCTTCTTGGTAACAATGTAACGTTTCTTCTAATTCCTCCCTCCTGCAGGTGATGGGAGTGGCGATGCATGCTTTGATGACTTTGACAATGACAGTATTCCAGATGCGCTGGATCCATGTCCACTGAACCAGGATATCGGGTCTACAGACTTCAGGAAGTTTCAGGTTGTTTTGTTGGACCCTAAAGGCACCACGCAGTCCGAGCCGCTCTGGGTGATCCGCAGCCAAGGCACCGAGCTGCTGCAGACGGCCAACTCGGACCCCGGCATCGCTTTAGGTGAGATTAACGTATGAGAACAGAAACACTTAACCCCTATGAAAAGTACGATGTGTTGATAATATTTTGTTGAAACAGGATATGACCGGTTTAACGCTGTGGACTTCAGCGTGACATTTTATGTGAATACCAACCGAGATGACGACTACGCGGGCATCGTGTTCGCCTACCAGTCCAGTCGACGCTTCTATGTCGTCATGTGGAAACAGGTCAGGGTTGAATGCGGCCCTTTACATCAATGATACGTTGACATGACGCTATTGGTTCTCAGTGATCCACAAATGACATGTCACTGTGTTCAGATCAGTATAATGGTGGGAAAGCACACGGTAATGAGGATTCTTTACAGTTTGCAAAAGTGGCATCATAGGATGTATTTCAGTTGAGGGTAGGACTAAGAGACATGGAGCAAAGTAGGGATACTGCTTGATACATTGCTAATTGTTAGGTTGAAGTAAAGCACATCACAGGCACACTCATTATGCGTCTGAGAAATAATTTGTTGCTCATAAATAAGATATTGTTGCAGTTGTAGTGTCGGAATACACATCTGTGTGTTTTTTGTTATTTATTTTTCATTCATATTTATTGTTGTCACTCTGATGGTGGCTTTATTAATCGTAGCAATGCAAATGACCCTTTTAATTTAGGGTTGAATCAAATCTTTTATCATTTTTTATACATCTTCAAACATCTCTTTGACCATAATCTCCTAAATATTCATCTTCTGCACTTAAACAATTCAGTGCATAAAATAAAAAGACTTTCAAACTTTTTTTTCTGTGTCGCTCAGCTATGTACAAATGTCATCTTATAACCTTCACTCCCTTTTGTCCTCCACACGCCTCCTCTCTCTCCATGAGAGCAGGTGTCTCAGGCCTACTGGGAGAAAAAGCCGTCCAAAGCTTTTGGCACAGCGGGACTTTCGATTAAACTGGTCAACTCCACCAGCGGGCCGGGAGAGTACCTCCGCAATGCCCTGTGGCACACGGGAAACACCCGGCACCAGGCAGGAATCAGTCACGTTGGCTATTCACAGTCTGCTTGTCATAAATGACACCAAATGTCTTGTTTGAACAGATAATCTTCTCTAAAACAACCTTGAAGATCGGCTGGATGTCAGATACTCGAGCACAGTTCCCCCCCCCCTGACATCAGTGTGTGTTTGTGTGTGTGTTTCAGGTCAGAACATTGTGGCATGATCCCAATAATATTGGCTGGAAGGACTACACAGCCTACCGCATGCACCTCACCCACAGGCCCAAGACTGGGTTCATCAGGTACAAAGACATCCTCACAAAGTGTCATTATTATCACTGGAGGGTCTAACAGTGGTGAGACGCATTCAAGAAAGATTCCTGAATGGGAATATCCCAAGAATATCCAGCAGCAGTGCAGAAATGACTCTTTTTTTCTCGTGTTTTTCATTCTTTTCCTGGAAAACATTGCATAGTAGTCCTGTGTATCTCTAGTGGCACAAACGGAACATTTCACCTTTAGAGGTTTTGAGTTAAAGCATAATTATCTTGCTTGCATCTCCTCCTTGGAACCTGAGTTAATATTTTCACGTTCGCTGTCATAAACCACGACTGGATTATGATCATGGAAACCACCAGGATTTGTGGTCCTCCGTAAAGGACCAACAGCTCCTTCCAAGTAACTCTACATTCACATTAAACCTCTCATTCGTATTTACAGTTAAAACCTTTTGATAATGGCCTGGCTTTTAAAAGGGCCACACCAGTGTTTAGCTTATTTACTACACATCACATATATACATAACCTGCATGATATATTTCATGATATCAAGCCAAATGGGACACTCTTGGATGCAGCAGCTTTAACCCGTTGGTGGGATGAGGATTGAAGCAGGATTTCCTGTAAGTGTATAAACGTTAAAACATTCAAGCATACTTAAAAACATATAGCAACTCTGTAAAGTAAAGTCTTATATGGGCTCAAACATGCAAAGACACTAGTGTTGTCTTTTATATTACACTTTTGGGACTCACAGTACCAGTTAAGTTCATGTAGTTTATTTAGTGGCGCAGTAAGCTGCTGAATAATTTCTTAAATTTGTGAAAATCACATTTATTGCCATTTCTTTTTGAAGAAAACAGATGTGCTTGTGCTCCAGGATACCATCAATCTCCAAGAGTTATTTTATAACGGCGTAATTCACTTTCTTTGTTGCTTTTGCTTCTCCTCAACCTGCCACATCTACTTCTCTTAAGTTGAACTTCACATGAATCGACTTTTCAAAGACAACATATCTGTGCTTTGTGCTGTTTATGAGCACATAGAGAGAACAATGTTATGAGCGCTTCAGGGAGGTTATCATGAGAACTTATCTGTGACGTGCCCAGTTGGTCAAACGACAGAAATACTCTTAAAGAAGTCTGTCTCAGGGGGCGCAAAGCGAGGCTGTGTTGCATTCTGGGTACCAACTGATTGTAGAAGGACTGTGCGACTGTACGCACATTGAATGTGAGACTGAAAAGAGGCTTCTGCTCTTTGTTTGTGAAGGACAAACTCACATTGAGGCGTTGAATCGTTGCTACGCAGCTCTGTTGTAACTGATTTAAATATAGCTCCATTTGACGTCATGTCCTTATTTTTTGTAAAATAGGGATCCAGAAGGAGGTAAATAACAAAATGGGCGTTAGTTAGAACGTTTCCACAAAGTGAACCACGTGGTGTTGGCGTTGCAGGGTGGTGGTGTACGAGGGCAGAGGGATTTTATCCGACTCGGGCGCGCTGTACGACCACACGCTGGCTGGAGGCCGGCTGGGACTGTTTGTCTTCTCTCAGGAACACGTCCTCTTCTCAGACCTCAGATATGAGTGCAGAGGTAAGACGTCGTGTCAGCACATCTGTCCCGACTGCTGATCAGCGGCGGGAGAAGTAGTCAGACCTCTTCAGTAAAAGCACCAATACAACTATGTACAAATACTCCACGACAAGGGAAAGTCGTGCATTCTCCTCCTTACATTTTCTGATAATTGATTTTTTTTGTAAAATACTGGATAATTTCACCTTTTGGGGATTTAAACACTTATTTAAAGGATTATTAGAGTATATGTTATTTAATGAAACCTTATGAGAAGGGAAATCTCATCCAAAATCAATACTTTTTTGTAAAAGTTTATTTTAATTAAAAAATACACTGACATAGCAGCGATAACAAAAACCCACTGGGCTTATTTTAAGCCTCCACCTAATTGGTGTTTGAATTTCACATTAATATAGAAAATAAATACTATTTGATCAAGAAATATGACAGAAAATGTGCCTTGATGTGTGTGAGTGGGGTAAAAAGTACAATAATATCCTCTGAGTTTCAGTGGAGGAGAAGTATAAAGTACTGATCCGTGTGCCTCTGTCATCAGTTTATCTTAAAAAGTCTGTCTCTGATATCTGTGACCTGTTTTTCTTTATTTCCTCCTCAGATAACTGACTTATTTCTGTGGGATATTCAGGAAACTGCTCAACAACCCACCAGAGATCCACATTAATTTTAAAAATGCTTAATACAACTCAGAGAGAGAGAAACCAGATCACTAATTGATAGCTTCGGCTGGACAAAGGCTCAGACGATCAATTAGTCATCATCTATCTATCACCTTTTATGCGACGGTATTCATGTGAGGCTCTCATTCGCTGTATATTACTGTAAGACTCAGACAGCATCTCTAATGATTGTAACTTCTCTTTGCTTTTTTATTTGCAAACGGTTGTAAATACTTATTTATGGCCAGATATGGAGGTGAGGTGATGGCTGGATGAATACATGACGGCGTCAGTAGAGAAGCACTATGCAATTGTCTGGTGGTAACTTAATAATAAAACACGTTTTTTTTTTCAATCGTTATTCTTTTCTGAAGAGCTATAGTTCACATAATAATGTGGAAGTGTGGTCTTTAGCGCCCCTCAGTGGTGAAAGTAATAACTACAAATGATAAGCCAGAGAGAAGAAGCTGAGGTGTATGTATGTCGTCAGCACACAAGATAAAAACACCATTATGATTAAATGCATGCATTCTAACTGAAGTAAAAGTACAGAGGAAGCTATTGTCAACAAAGTATATTAAATTATTAAAACTAGAAGTACAGAACAGAATGGGCCTGTGAGTGTTTGCTGTGAAACTGTAACCTGCCATGAAAAAAGTACAATTTTCCTAAGTACACAGTAGCAGGAAATAAAAATAGTAATAAATGTAAAGTGCAAGTAACTTATAGGTACACTTGGTAAAGGAAATAGAAATGAAATTGATAGCTTCTTAACGGATACCACGAGATCAATGATTAAACACCCTCTCAGGGAAATATGTCGCCCTTATAAAATCCCTTATAAATAATTCATCTTATCGTGTAGTTTTTCGTGTCTGCTCTGTGTAACTGAATAGAAACTGTAAAACATCCGTCTGCAACCAAAAAAGTTGACCTCAATTGAGTTGAGCCTCAGGTTTAAATAAATTCTTTGTCATGACTCAAAACACTGAACCTGTTGAACCGGTTGTAGAGGGGGCGTGCATGACCACACACACACACACACACACACACACACACACACACACACACACACACACACACACACACACACACACACACACACACACACACACACACCTGGAGAGGCGAGTAGGTGACGTCACCACCAGTTTCAGTGAGGTGAAGAATGAGGAAGACGTGTCCCCCGGTGAGAGAGGATAGAAGTCATCGCCACTAGCGCTGGCTTCACTTTAGTTGACGACTCCACGTCCTTAAAGGGGAGGTGGAGGGATGGTCGGCTGCTGTAAAAACGGCCGGTGCGCTCGGTTTGTGGACCGGCACCAGTCCGCGCTGAATTTCGCGCTGCTGGTCGTCGGTTACGTCCTTTACCTGCTGGTCGGCGCCGGGATCTTCTCCGCCATCGAGCAGCCCTACGAGCGCGAGCTCCGTGACGAGCTGCGGGCGGTCCGGCGGGACTTCCTGAGCAACAACACCTGTGTGTCCGACGCGCGCCTGGAGGAGCTGCTGGCGCGCGCGCTCGAGGCCAGTAACTATGGAGTGACCGTGCTGGGAAACAAAACCCAGCGGAACTGGGACTTCGTGTCCTCGCTGTTCTTCACCAGCACCGTGCTGACCACAACAGGTGAGGCCTTGGGGCACAGGGGTCACGGTGGGAGAGCAGCAATGTGGACTTTCCTGTTTTTTTGGTAACACTTTGTTAACACTTTGTCACAAGTCGCCTTGTAAAGGTTTTAGTAACTACTGGTTTATGAAGATAGGCTACGCTGCTTTGAATAATAACTTATCTTACATGGGTTTTTATGGCAGAATTTGTTTTCAATAAACTTACTTAAATGTATTCAAATGACCTGCAAATAAAACAATTAGTCATTTTTTCATATATTTTACATGTCAAAAGTTCTCCAGACAAAAGCTGTGTCATCCTTCAGTAAAAGGTCATGCTTCCTTTCATGTGTGAATTGAATGCTGGACCACAATTGGCTTCTGAACTAGTTGGTGTACTTTATGTTAAACTCTCAAAGTGAGCATAAATAAGCTGTTTCCCATTTGGCAGAATAATGTGAAAACAGGCTTGAGTGTGAAGACCCGTTACCAAGACTGGTTTTTCATTTGCCAAATTGTGAAAAGTCTCTTTAGCTGTCGCTTATCGTTTTCCTTAACAAAGCAGTTATACATGTTGGTAACCCATTAAGAGTGTGTTTCAGAGAAGAATCTTGTTTTCTTTCTCTTCTGTTGTGAGGATTGAAACCAGTGGAACTCCATAACATATAATAGTTGGTTTGGAAACCACTGAACTTTGTCTTTTTATTTGTTATGTCATGAAGATTTAAGATTCAGTCATACATGGATCAAAGTTGTCTTCCACAAGAAGACACGTTGCTGTCTTTCTGCCTTTTGTGTTTTTCTAATCATTGTTTTGTGTGTTGAGCTTCACAGAGTTTCCTGGAGAAGAATCCCTGTAATTAAGGAAGCGCTGCATGTTTGGTTGTGTTTTCAGGTTATGGCCACTCGGTTCCTCTCTCGGACGGAGGGAAGGGCTTCTGCATCTTCTACTCCATCTTCGGCATCCCAGTGACCCTTTTCTTCCTCACCGTTATGGTGCAGAGGATTATGGTCGTGGTGACTCGCCGTCCGTTGTCTTATTTCCACCGTCGATGGGCCTTTAATAAATCGAAGTTAGCCGCCTTACACGCTACCTGCCTCACCATCATCATGGTCCTGCTGGTCCTCATCATCCCTGCGTGGATCTTTGTCAACCTGGAGAAGGAGTGGGATTTTCTGGAGTCTCTGTATTTCTGTTTCATCTCTCTGACGACCATCGGCCTCGGGGATTATGTCCCCGGAGAGAACGCGAGTGGAGAGGACAACCCACATCCACAGCTCTACAGGCTGGCCATTACAGGTGAGAGGAAGGTGGCTGAATGTACCGCTTTGCTTACAGGTGGAAGCCTTTTGTCTCCAAACACAAAAAACAGCTTAAGCCATGAACCCATCGATTTCAGAAAAGGTTTCGAGAGCTCAAGCATTATTACATTTTCTCACCCTGCAGAGAAGTGGTTCCCAACCTTGTTGGATGGTGACCAATTCAATCAGGATGAGTCTATGAGTTGTAAGCCGTTCAACAAAAGGCACATTTTTTTTTCTTGTCGTGTTTCAACTGAATGATTTTAGAGCCGCTGAGAAAGAAAAAGTATGCAGTATTTCACAGGGAAAAAGCAACAAGAGTAGCATTCCACAGCCATGCTAGCAGTTCTGTGAGGCATTTGCATGCTAACAGGATATTAGCTTATTTAAAACGGGTTATAACACGTGTGTTTGCATATATTTAAGGAATTCGGCTCGGTGAATGGTGCATGACAGTAATCACAGTTACATAGAGTACGTTCAAATAAGTGTTAAAATGCTCCTAATGACAGTGGATGATCATCTGGGATTGGGCGCTGAGTAGGTCATCTTAATCTAGCGTGTTAGCATTCTAACCTTTACTATTTAGAGCTACACGTAAAGTACAGCTGAGACTAATGGGAATGTCATGAAATAGCCAGGAATTTGGTCATAAATCAAAGTATTGGACTGAGTATTGGACTGAAGACGCTGGATAAGAAGTTAGGGAGTCACGAAATATTCTTGGCAATCCGTTCAATAGCTGTTGAGATAATTGACTCACTTCTGCAGAGGAACATGTGATCTTAACTGAGATGTATAAAATAAATGTAGACTTTGATAATATGTTCATTACAGGTTCATCATGTTTAATAATTCAGCACTTTTCTTAATGCCAGGTTAAACAAAGCAAGCTACTACACCCTTTATTTAATCGCCAAACCTTGATGTGATATTACAAGTCACTGGTCTTTGATTAGTCACGCTGCCATTATGTCTGCGTGTCTGTGTTTGCTCTCCCAGTTTACCTGCTGCTGGGCTTGGTGTTCATGCTGGTGCTGCTGGAGACGTGTTACGAGCTTCCCCAGCTGCGACGGCTCACGCAGAGGTTCTACCAGGAAAAAGTCCGGGAGCTGGACTCCGAGACCACCAACATCATCGACCAGGATCACCTGAGCGACGAGCAGAGCGACGCCTCGAATCACGTGACCGATCACCTCCCGGTCATCCCTTCCGTGTCAGAACAGGCTGCGTCCTTACGGCTGCACAGCAATTCAGCGCCTTACACCCCAGTAACAGCATCTTCTGTCAAGAGCAAACTGAGTTGACAGATTGTCTGGAAAACATTTGACTGCTCAGGACACGGCGGCTTTGACCTCTAAATGTGTATGTACGCGTTTATTAGGAGCCTGTGCATACATGTGTGTACATGTACGTGTAAGCTGTGTCACTTAATCACTTAAAAAGGGCTTTCTGCCATTGCCAACACCAACAGACATTGTGTGGCGTAACAGAGGAACCACCCACAGATTATCAGGATGGCATTGTTTTCTCCGTCTCCCATGCAGCTCACATTCCCCGCAGATAAGAGCTCTCGAACTGTGACACAGAGGAAGGGCTGGGCCCCCAAACGGAGGGAAACCCCACAAGGTTCAACTTCCTGCCAAAGCCTTGATGCCGTAATTCCAAAGTGGCACCGTTTTCTCAAGAGGATTTCACACCCGCTCTTAACACTTTACATAATCTATGACGGTATTTGCATAGGACATTTGGAATAGCAGCACTTGGGAATGGTGTGTACTATGAGGTGGCCTACTGTATATCATGTGATCGGATTCCTATAAAAGTTTATTTAAAACATATAGAAACCTGTCAGTGTAACACAATATAGTTCAACAGCAACAATCTGCAGCTGTAATTATCATGAAGCTGAAGCAACATCTTTCTTAAACTAAAACAAAATGATCATTTCCATGAAGGGAAGACTTACTGCAGGACTGTTGTATTGGACTGCATTGTTGTTAGCAAGCTGTACCTCCTAAACTTGACATTGAATATAAATATATTCAATGTCAAGTTTATCATACTGTAATGTGTGCCCTCACCACTAGAGGGCAGCAGTTTCATTTTATACACAAATAGAGTTACTTGACTTTTTTGTTACTGGGATTTTATCCCTGATGCAGAACAGGAAAAAAGTTAAACTTAAATGTAATTTACACATGAATGTGTCATTATCACAGCTAAGGTGTGAGGGAGCATGTTACTTTTTGTTAAATGACCCATTATAGTCATATGCCAGTGAAACAGCCGAAACAATGAGTTAAAATCACAAGAAATAATTTGCTTTCCAAAAGATGATTTTTGCCCATGTTTCAATTGTCAATTTGCTACTTTTAAGAGCAAACTTTGTAATTGTAGTTTTTATAAATATCCCTTTAGCTTTCTGCATAAAATGTAAATAAAACATGCAACATTAAACATTTTTGATATTTATTTTTTTTTACAAATGATAAGTGATATAAACAAGGGTTATTTTATTTATTTATACAGTACAGTATCATATTCACATCATAATTCAAGACCCATACATGCAGACATATATAGCTACGCACACACCCAAGCACTCATTCAAACTCAAACACACACACACACTCGCACATAAACACAAGAACCGTCCACCACTCTGTAGAAAGAGTAGAGAAAGTATTTGTCCTTCTAGAATGTCCTTTAATCCACTTGAGTTGCGGGATTGTTGACGTGCAGTAGATGTTGACCTTTGACCCCGCCTCCCTTTACGAAAGCTGCAAATTGTAAAGTTGGCTATCTTATAAAACACACCGACACCATCACATTATACGATCTGTTGCTTTTTGGAGCAGCGGGTCCAGAGAGGGCGCAGGCTGATGAGGAAGAGGATGAAGAGCACTACGGCAATGATGGTTACGATGGAGACGTAGCCGGCGTAGGGCAGAGGGGGGGAGTCTGGAGCCTCCGCTGGAATCATATTGGTCAGATTCAACATGTAGCCCAGCGTCCAGCCTGCGTCGCTGCCTTTTATCTGGACACAAACAGGGAGAGGGGGAATTATTAGTCATGTGTTGATGTCCTGCAGCTTTGAGGTGCAATGCATTCTCTTGCTGCTAATCTCACAACGACAAGGCACTGGATGGGTTTTTGGAATATTTTGTAATATTTCCCCCTGCAATTGAGTTGTCCAGCAGGGTGTACTATTGTCACATTATTTCCTTGTATTATTAGCCTCAAGAAAATGCATTAGTTGGCTCATTCATATTCATAATTTCTCTGTCAAGGATCTGGGGTTTAACATAATGGATGGATGGATACGAAAATACTTTAGTCAGGCTGTAAATGTTTTACTTCTCTATATACTGTAATGAAATTAATATCAGGAGGACAAAGAGTAATGTTGAGGCTGAGTATCTGGGATTTAACAGTGAGGAAGGTTCAAAAACTCAAATTGGTCCTCAGAAAGATACAAGTACAAGGTCACACACACACACACACACACACACACACACACACACACAGGGCGTTACTGCTCTGACGTGTGAGGAAGAAAAGGAGTGGGCCGTGATCTCCTGACCTTTTCAATGAGTTTAATGTCGGAGTAGCTCGCTGAGGTGAAGTTGTATCCTTCTGTCAACAGGGTGATGATGTACGTGCCGGAGAAACAGTACTCAGCCAGATACTTTGGTTTTGCTGTTGGATGCTGCTGCACGATCTGTTCAAACAAGGATATATTAAGTATAGACATTCTGCAGGACTCAAGACAATTCAGACAAATATGGCTGGATGTTTGCTTTGTGTTTGTAACTGATGGCTAGATGTGCCCCGACCTGACTCCAAGGCGTAGCGCAGTAGAGTTTTAGCTTTTCCTTGACAGTTTCCAGAGGGATGGATGTATCAGTCAGATTGAGGAAGTCCATCACAAAGTAGTAAGCAGAGAAAGCCTACAGTGAGAGGGAGGAAGAGATGAGGCAGAAGGAAGTTATTAAAGTAATCAGTTTATCAATATTTGATTCCCATAGGGGGAGCCAGATATTCTGTCTTTGGTTTGCAATTAGCTGCAAAGCTATCGTATAGCAATATCAACAACAGCAGCAGCGTCTCTTTCCAGAAGCAGTATCTCTTTTGCTTTGGATCCGCATGGTTAGATACCACTAGACATAAGTGAGACAAGCTGATAACTTACCCCAAATGGCCCCTGTAGAATTGGCTGGAAGACCCCATTGAAAGAGCACTGGCTATATTTGCAGTGCGTAAAGTTAAACACTTGTTTGACGACTTCCTGGCATCGTTGGAAGTTTCCCGTCCCGGTGTGATTTAAGGTTGTCGGAGCTCCTTGTGGTTTCAATTTTGACACACAGGGGCTGTCGTAGAGTTCAGAGTAGACCTTTTTTGCCATGTACCCAGGGTGGAAACAAGGATCTAATACTGTTGTTGGACCTGACTAGAAGAGAGAGAGCAAGATAGAGAGTCAGTATTATTGCACATTTCAGCATGTCATATCCCTCTTGAGTATTATTTAATTTTAAATGATCACAGATAAGATTCAAACGGAACAATAATGTAAAAAAAGAGGGAGGAAAAAAAAGCAGTAATTTACTTGAGTCTGGTGTGCCAGGGAGATCCGTAGCGCTTGGTCTTTCCCGTAGCACAGGAAGCTGTGAGTGTACAGGTTGTAGTCATTTCCGTAAAGTCGGAAAGTGACGGAGTTGCTGGGCGACTCTGAACCGTCGAAATCATCGGATACAAAGCTAATCTGAGTGGAGGCCCCGCCAAGGTCAAGGGCGCCGGTGGTTTCCAAGCCCTGCAGCAGAGACAAAAAGGCATTGGAGTCAGTGGACCACGGCAGCAGCAGCAGCAGCGCTGACTGATGCACAGGAAGCACATTTGAAAGTAGAAAAAACAAAGGGAATACCTGTTTGAGGCGGTCATCCAAGTAGTTGACTGTGACCCAGCCGAAGGCGCCCTCCTCCTGGCCCAGCAGTAGTCTCGCCCCCTGGTAGGAAAAGGGAGATTTTTGCAGAGCCTCCTCCACGGCCTGAAAGACCCGGTCTGACGCCACGCTGTTCTCCAGGCTGCGCACAGCACACATCAATTAGACTGATTCACATCCATAATTCAAACAAATACAGCAGCCCATAAATAATGAATAGACTGCGTCGCATGTAATCGATCGGACAGTAACATATTCCTGCTGTTAAATCAAAAAGCAGGCGTGTGAAACAGGAAACAGATTGATGGAGTGAAGGCTTGGCATGCGTCAGCATTAAAAAAGGCATGGCGTGTTACTTTTTGTGGATGCGTGTTTGATGATGGATCACGGGGATCGTGTGGGTGGACGCTTGACGCACTTGAGTAATCTCATCCCGGCAGTAGCCCCCAGGTAAAGAGGGGTCTCGTGGTGCCTTTTCCTGGGCACCCGCTCCTCGGCCTCCTCCATGCACGCCCTCAGAGACTCGCCTGCCTTCAGTGGAGCCGACGCATAGCTGGAGATACCCGGACCTGCAAGTGTCAAGAGGAGGTCGGAGTTATTGCGCTTAAATGGAGACCGTAAAACTTTATTAGAGCCGGGAGTTCAGAGATACTAGCCTCATCTGTAAAAAAAAAAAAATCCATTAACTGGCAAGGAAACTGGGGAGGAAAAAAAAAAGTGGAGCTAACGTCATCAATGTGTTCTCTTCCTGGAAGTTTGCTTTCAAGGTATTCAACACATAAATTGTTTTATTTGAGCTTCCCAGCTTGCCAAACTGCAGCTGGTGATATATAAAGAACTCTGCACCTCCACCTTACTTGTGTTAACCTCTTGGATGATGCAGCTGGGTTGAAGGACATGTTTGGTCATATTCCATAGTTGTCTGACAGTTTGTGAATCCCATGAAAAGACCAAAACCAGCAATGTTTTAGTTAATGTCACAATACTTTCTGACTTTCTTATGCTGACTGTGGCACTCGGCCCAGCTACTTAAACCTTTAAACACAGCTCTAGTTAGCGAACAGGACAGACTCAAGGGGAGTCCGCCAGCTGGTATTGATGGAAGCGTTCGACTTCAAGCTTTGTCACCCAAAGTAAATTACAGGAAAAGGGAGCCCCGTACTCACTGACGGTGCGTTGATAGGAAGCAGCAGTTCAGCTTACAGAAGGTTGACAGACTTTTCTGTTATATGTTGTGTACTTAAAGGTGCTTTCATCATTTAGAGAGATGTGGTTGCATAAGAAGGTTGTCTTGAGGCTGAGGCACTCTGGACAGACACATCTGGACTTGCCTGCCAGTTGCAGGACAAAATAAACCTTAACTTCATCATGAGCTTTTACATCCGTATCCATACATGTGAGTACATTATTAATACGTGTCGCTTCCAATACAATAATCCATCAAGTGTGGAGTTGCAAAGATCCCTTTTACAGGATGTTAATGGTTTTAAGAGGAAACGATCAGGTGATAACAAATACAATGATTAAAAAACGTATGAAGCCATTAAAAAATAGGCATTAAGTACATCAGTATTTACACATGAAGACACTTTTGTTTGTTGTTTAAATGCTGCATCATTTAAATATTTAATAACACTTAAAGCTCTTAGTGAACTGTATAGACATGCACATTCATCATTGCTCTTTCTTAAAATATTTGCGTTACCACGCATGAGTGGTTGTATTCGTGTGCCGGCAACGTGTGTCTGTGTGACGACATCGTGCAGCGCGTACCGTCGACTGTGCAGGAATGCGTCTGTTCCACCCTTCCAGTGTTGTTATCCTTCTCAGCCGGCCACTCGTAGATATACAGAGACGTGTGGGAGGAGCCGGCGTCCAGCACGATGCCGTACTTGAGCAGAGACAGAAGTAAGAACTCCAGTTCAGTGCTGACGGTTTACTCTGGATCACTTCCAACACAGCACTTGAAGTATAAAGCCTGCATAGCTCGAAGACAAACTTTCCACAAGTATAGCACTTATCTGTGCAAACAAAATAGCATCAGTTTATTGCAGAAACTATGTATTAAAACAGACCAGCAGACACTGTAAGTGACTCTTTTCGGCTCTTTTTGAGTGGGGATTTAATATGAATGTCCCCTGGCCTTATTTGGCAGTGCATTCTAGAGCCAGTCGTAGAGGTTGAGGTCACATTGACCATATTTGGCTTGTTGACGTTGCACAGAGATCCCGCAGCTACAACACTTTAGTCTTTTCCTCGACCGTACCTTGTACTTTTGATGGAGGGGCATGTTCTGCACAACTGCTACCGTCACCAGGGCAACAATCGCTATGACACCAATCACAGAGATGATGATGGTCACCGGCCTGTGCCAGGGGTTCTTCTCTTTCATCGCTGAACGCGTGGGCGGAAAGACAGACAGACAGACAGACAGGAAGCAGAAGGGAGAGGGGTCGCCGGGGTAGAAAAAGAGGGAAGATGGGGACACATTGGAAAGAGAAATGGAGCGTTAGCCAATCTTGCATCCAGATGTGAGTGATGTCACAGCATGTGTGTGTTTGTGTGTAAGAGGGAGAGCCTGTCGGGGGTTTGCGAATGTCTTTAATTGTGTTGTTTTGTAACCAAGGGCTACAGATGGATTTCCACTGATTCGGTCTGTCTGAACTCATGCTAAGCTGTTCATTGTTTCATCAAAGCTCTGAGGTAATGAAGAAAGATCAACAAGACTTCCCCCTTAGAACATCAAAAGGAAAACAACCGGTGGAAATAGCTGGCGTGTTTATACAAAGCAGTGAACGAAAGAAAAAGATGACCTATTATGATTAAAGCTATAGCAATGAGTTACTGTAACTAATGATTTCAACATCCTGGTGGAGGTATTATCCTAATCCTAAATATATTTAATCACCGTCTCTGCTACACACACACGCGCACACACACACACACAACCACACAGAGTATTGTAGAGTATGTGTGCAAATATATTCCCAGTTTACTGTATAAAGGGACAAAGAAGGGTATCACAGGCAGCCTGTGTTCACAAGGCTGTTGTGATGGGAAAAAGGTGATGAATCAGCCTGCACCGTGAAGCACACACACTTGTTCACACAGGCACACACGGTTGTCTGATCATTACCAGGGTAAGTAAACTAGCAGACACTATCTCGGTGCATGGCAGTTGGCAAAGTACACTTATTGTAGAAAATGACCCGACTGGAGAGCACGGTACACATGACATGAGGACACAAACAGAGAGCCACAAACACACACACGGCATCAGCAGGACATACGGCAATGATCAACCTGACCGGAGTCTACTGTGGGAAAACACACAACGACTGGAACTAAGAGAGAGAAAGAGACGTAAAGCCGTTTAAAAGCAGCACGCCATTGCTGAACAAAGAGCGAAAGAGAGTACTTACCTCTGTTGTCTCCTTCAATGAACTTATCACTGGCAGGGGAGGGACAGAGAGGGAGAGAGAGAGAGAGAGAGAGTGTAAAAGAGAGAGCGAGAGGGAGGGAAATATGGTGAGGAGAGAATGGACAGAGGGGAGGAGGTAGCAGAGTGATAAGATGAGAGGTGTTTCCGTCGTGGCCGGACAGAGGATTACAGAGGAAAGCTGTCTTTCTGCCCTGAAACACTGAGTTTGGCATTTCCTCCTCCGAGCTGGGGCAGCAAAGCCGGTCACTATGGAGACGCAGCCATAGTGTGTAGTGTGTTTGTGCGTGTGTCGATGCGCGCTTGTGTGCATGTGAACTCCTTTAAAGGGAGTCTCTCGCCCTCTTCTCCCTCTCTGTGAACTAATGAGAGGCACTCACCCCGGCATTGCTCTCTCCCTCTCTGTTCATTCTGTGGGATGTGGAGGTGGGAGGGGAAGTGGGGACTCCCCTTGTTTGGCTGTTTTTATCACTGGTTGGCTGTGATGTCATCTCTGTGACAGATCGGAATCCCCTGCTTTTCTTCTTCGTGTGTGTGTGTGTGTGTGTTTGTGTTTTTGTGTTAAAAGAATAGGGCTTGCCGGTGAGCTCGTGTGTGGGCTTGTGAGTGCAGACACGAAACATGACTTGCCTGCAAATGTGTTGATCCATTCACAGATCCATTCTGTTGTGTCAATCTATCTGACTGCACACATGCAGACACACACACACACACACACACACACAGCTACATGTTCAAACAAGGGAATTCCTGTCAAATTATGTAACACTTATCATGCCTTTCCTCTCCTTGAGAAAGCTGACTCAAAGCCTCGCACATTACGGAAGGAAGGAAGCGCGTGCACACACACACACACACACACACACACACACACACACACACACACACACACACACACACACACACACAGCCAAAACAGAGTATCCTGTAATTGTTTGACCATGCCGTTTCACTGAGCAAACAACCAAAGTTCAGAGCTTCTTTTGAAAAATAATCCAGTAGCTGCTTCAACCAGAGACAGCAGACTGTTCATATACATCATATTCTCTGCGTGTTCAGAAAAATACACTTTTATGTCACAAAAATTGTGTCATTGGTCGGCTCATTTTAGGCAATTTGTATCAAAGCTGCGACAAAAATAATCTCTTGGCAAATTGTGTTGTTACCTTGTTGCATCTGTGTATGCTGAGCATGCAGAGCTTCCAGCTTATCAAACTATTCCTTATGCATTCATCTCAATGCATAATGGATACTATTTTGTGCATTATTTGTGATTTATTGGGGTGATGTATGTATAAAAAATTAATCAAAAAACTAAAAAAGCATTCTGATACGTATTTGCACGCTAATTACAAGTGTTGAAGTCAACCTTATTCAAATGGAGCATTTCAAATGAAACTAAATGTGATATTACTATATTAAAAGTACCAATAAAACGTAGAAAGCGTTTAAAAAACTCAAAACAACTAGAAGAATGACAGGAGAGAGAGATTTTAAAATGCATGGGTCTATGATTGCTTTATGCACTGATGTGACCCCCACACATCAACGACCCTCTGACACTTGGATGACAGCTGTAAAACCGGGAAAAATGAAAATAAAACTTGGGATGTCCCCCGAAGGTCTCTTTAACGGATTCCAGCTTACGACTTGTCCGTAGCTTTGCCAGATATTGGAACAAAAGCAGAGGAAGGCTTTGCTGAGAGGAAGAGATTTCTAGATTATTCTGGACTCAATTTCCGGGAGGAAACCTCCTTTTCAGGCGTCTTTAAACTTTTTTTTTACATGTGCATGAGTAAATAAATTGGACTTCACTGATATGAAAATTTAAAAACTGAAGATAATAACAAATACAATTATTCTGACTTTAACATCATCAACAAGTCATACAGGGACAATCGAAGTGGAGATCCAAACACAAACTCTGACGGCGCGACTGTGTGTGCTGAGCCTCAAACGCATATCACTTCAAAGCATCGTAAGATTCCTCAAAGATGGAATGCAGCTGAAATGAAGTCAGAGTGAAACCACATGTTATCCCACATGTTTACTTGTTTTACAACGTCTTCACTTGCCTTCATTCATATTGTCATCACTAAAGTTGTTAGTATTAATGTGTTGGAGCAGATGTGATGCAAGTAAACAAGCAGCATTCATAAAGGACTCATTGACAGCCGGTGCCAATCAAGGACACCCATTATTATTTTTGGAGAACAAAATTCTGAGAGGGAAGTGGTAACAGTAGAGCTGTAAAGTTGCCTGAACCCCTCCTTTCCTTCCGGTCAGCTTTGAGAGGTGTTTAGAGGAAGATGGAACTTTTAGTTTCCAGTCACATTTCCTCCATATATTGCTTTCAGATTAGTAGAGAAGTAGAGTAGAGACTGTTAGGGCATTAGGTGTACTGATGAAGTACGATAATGACGCCGTCGGCCGCCCGATACACAAAGTCACAAACACGTTGAGACAGAAATGAAGTCTTACCTAAGAAGCACATTAAATGCATGACATCACAAAGGAACATCTTGGAACAGTGACGAGACTGCAGGCTCAACAACACAAAGATGTGTTACTCGCGAGGCTTCATAGTGACAAAACGCACCCCTCAACCATCTCAATTTTGGAAAAACGCACAGTAAAAACTTGTGACATAAAGGAGAACGGCCATAAAGATCAGTCCACCTTGAGTGTGCAGAGGCAGCCTGACTTGTGGCTAACTTCGGGGCTAATCCCCTTCACGGTATTCATCAACCGGCTGACCAGCGAGACATGGGATCTTAGCTCGCAGTAATTCCCATCCATCATTGGGATGTGCTTTTAAATAGAAGCATTATTAGCTTCTTCCATGTATTGTGAATATTGGCGCATACCTGCAGGTTTAAGGGTGTATGCGACTGACATTAAAAGAGACAACAACACTCAGTTCTCTAAATATTCTCGTCCCGGCTCTTGTGAAACTGCGTCGTCTGCTTCCTGTAAAAAGGGAACCTCTGGCAGCGTTATATGATTAGAAATGAGAGGAAGCGTGTCTTCAAGTCACAGGGAAGTGATCTGTTCTCGCTGGCGTCCAGTCCAGCCGCTCGGACTGAAACTAACCCTGTCTGGTTTTGCCTCACCTCCAGCAGAGACAAAAATAACACTGCTGACTTTATCTTGATGAACATCCTTCGTTGGAGTGAAACATTAGCCACAGATCGACAGTAGACTCAAGTTCATGGAGGGCCAGTTGCCTCATATCAACACTGCAGAAGCGTATAGCTTGCTTTCAACCTTTTGATATAGGTTTTTTTTTTATTACTGTGTGACCACAGCTGTGTTGCAAGTAAACAAGCAGCCCTGGCATTAATAAACAACTCTATTATTGACAGCTGGTGCCCATCAAGGACACCCCTTGTTATTTTTGGAGAACAAAATTGAGGGAATTGAGGGAAAAGTGAGGGAAGTGGTAACATAGAGCTGTAAAGTAGCTTTTCCTTCCAGTCAGCTTTCAGGGTTGTTTAGAAGAAGAAGGAAATCCCCTCAATATATTGCTTTCATATTAAAGTAGAGACTGTTAGTGTATTAGGTCTACTGATGAATTACGATAATGATGCCGTCGGCTGCTCGATACACAAAGTCACAAACACGTTGAGACAGAAATTAAGCCTTACCTAAGAAGCACATTAAGTGCATGAGATCACAGAGGAACTTAGTTGGAACATCAACAGTGACTCGACTGCGGCCTCAACAACACAGAGATGCGTGTGTGTTACTTGTGAGGATTTATAGTGATAGAAAGCATTCCTTAATTACATCTACATGCCTAACCTCGACCACTTGGCTAATCCCAAACCTAGTCTAGCCTCAAGCCTGAAACCAAGGTTAACCCTTCAGGTGAAGAAGCGAGGAGGACCAGTAAGGAAGTAACTACGTTGTTACTTTGCAAAATTACACGTGTGCGTTGCTGATCCCATCGCGCTCCTTTAACCAAAGGAACCTCAAAAGTATGAGTCGGCATTATAAAATGGAAGATAGAAATGTTGATTTATGGCAAGTAATCAAACCGCAGAAGATCAGGTTTCTTGCAGTTCATTACAAACCCAGTTGTGGGCGATATTGTGTAGCCTAATCAATACGATAGATTGAAAGTAATGCGAGTAAATCCTTTACCAAAGTCTGACTCCTCAGCCATCTTAAATTCACTGTGAGGACTTCAGGGGATTTTATTTTCTGGTGGCGCAAATGTGAATGAATAATACAATGAAAACAATAATATCTTAAAGTCCTGTGGGAATGATGTACTTGTCATGTAATAATAATGAAATCGTAGCATTTTATTTCTTCATTACTGCTAACAGTAATGTATCACTGAAACACAGTTTTTCCATATCCGTCCCTTCTGTAAACGATAGGTAGTGTTAAGGTGAAGATGGTCTAATGAAAGAGGAAATCATGAGGACTGACGCAGTGGTGGAACAAGGAAAGGAAAAAGTGGGAAACATCACATCTGTTACCCTTCAGTGTTTCTCCTAGAGTCCTTTTTATGAGTTTAATGCAAACATTTGAAGAATTTTAAGAGATCTTTTAACAGGCTAAGGAAGGAGCTATTTACTTAGCTTTGAACTAGCTTTTACTTTGAGGACGACTAAAGTTTTAACATCAACTTTGTAGAATAAATAAGTCTCGCTTAGACAAGTCGCTTTCAGATCATGCTCCTACAAAAACAACGTCCAACAACTGTGTCACATAAAGTACCGTTCACAGCACGACGACATTTTTACTGCCGACACATTCTTCTTGTCTCAAGTTGACCGTTGTCTACATTCATTCCCTAATAGCTAAACTTGAGTTGAATCACTGACCATATAAAATGCCCTCATTCAACTAAAAAAGAAGTCATAGTTCAAACTGCCTTTTGTAAGTTTAAACACTACAGCACACTAAGTTATCATACAAACACAGGGCCTCACACACACACACACACACACACACACACACACACACACACACACACACACGTAAATAAAGGCCAAGGTACACAGTTTATAGGTTTGCCTTGTGTGTGCTACATTGTGTAAGGACGGCTCCCTACACAATGTAGCACACACGATGGAGTTCACACTGGCAGCATGCTGAAGCCCCGCCAGGTCGGACATACTCTCTGACATAAGAGTCCCCACCCGTGTTGATCTGAGGCTGCAGTCTCATAAATCTCCAGTGATAAAGAGACGCCAAAGCAGCAGAGGAAGAGATAGAAGGAGGGTGTTTTGAATCAGCAGATACTGGGAGGGTTGTAATTCACACTCAGCGATGGATGACTCAAAGGGTGACAGTCGAGAACGCGGTTTCATAATGACGGGAAGACGAGACGACGTCCCTCCGAGGACAATTTGTTGTGCTGTTTTGATGACTCGGCACTAACGAGTCATCGGCCCGCGTGAGGACACATGCACATGAATATTGTAGGGCCAACACATGTGGTAGGCGCAGTCAGCACACTCGCTGAATATCAGTTATTTAAATCATTTTAATTTGGAAAAAAATACACAACCTTTTGAGTAGACAAGTAGCGACAATAAAATGTTTATGAAGTATCCAAAGTTAAAGTCCGATTTTTCTTTACAGGATTTTCATGCTTTAAACTCCGGGGTGCAACAAATAAACTATACAGAAATGTGAAATACTTGCATGTGGATAATATTATATGTCTATAGTGCTTTTATTATGAAAGGAAAGAAGTAAAGGAGTGGATCTGGCCTGTGTTGCCTTTGTCAAGGTTGAAAGGAGGAACCCAGTTTGCCATCTTGGTTAAAAACTGTGTTGTTTTCATGAATATAGGCACAACTTTACCCGTTCCACTCATCGTGACTGGTAGATGCCTTTTATTTGCTGTGAATTGTGGGGCGGCAATGGTATTATTTCCTTTCCTTTTGTAAAGGAAGATCCATTGTTTCCTATGCTCAAGGAGCCAAGCAAGGGAGCATTGAAGCTCCTTTCCTTTGCATTTAGATCATTCAAACAGCTCTTTTCATGGCGGCCACTTAGCTCCTTCTGCGTCATTTCATTCAGTTAGGAACCTCCCTCACAAAAAAAAGGACTATTCGACCGCAGCCTACATCTCCCAGACTGCCTCATCACTCACCCAGCTGCAGGTGCTTAAAGCACCGAATTGAGGCAGCATGGCTGGGAAGCTTCCTAAAGGGCAGAGAGGAGCGCACATGGCGGAGAGAAGCCGGGCAAGTCGTATGGGAGTGGATTGCGCCGAAGAGGAAAGGAATGAAAAAATGACTACGAAGAGGAAGACCTCGTTACTTCGACTTTTCTGTGTTGAGTATTTTTTTTGTTTAAGGAACCACCTTCTCCTTTTGATTTTTGATGGAGAGGAATTACCTGAGTTGCCCTGTGTTATGGAAAAAAATAAACCTTGACCTTCATTTAAACCTTCTAATTGTGCCTCATTTATCTTGCACTGCCCCGCCCTAGCCTGCCCTACAGACCATCTGGGACACGACAGGTCAAAGCAATAATGAACACTATCTGACAGTTAACTGCAATATGTTACTTTGAGAGGTTGTGGAGGAGAGCCAAACATCTCAATGCAGAGATGCTTTAATTAAAACCACGACACACAACATTGTGCCCGCTCCAGTCCTTGTCCATGAGTTGTCACTGGGCTTCTTGCTTCTTTCCAATCCATCTTGGCCATTTTTGTTTGTCATTAACGTTGAAAGACACAACAACACTCTGTTCTCTAAATATTCTCGTCCCGGCTGTTGTGAAACGGCCTCGTCTGCTTCCTGTGAAAATGGAACCTCTGGCAGCGTCATATGATTAGAAATGAGAGGAAGCGTGTTTTCCTGCCACAGGAAAGTGGTCTGTCCTCGCTGGTGTCCAGCCTGACCCCGACTGCAGTCTCAGACTGATACTAAACTCTGTCTGGGTTTCCCTGACCGCCAGCAGAGACCAAAAAAATGTTTTTATCTTGATGGATATTCTTCATTGGAGGGAAATATTAGCCACAAATATACATTTTTAGTTCACGTTCATGTACGTGGGGCCAGTTGTAGATAAGGTATGAGTCACTGAATGTAAGCTAACTTTGATCCTTTGTTTATGATATTACAAAGTTTTGGTAATTTTGGGGTGTAAGTGTCTTCAGAATCCTAACCCTAAAATAAAGAAAAATATTTAAACAAGAACAAATCTTTTTTGGAGATATCTGCTTGCTTCCTTATCAATTTAGAGAAAGATCCTTTTAGATATACTGCGGATTGAAACCTGAACAAAACTCACTTTTTGGGTGCAAAAGGTTATTGGGCGTATTATATTTAATCTGGCTTGTTTATATTAAAGTGACAAAGATTAGGTTTTACATTCTCCAGCTTTCTCCAATATATTTACTGGTGTTCACGTCATTAAAACATAGTTTAACAAAACTCTTAAACTGCTGTTTTGGAAACCTTTGTTCAAAGCAACTGACACTTTGAACTAAAGTGTTAATATCTATCCCGGGATTATTATGGGATGTAAGAGACAAAAACATCAGCACCAAACTATAAGCATGGCATACTTTTTTTTAAATTTGGGTGAATTTACCCTTTAAAGCTACACAAGGAGACGTCTTATTGTGAAATCAAACCTGTACAGATTGTGTGTGTGTGTGTCTATATATATATATATATATATAGAGAGAGAGAGAGAGAGAGAGAGAGAGAGAGAGAGAGAGAGAGAGAGAGAGAGAGAGAGAGAGAGAGAGAGAGAGATCTCGAAATAACTGAGTCCAAAACAAACCATATAGGTGCAATTCATATTTGATATAACTCACGCAACTCTTCTCTTAAAGGTTCACCTTGAACTTGTCAACAAACCTATTTATCATCAACCTCCAACCCTAATTCAGTTAATCAGCTAAAGTTGCGCCATCCCCCTCAGTCACATGCACTCTGCCTGATAAAGTACCATAAAGCTCACATGCTCGTCACAGTGCCTCTGCCAGCGTGCCACTGTTTATCCTCACAGTCACACGCGGACCCTAAACGTCCCGCTGGATCCCAAGTGCAAAAAAACACACAGGCGCCCCGCTGATGCCGCCCATACGCACACCCTGGCCACATGCGATGGAAAAGTCACACACCTGCCACACTGCTACACAGCTGCCACATGCAATAAGGCAAGTCACACAGTTGGAAGAGAACACACACTCACCTGGTACTTAACATTGTCTGTATTGACTTCTGGTACATCCTGCTGCTGCATCCACTTCAGTGATAAGGATTTCCTGCTCTTGTGCGTTATGTGTGCATCTGTGTGTGTGTGTGTGTGTGTGTGTGTGTGTGTATGTGTGTGTGTGTGCCAGTCGTAGCAGTACACCTACCTCTTTGTGCAGACATGGGTTCTTTCTCAGCAGCAATGCACAATGCTCTTTCTATTCTTTGCCCCCCTCTCTTCCTCTCTCTCTCTCTCTATATCTCCCTCCTCTCTGTCTCCCCCTTCTCTCTCTCTCTCTCCAACGCTCTCTCTTCCTTTCTCTCCCTCTCTCTGGTAACACAGCTCTCCGCTCAGTCCAACGCTTTTCAGCACCTCCTTTCACATACACTCGCTTTATTAGGAGAAGCAGAGCTTCCCTCCTCCCTCCTGCTCAGCCCAATCTCCTCCTTCCCAGGCGCCCTCAGCTTTGCCGTCTGTTTTCCCCTTCCTCTCTCTCTCTCTCTCTCTCTCTCTCTCCCTCTACACCTTTGCCATTCTCTTTTCCGCCATCAGTCCTTCACTCAGTGTTCCTGCGTTTGCTCCTTCCCTCACTTTCTTTGCATCTCCCTCGCTGCCTGAACACCCGCGCTTCTCTTCCACTGGTGTCTTTTTCATCATCTTCCTCCTGCCTCTCTTTCTCTTTGTCATCGCCTCCGTCTTGTATAAACTGGGTCAAACATGAAAGCGGTGTTGGATCTGGGTGGGAGCTGCAGGGATCTTGGAGAAAAAGCAGCGGGTGAACTCTGCTTAACTCCTGGATACCTGGCATCCTCCTTTTTATAGATGTATTCTTAACTCTGTTGAAAGAAATTGGTCTCTTAATGAAGTCTTTAACCTCAAAGACAGAGCCTGTGAAGTGAGCTCAAAGAGGCATTACGGGAACATTCTTTTCGTTGAAGTTGAGATAGAAAGGGCCATGACGTTGACACTACCTGATTGTCACACTTCTACCAAGGCTGAACAACAAAGCTGCATCTGTTTCTGAGGCAAGGTCACAAGGGAGGGTCCAATTCAAATTCCCACACCAGGCTCCACTTTTCCACAACAATGAACCACCACTGATACTTGTATCAGAACAAATCTGCCACCATCAGCAAGAAAGCGTTAATATACGTGTGATTAGCATGCTAATGTGTGGTATTGTGGGAACGCTGCTGTATGTTGTTTGTATTACTTTGCTTCGAGCTCTCCCAGTAATGTGTGCAGTGACAGAAGACAAACACATTATTACGATAACAGTAATCCTCATTTAATGATTTTCTAAATGGCATGCCGGGTATTTCCTTCAAGATGGCAGTAATGTCCTATCGTTCAGCTCGAATCTGTAAACGCTCCATCAGCCTGTCACTAAGTATGAAAATCATCATTAGTGATGGTAAATATCTATTTATCCAGTGGTGAGCACAGTGAGAGGGCATGGGGCGGCTTCTGCTTCTGCTACTTGTGCTCTGAGTGAGTCTACGTCCCCCCACGCACCCGACGACTCGGTCCAATTGTCCCTCTGTGAAACCCGAGTTCATCTCTAGTTAGTCCAGCGGTCTCCTGAGGGCTGACCTGGTTAGTCCAAACGCCCCTCTGAGGAGCCCAAGAGCCCTTCTGGTCTGCACTGTTGACCCTTCAGTCTGCAAAAAGGTCGGTTCAAGTCGCTCATGCGTGTCCATCTGGTCACTTGAAAGAGTCGTTTAACATTTTTGGGAATTAGCTAAATCCCTTTCTTGCTCAGAGTTGGATGAGAAGATGACTTTCATGATTGTATCTGTACAGTAAATATAAAGGTTACGGCCAGATTAGTATTCTTAGCTGAGCATAAAGAGAAATACTTGAAATCCCACATGCTTAGCTGGTACAATAGCCAAAGTGTGAAAATGATAAGTTGTATAACAACATAATGTGTTGATTACTGTAACAATACGCTGTGTATATTTGTGTCTAAATACTTTCTATTGTTTTCATTCCTCTGCGTGTAGTTGTACTGAGCTGGAACAATGTTTCACCGAAGTCTGTCTGAGAAAATAAAGAAAGGAATTCAAAGTACCCAAGAAAGCAGTGTTGTTGTTTATTTGTGTGTTGTGTATTTGGATTGTGTGCAATGAGCCAAATTCCACGACAAGTGTGTGAGCAATACTAAAATCTGTAATGTGAGCGCTTATGGATGAATGCCTTTTGTTACCTTTTGAAAAGAACCGTGGTAGCTGTTGTTCCTGTTTCCTGTCGTGCTAAGCTAAGAGAACCGGCTGCTGGCTGTAGTTTCATATACATGCTGCTGTACAGGCGGGAGAGTATCAGTCTTCACATTTCGAAAGCGAAAAAGCGTATTTCCCAAAATACGAAGCGATTCCTTGAAGTGATACTTTAGTGCACGAAAGATGATCCTGTTGCCCCGAAAACTCTGGTCCGTGCATGTAAATAGGTGCATGCATCGTGACAAATATCAAACCGAAGCAAAAAAGAGGAAATACCGGGTGCTCTTGCTTGTGAGGCAGGTAAAGTCCAGGTGAAAACACGGTGCATAAACCTAATTTGACCCATATTCATAGAGAACAAATATGAACTGTCAGGATTTGGTAGTTTGTGCTGAAAGCTTCCACGGTCATGATGCTTTGACCGCTTTCAATAAAATCGTTACGAATGAATCGCTCATATGATGTTACCCTCAGAGATTAAGCGTCTCACCACAACACAGTAAAGCAGATGGATCACATGACATTGAGCAACTCCTTCAGGACTCCTCACAGAAGATCACCTCATCAGGATTTGTTTTCACGGCATAAGGACAATCTCTCATTGTTCGAAGCATCTTTTTACTGTTGACACTGAATGTTTTTTGTCCCTTTGCTCTACAGAAAACCGCACCCTTTCATCCTTAAACAAGCAAAACGATCCTAATGTTTATTCAAGGTCTTGCATATAGAGTCCTTGTTTGCTTTGATCTATAATTTAGCTGCTGGCAATGAAACACCACTATATATATATTTTTTTAGATATATCTGATATTTACTTTGCATTAAACACAGGTTTCCAGCAGTACAACATTGAATGTCTTTTGACAAAGTAGAAGACATAATGTGACACATCTGGATGTTGACGGGACATCAACATCATGAAAAGTGACCGATCAGAGAAGATAAGAGTGTGTGTTATCTGAATGAACATCAAGCTGAAGCCTTTTGCCAGTGCAACGTGTGAGAAGTGTCTATGTTTCTTTTAAGCCTTTCACAAGTGATCATTTCCTTATTTTAGAGATGTCTTACTGATGCAACATCTAATGCTTCCTCAGGCACAAGAAGGACAACTGGCTGACAGACAGAGGAGGGAACTGAGAGGGTTTACAGGAAAGGATGAGGACTTTTATTGGACCAAATGTTCAATCAGCAATCACTGCGACGTGGCGATCAATAAATCAAAGTTTGAATCCAATGGCCTCTCTCCGTGAGTGGCACTCAGAGGGCTTTTACTGGGCGAGTATTTATGTTTTATGAAATGCAACCATACCAACAATATTTCATGTTTAATGTCTTTTGTTCGTCTATGCTGACCTCTTGAAAATCATCCCTGTACATTGTTCAGTTTTGTACATTGTCACTCTCATAACACACGTCAACAAGCTGCAGAATCAAAGAATGCTCTATTTCCTGTTTGGTGCTTCAAGCTAAACAGCAGCTGTGTTGTTCATTCATAAAAGACAGCTTTCTAATCGATTAAAATAAATCTATCAGTCAACGTTGGGGCTTCGGTCAAATGCTGTACATCAAGTCCTTTGAATTTCATTAACAAAGATAAATTGTGGTACATTTTCATGAACTGAAAGGCGATTAATCACAACTTACGAGCGCAGTTCGCTCTCTCAAGTGTACTTTCTTGAGAATGGGGGTTTCCTGGCACCACATAGCTCCTTAATGAGTGAAGAATGAGGTTACTTGAGAATGTGGTTTCTTGGTACCACATTTAGAAATGAATCAATTATTTAACAAAGCACATCAAAGGTCATTATCTGTGGTTGTCCAAAAGTTACAATGTGGTGTCACTTATATCCTCTATAAACGGCTTCCCAAGTCAGTCAGGAAAGCCAATTGTCACACCGACAGCTGGACAGGGTTAACAATAAAGCATCTTGGCTGTGGCTGTGCATGTGGCTGTCCTCCCTTTATAGCGCATGCAAAAACACGCACTGACTTGTTCTTTTTAATTTCCGACTCTAGGGTGTCAAACATCCGCCTCGCAGTCTGTATCATGATGCTGTTCCGCTGTTGAACCCAGAAGGACAAGGCGCTCTCTAGGACTGCCAGTAAGCACTCTCGTTATGAATTATCACTGGAGGTATAGCTGTGTCGGCACATTTACTCATGTCTTGTTTCATTTATTTTCATTGCGGTTTTCTGACAATAAAAAGCCAGATTTACATCTCATCTTGTTGGATAAAGATGTTTACGGTCCTAGATATATGACAGCAAAAATAACACATGGATACAATTGGAAAGGCAGAATCTAGAGATTAATGGGATTAGGATAACAACAAATGGCAACAGCTTAATTAAAGAATGGTATTGCTCGATATTTTTCAACTTGAACCCTATTTTCCCGTTTCGTTCTTCAACCTTGCCCGGTATGAATGTGTCACAATAAGACTTGCACACAATAACAAACAGACCGGATCAGGCCAGATGGAAAGAAAAACGTTTTATTTCTCTGTAGGGTCCTTTCCATAATGTCGACATAACAATCTGAGCCTGTCAGTGGAAAAAATAATCACATTTAGGGAACTAACCGTAAAATTGTCCTCGTCACGATAATTCAAGATTATTCTTAGACACAAACACACAAAACTACCAAAGTTACACTTCAACATTTAAAGAGACAAGCGTTCAAAATCAGCTCTTGCCATTGATAGTGTTGAGTCTAACCTCCAACACGAGCAGCACTACGCATGTTTTATTGCAACTGTGTCCGGGACAAATTATTTGTAATGTAGTCTGGCGCCCTGTTATTACTTTTCATATCTTTTGAGTCTGTCATCTTATATCTGATAATTATGTGTATATGTCTGATTGTCTGTTTTTATTGGGCTCCGTTAAAGCAGTTTCTCATCAACAATGTTGACAAGGCAATAAAGTATTGAGGATTGAACCCTGTAATCAGTAATTATAGGCTTGTAACCAACTTCAAGGCACTAATCTGAGATTTCTTTCAGTCAGGTTTATTGCAAACTATACCACAATTAGCTTGACGCTGATGCTCAATGAATCAGCAACGACGCTAGCATAGTTCAACAGTTTCTCTGTAAATTAAAAGTTAACATATTCCTTTGTAACGTGAAATGATAAAATTGCGGCGTCCCACAGGGGTCAGGTTTAGAGCCCTCCACAATTAAACTTGTATTACTTTAGCTCTAAAAAGTAGAATATCCTATATCATAGTTATCCTGTCAACTCACACCTTTACATTGTATTGTCCTCAGAGAGATCTTTCCAAACCGAGCAGCAACTCCTCCTGTATTTCCTGAAAAAGAAGCTTGAAAAGCATATTCGCCTGATAGAACGAAGGAGGAATATGATCACACTTGTAATGCTTCCTGGGGGTCATTACGTAACATTAACATGCCGGTAAGAGCTGCCTGATTGAATTATGGGAAGACTTAAAAGTGTCTGTTGAGAATGTTTGAAGTGTAGCAAGAGACTGAGCTGTGAAAAAGAGACAGGGAGAGGAAGAGAGAGAGAATAATAGAGTGAAAATACATTTAACAACAAGTCATTATGATGCCAGTGACTCAGCTGTGAAGTAGACGGCAGACGGATCTCCGCTCGTGTTTCTGAGGATATTAATGGTCCAGTCTCCACGTTCTACCCGGTGACTGTCTCTTTTCATCAGCCACGGCCACGCTGACACAAGACTACAGACCTTTTATAGGATACACTATTATAAAGATTCAGATACTCGTATACCTTCTGTGGTGTTCTCTCTGACTTGTGTTCAGGAGATGGTGAAAGGAATGTGAGCAAAAAAAAAAACTGAGAAAAATCGTGAAAACAGGCTTGTTGCTTGACATACACATACCCGTAGTGTAATAATACATTTGTTTCCTACGCTACACGTGAAAGCATCTCAGCAGAGCGGTCACAGCACTGGGCACCATGCCAACAAATGGCTCATTTTCCATATTATAACAGAGAGAACATGGGACGCCTTGTGAATGAGCAAATAGAATTAGTTGGAAGGTCAATCAAAATAAGAGTCAGTTAGGGTTAATACATAATTCATATGACCTCTTGACTCCTGCTGACCTTTTTTTGGGTTGTAGCCCGTCCCGCTGTGGAGTGTTACCATGGCGCCTGGTCCCAGAGGAAATGGAAATTGTCAACAAAGAGGCTTTTTGTCAAATGAGTTTTTGTACACGATAGGAAACATGATTGTTGGGCAGAAATAGCTCAAATACACTCCTCCCTGTTGTTGACTGGTGGCTCTCACATGGATACACGCTGTAGGCCGGCATACATTCATACTTTGGAGGAAAGAGATCCTTTTTTTTTGTGTTTTCTCAATCTATCATGTGACTCACTGAAAGGGGAACTTTCTTGTTTTGAAGTAGTACTTTTCTGTAGAAAATTACACACTTTTAGAGGAAGGCAGCGTCTCGTACAGAGAATAGTGTGTGGATTCACGTGGATGGGAAGCTTTTCATTACAATGAGGCGATCTAGTGAGGTCATGTGACAGTCCCAACTGTATTACATGTTATCATTATGTTTCTATATCAATAAATTGAGTTACAGTTTTGTCATGTAGAGTTGATGCATTGTTCATCATCTATAGAGCGACCTCAACATGTGGCTTTATTACATCAACACAATGGTCTCACTCCGTGATGGTCAGGATAGTCAGAAATGACCTACACGCCTGAGTGGTGTTGTTTTACAAAATGTACATTGTAATATCAGTTGAATTAATATAATTGTAATATCATTTAGATAGATAGATAGATAGATAGATAGATAGATAGATAGATAGATGTACACTGCCCCCTGTTGACCAAATGTAAATCTTTCAGATTTTATTTTCGGTGATTGTTGCAGACAGTTTTCGTGCAGAAGATGATACTAAAAGAAAAAAAGACTTTCCATTGAACTGAAGGGAAACATGGAAAGAGGAGTGATGCAGACGAGAAACACTGGACCTCTTTTGTTACTCTGCATGTGTTGGATTAGTTTGAGGTTTTTCTTTCTTTGACTGTCAGTCAATTTTATTCTTTCGTCAGTATTTGTAGTACATTTTTTTTATTATTATCTGTTCCTACTTATCACTTTTGACTCATTTTTTAGACACACAATCTTAACAGCAAAAACATCCGAAGAAAACTTTCCCCGACACCCTCAAGCATTTTCAGATGAATTTAATACTGCAACTGCATTTGAAAGACATTGAGTATCCAAACGTGGTCAGACCACCCACAGAACAAAGGCAAAGAGCTGTAGGTTAAACTAGGTATTCTCAGTTTTCTGAAAAAAGAAGGCAGAGACAGAGAAGAAAACCACAGGAAAAGGTTTAGTTAGTCTCTTCCTCTGCTGCAACTCCCACAGACAGACAGCACACACACACACACACACATGACCAATCACTTGACAGCTCCCTGCTGCTCAGTCACCTTCACAATGTCAGCACTTTTGTCATGTAGTATTTACATGCGACGTTAACACAACTACACATTTCATTGAGGATTAAAGCAGAGCTGGAACAAATCATTTCAAATGTTTGGTTTCATCTTGGAGTACCGGGTGGATGAGGGTTTCTGCCGCAGGAAAGCCGTTTCATTATTAGATCATTTTCTCTGAAACATTCCACTTCTTCATTTTGAAATATGTGAAAAAAAGGAAACCCATGTATTTGAAAAGATATAAAGTCCCTCAAGATAGTTTGGTGTGGGTTTTTTTTTTGTTGCTCTGGCATTAAGCAGGCACTGAAGCACCACACGTGTGTATTGTTTTTGCTATTGCAGGACTGCGCTAAGTACTTTCCTGTCTGTACTGCATTAAGTGACCACACTTACCTTATCTTACGACCTCTGGCCTTTACCTAAGGGTTGTTGTACTTTTCTAAGTCTTAAAAAAGTACATATGGCACTGATTTGTGAAGTTATCTATAATACAAATAAAGCAAACTTGTTTTTTGAACATTGCAGGTTCTTGGCAAAAGGCTTAGTTATGTGCTTTTTTTTAATGTGCAGTTATTTTTAGCAAAAATACTTTTTGCTGTCTCCAGACAAAAGGCAGACTGTTACATCCATGTTAAATGCAGTTGCATACCACTTTTTTGTTGAGGTACAAAACCAGTTTAATGGTATTTTATGACTGTGATACGTCCAACTGAAACGTCTGCATGAATCCATATTGGAAATCAACCCGTTTCGTCATTTTAGCCTCTGTTGCATAACTTTACGTTCTTGGCATTATGGCTGAAGTGATTCATTCTTTTCTGACAATATTTCCATTGGAAAGAGGATCACATTCGTGATGGGCATGTAGTTTAAATATCGCCTCTAATCTTAGATAGAAGTCATCAATAAATGAAATGATGACTATGTTTACATTACAAAAAAAAGAAAAAAAATGTTAACATTCCCGTCGTGTTCTCCAAACTCAAGATTGGAATGTCGTCAATACATAAATACATTTACAATAACTACAATCTTTAAAAATATTACGTGGTCAATTCAAAATAACACTTAGATAAACATTTAAAATACAGTATTATACAACAAAACTGAAAAAATGAGACCAAGTTTGAAACAACACTTCATGACAAAATAATTATCATACATGATGTGAAATATACATTATTCATCTAACTTTTTTTCCTTTACAATGTTCATCCACTGACATACAGTATATTACAGCGAGGATGGAGTTAATGGCGGGACAAGTGCATAGCAAAATAGATCATTTGACCAAGTTAAAGAAACACAAACTGACAAACCAGCTTTAGAAAACAACATTAAAAACCATGTTTAAGGCAAATCTCATCATTTAAAATTGGCATAGTCTGAGAAAATGTCCACAAAGTCTTGTACCACCCTGTAGCAGAAGTCATATTGCTCCTATGGAACAAATAGAGAACAAATAGGTTAGCTGCTAGTCTGTAAAATGAGTTTACATCGAGATATAGCAAGAAGCAAGAGGTGATGAATATGAAAAGCATTACATTTTTATAATTTTTGAAGCTCTTAAGCTTGATCAGGATCCAGTGGAGTTGCTACTCACCACCGTTTGGACCATATGAGGCCTCTGCATGCGTAAACTCTTCACAGTTTGGAACACGTCCAGCAGGCCTTCTGCCTTGACTCGCTCCAAGATATTGCTCAGTGCAATGAACGTACCTGTCCGGCCGGCACCAGCACTGTGGCACACAAACACAACCACGCTTTGAAGCTACGTCGAGCTCTCACAGAGGTTTGGAAATGCAAAAGTCTTCATACTTTAAGCCACCGCATGCAAAAACATGTGAACAGCTATTTAGAAAAGGCTCAGGTGTGTGTGTATGTGTGTGTTTTGAAGCTACCTGCAGTGTACGACTATGGGATGGTTCCCAGACTGCTGCTGCTGTCTCTGCACTGAGGCGATGATGTCGATCATGCCTTTCCCCTCGGCCGGGATGCCGATCTCCGGCCAGCCGTGGAAGTGGAAGTGCCTGATCACCCTCGTCTGTTTCTCCTTTAAAAAAAAAAAAAAAGACGAGAGGTCATCGTATCTTTCAAATAGGATTCATTTGCAGCGTACTGCAGCATAATGGAGTCGAGTTAAGCGTGCAGCAGGTGGACTGTGGACTGCTGCAGGAATGTACTGCTGAACCTCTGAAAGTGGATGTGGGTCGAATTTTATGAAATATATGAGATGTGACGCTCTCGCTTGGTAATTTAAAACACATCCTGGCCACCATATTTCCTCTGGACCACAAGAGTTTTATGTACTTCCTTTTAATGAGACAATAATGTTCGAGCCTGTGTGGCTTTACAGCGTTTTAATTATGAAATATTCACACATGATTGTAAAAAAAGGTTTAATTTATTCACTGTTAATGGTTTGTGAGAGCAGTTCCAGGAAACAGAGGCTTAAAGATGATCCAATCACAAAAATGCAGAGAATACAGAAAACTTTAAAACAGGAAACTTTTGTTTTTCTTCTTAATCATCTCATGACCCAACGATTTATGATCCTTTAACAGGGAAACATTGGACTAAACTAATTAACTGAAATACACATTGACTAACTACAGCAGAGCAATGATAATGATAACCATCGAATGATCTAATATGATTAATACATCCCTCACATAAGTACTTTCTACTTTAGACACTTCAAGTCATTTTTGCTAACAGTCTTTTTTAATATTGGCACTTTTATTTGAGCAAATGATGAATACTTTTTTCCACCACAGGAAGTAATGACAATGAATTAATTATGAGAAGAAGAAAAAAAACACGTTTTAGTGACACTTTTATGATTTCAAGTAGGAGCAATCTTACTGGCTCAAAGTTAATAACATATCGCGTGTGAAAGAACTAAAATGTTGAAAGGAATCGTTTGATAGAGCCCATAAATGCCTTTTCCTCCCGTCAGGCAAATGTAAAGTGCTGCTATCTGACTCATTAGCTGCTGTGTGATAAAGTCGATTTGCTTACCGGGACAAAGGTGAGTACCAGGTCTCGTAGACTGAACGTGTCACACAGAGTGTCTCCCTTCAACTCCACTGTGTAATCTCCGTAGGTGACCGAGTCCTCTGCCGGCAAGTATTGACAACATTTGTCCTGCAAACAACAGACAAACAGATAAGACCTTGTGCCCCGCTGCCGACGCGTTGAACACAAACTGCGGCTCAACAGATGGAATGTAAATATTCTCAGAGTACTTTTTTTTTTTGGGCTCAGAAAATAAAATACTGCACAAACATGAACTGATACTAAAAGTAACATTTGGTGAAATAAGCAGGAAATTGGATCACAGATGGTTTATGGTGCAGCGCTGCGGTGGTTAATGGAGCCATTCATCACGGCTCGCTGGCGGCCCGGTCATCAGCCGGCGACGGCTTACCTGCTCCCTCTCCTGGAGCTCAGTGAGCATGACAATGGAGTGGCATTTCCATTCCCACACCATTCTCCAGAAATCCTCCACTGTGTGTGTCAGAGGGCCCTGGGTGGCAATGAAGTAGTCCTTCTGCCTGTAGCCCTGAGTCAGGGCAAAACACACACACACGTCCTCAGCTTTCAATACCCATGAACTACTGCGTGTGTAAATGCAAGAAGGACGGCGTTAGGTAATAAAAAGGGTGCTTACATCTATAAACGACGCATTGACGTAGTCGGTGAACTCCTGACCTCTTCTCATGGAGAGAATAACTCGGTTGAAGTCATCTGAGAGGGGAATACAACAGGAAACTCCTCAAAAGCAGTTTATAAACAGGCTCACCGCGTATCGAGTAAACAGAGTGGCCCGAGTGACTCACTGAGAGGAGATTGAAAAAACGTGTCTAGATTGTAAACAGTGACACTGACAGACAATATAATCTGGGAGGTCAAAATCCAGGGCTGCTGTTATTAGTAGTGGTCATTTTTCCATAATTTGTGATTTGCCCTCTGGGTTTCCTTCTTTCTTACATGGAATAATTTGCAGAACTCTGTTCTTCTTCATGTTGGCAGGAAGGTTCCCCATTCTCATGTTCTCCTTCATTATACGCATGTTGGTCAGTTTCTGAGCAGAAATAAAGCAAAACCAAATGTTACGAAGCTGCAAACCATCCACTGTCCGAGGGAATCAGACGGTTCTGGCACTTTAAACAACTGCTTTGTGAGTATACTGGATGTAGGTAACGGTGCATGTTCAACAGCCTGTTCTTTGTCTGCACATGGAACAAACACGGCTCAGGAACAACAACTCTATTGTGTATTGTTTTGTGTATTTTTCAGGTTTTGTGTCTAATTGTTAAGGGGCTATGGGGAAAAGCACCAACTCCAGATGCTGTAACTCCTCTCTTCTGCTGCTTGAGAGAGTTTTCACAGTGCACAGTTGTTTTAGCTGTGCAAATATATTTGATGATACAACAAAACCTTACGAAATAGAAATAAGAATCTAAAAGTGTTACATCAAGTCAGATGGATTTAAACTCAACAGTTCACTATCAACACTATCGTTTTTCATTATCAACTGCCCCTGGTGTTTAAGCCATTTCTCAGTTTGCCGTGTGACATACTTAATATTTGCGTGAATGTGATCTTTTGTGGGTCAGAAGGTGAAATAAAAACTAACAGATCGTACCTTAAACTCTTCCTCGAGCCCGACCCGGTCCCCGTTTGCGAAGGTGTTGTGCAGTTTGTGCAGATGTCCTTCCAGAGAGGACACGTCCAGCTCCGTGTCCCCGTAGAGGAAGTATTCGAGCAGGGCCTGGTAGATGAACGAGTACTGCATCTGAGGGGGAAAATACACACAAACCGATCGAACACACACTATGCATAGGCACGATTTACATTTTACAGCTGATTCAGGAGGGATAATGCTCATGTCAACTGTCAACTGTCAGTGCAATGTGATAAACAGGAGGGCCCACGCCTCCAACTCACATCTGTCTGAACGAGCTGCGAGCGCTGCTCTCGTATCTTAGCGACGATCCCAAACACGTCGACTTTCTGCTCGGCGTGCATCATGTCGATCATGGCGTCGATTACGATGAAGGTCCCCGTCCTCCCGACACCGGCGCTGCAGAGACACAAGACAAACCACAATCCTCAGCCGCCGCCGCCGAGCAGAGAGAGAGAGAGACACAAAGCCACGTCTGTGCTTGAAAACAAACACATCGCTTAAGTCGCTCGCAATGTTTCCAGACGGCGCTCACAGTTTGTTCCACAGAAACAAATTGGATAATTAAACCGCTTGAGAGCGAAGTTGAGGCAAAAGCATCTCCATCCAAGTAAACAACACAATAATAAGCAGTGCGCTGCGTGAGCTCCGGTACCTGCAGTGGACCACGATGGGCCCGGCGAAAGGCGGATTGACCACCTTGACCTTTTTGAGGAACTTGAGCATGCCGATGGGGGAGAAAGGAACGCCGAAGTCAGGCCAGCTGGTGAAGTGGAGCTGGGTGACCAGCCTTGGAGTCTTCCCGGCGTCGCTGGCTTGCTACACAGGGACACAAACACAGTTAACGGCATCAAAAACATCTGCAAAATGCAATCTGGATCCCGCGGCAACAGATTTTATTCAGCTTCTCGGAATTTAGAAACCGTTTCGTTGACTTAAAAAGGAACACATGACAGCATGAACACGCTCTAAAAAAAATGCTTTCAACGCACATGTTGTATGCAGAACTTGCGTATGGTGTAGTCCACGAGGACAGTGAAGTCTTCGACCGCCACCCTCACGTTCCCGTAGCTCCAGCAGCCCTGATCCGGCCAGTACTGGTAGCACTTGTCCTGGGGAGAGATGACAGTGATGAAGTCGTCCTGTGTGAACGAGTCGCTCTTCCGGAAACGCGTTCGCGGCTTTTTACAAACTGGCTCGAGTCAAAGGCACGACTTCACAAAAGGTGAGCATTACTGATGGTAATTATGCTTCAATTTCACAGTCAGTCAGTCCAGATTAGTAAAAGGGAAGTCAATAGAAGTCCTCGCTGGGTGATTGTGATACTGAGTGGAGGACTTCATTATTATGTAGCCATCGATTTTCACATGCTGACTTAAATCTTTGCCAATTCTCTTCTTATTGATCTTTTGAGCCTCTCTCCTTGTTCGGAGAGGGCGTGCTGATTCACGTGGTTCACAAGAAAAGGCAGAGAAAACTGATGTCAGAGGGCTCGGGCGCACAGGTGTGAAATGAAGAGTTTGAATTAAGTTTCAATGGTGTCACCTTTGGCCACAACTAATGGATTCTATTTAAAGCACATCTCTTCTCAAATCTTGTTTGTGACGCTCCGTTAAGCCTCAGAGACAAACAGGAAAGACAGAGCAGAGAGCTGACTGGAGGAGGAACCCTGGAGCTCGTAGGAAAGCCTTTTTCATATTTCGTGGAGCCGAGACACATTTTAAGAAAGAAAAAAAGAAAAGAAAAATCCCTCACTTCTTTCCTTTCTTTCAGATTGGTCAGCATGACAACAGTCGCTACTTTCTGCTCCCAAATCATCCTCCAGAAATCTGCTACGGTGTCTTCTTTTGGACCTGTGAGGCAACACACATGATTTATTAAGACATGATACAGATTACATATTAATGGATTTCATTTCCAAGTGCACTATATCTTACCTTGTGCTGCTATGAACTTGTTCTTTTCCGTGTAACCCTGTTGGAGATGGACATCAAGGTAATTACATTAATCACAAGTTCAAAGATAAAGCTGCAGAACAGATACTAATGTGATGATTGCCTCTTCAAATTGTTTCCAGGTTTAAAACTTGGATGAAGTGATTGGATTGTGTAGGTCAAAGGTCAAGGTCACTGTGACCTCACAACCTTGTACTATTCTATAGAGATCTCAGGAAAACCTTGAGCAGATTTCTTCAAATTTGTCACAAACGTCCACTTGGACTCAATGATGAACTGAGTACATGTTGGTGATCAAAGTAAGTCATTATGATAATGTATACAATAGAAATTCATATTAATTGTCTCAGAGGACAGAATGATAAAGTCATGACATTTTGAAGAGACATGGATGTGAAATCGCGTGTCCGTTATTCTTGTTTAATTACATCGGGAAAAAAACTTTCGAGATGAAATTGTTACCAACCATCAAGCTGATTTATCAAAGTCAAATCAGAACAAAATTAGGCACTAATTGTTCATTTTGCTACAATGTTGCCATCTAACAAATGAATGTATCATGTTCAGCAGAATAATGAAAAAAACAAGCACAACTCACATCAATGTACGAAGCGTTCACGTAGTCTGAACTGGGATTCCCATCCAGCTGAGTCAGCACCACTCTTGAATGATCATCTGTCGAAAAGTTTAGAGAGTTACAGCAAAACAAACAATATGTAACAATACTCTGAATCATATCTGATCATATTGCACTTTTTGGAAATACATGCATCTGCTTTCTTGCCGAGAGTTAGACAAGAAGAGGAATACCGCTCTCATGTTTAAACAGTAAATATGAAGCTACGTCCACCATAAAAGACGGGAAACACAGCAGTCTCCTCCGATTGCCTGGCAACTGCTTCTGGCAAACAAATTGCCCAGCACATAATTAGCCATTTTATGCGAGGTTTACTTTTACAAATTGATGTGTGCCATGTTGTTTTCCCCTCTTCAAGAGAGTTATTTGTGGTTCACCAATTGTGTTGCGTTCCAACGTTGTAGCCGTGAGAAAGAAAGCTGCAAAGTGAGTAAGTCCCGCCTCCCAATGCAGTCGGTGAATGTTCTAGTCCCGCAGCATTTGAAAATTAATATCGTAAAAAGGAAATTATCACCGGTATCCCGTTTCAAACAGCACTAAGTTGCCAATTTATTTTACAGCTTTTGTAGAGTTCAGAAGAGACATAAAAGTGGTATCAGTCTTTTCATCCAATCCTTTCATCCTATAACTACGCAATTAAATATTAATGAGACAGAGATGAGTGAAAGGAACTCCAACTGTATGAAGGAAGAAGAGGGAGGAAGCTCTCGGGACTGAGGTGCTTCCTCGTGAATGAATGCATGAGCCTGAAACTCACATAGCACCAAAGCCACGTGCGCACACACACACACACACACGCACACACACACACGGGCAGGAAGCTGTGAGCTCTGCGTCTGAGGCCAAAGAAAATCTAGATGCTGCAGAACAGAAAGTAAACTCACAAGGAAGGATGTTGGGGTATCTGTTCTTCTCCTTGTTGTCGTCCTTGTTGGCCTCCTCATACGTCCCTCGGGCATTTCCCCCTGGCAAGGACTGCAAAGCGTGATTACAGTTATGTTCTACACAACCTCCCGTACTGACTTTTAAGTGCCCGTGACCCACGCCCCGCGCTGTACGTTGGGCTTCGTGGATGTGGATGTCGGCACTTCCTCTGCTACCTCCAGCGAACAGTATTAAAACTTCCTCTGTCTGTGCTGGCAAGCTGAATTAAATGATACTGAATTGTTACATGAAGCATGAGTCATGTATGGTTTGACTCAGATACCCAATCATAGACACAAGGGTATTTTTCATGGGTGTGTGTTTCATGGGTTGTATGTGTACACTATGTGTCATATGTGTCACGGACAATGCGATAGAAATAACTCCAGTAGTTTTCCAGACACGTACGTCTGGATCTTCTGCCTTCTCATGAACACACAGCGCATTACAGCTGTAGAGGGAAAACCCTTTAACTCCACTTTTAGATATCCTGTTGGTGGCTTTCAAATGATATTTAATCGTTGACAGTACTTGATGATTACAATCATGCAGGGCTAAATAGAGCTTTACAAACGTACAACAGAGATGTTGCCATTGCTGAGTGTCTCAAATGAGTCAAACGCAGTTTGAACCCACATTTCTTTAAGAAGAAGCTGCCTCACAGAACTTATTGAAACAGTACAAAAACAGTACTTCCAGCACTTTGTTCAGAAGACAGACAACTTTACCACCACCTGCTAACTTCCGGGCGGGGGAGCGGGGACGCTTACATTGAACTCCTCCCTGAAGAGCTTGCCATCGTCAGCTGAGCGGAGCCTCTGCTCCTCCTCCAGGTGATCCACTGGGATGGGGAAGTAGGTCTTGGAGGTGGAAGGGGATCTGGGCAGCAGGACCACCGTCTGTTGCTCTGTGCGGGAGAACAGTCGGGGGGTTTATTATCCCGGCTGGACTGATGGAGCTCAAAAATAAAGTTGAATTATATGCTGTGTTCAAGAAAACAACTTCATTATTCAATTCATGAAGAATGATCGGCTCAGAGAAATGATTTCTAAAACAGGATTGGGTTTTTAAAAGACCTGGTGGTTCCCAACCAGATGTAGCCCTGTCAGACGACACACTTATCGAACACTAGTTGTTACAGTAATGTTTTTATGCGCCTGAAAGTGCTCATGCTGTTTGTTCAAATACACAACTACCACTTGTGGTGGCAGAAGGATGTTTCAAGCATCTACCTTGTAACTAAAAATATAAACCGTTTAACCATTTCTGTTTCAGCTATTCTCTTTTTTTTTTTAATCTCAGTAGCAACACGTAGCATTCACATATCCTCCCAGACTCTATATAAGGACTTTAAATTAAAATAAAAAAAAGTCAACTGTCAAAGTACCCCTGGTTGGGAATCACTGAATTAAACAATACGCTTATTGAATTCCTTCACAAACATCAAAAGACCAAGCTGACTTCAAATCTTTAGACATGTTGGTGTGCATTCGCCTACACCTTGACAAATAAAACTAAAAGAGGGGTGTAAGTATTCGATGATCACCAAACATCAACAGGCGTTAGAGAACCAAAAGGAGCCCGAGAGAGAAGCCGCCTACAGCACCACGTCGGCAGGTTTTTGAACGGAAACCTCTCTGAAGCGTTTCGGTTAATGTAGGTTGAGAAAGTACTGAGAGGAGTGTTAGTAACATGAGTGTTCTGATACCGCCACCCTGTACTGTATACCTGACCTGGTGGCACAGTGGTGTATAACGACTCAGTACTGTATCCAAACTCTAAAACACAACACATATCAAATCAGCGCACACACACACATGTACATAGTCATACAGGCAAAACAAAATATATGTTTGAATAAAAGGATTTGATTCACTTTGCTTTGTGTTTGTTACCACAGTGGGTGTTTTCCAGCCACATATCCTCCTTGCATTCCTATCTGCAAGAATACAACTCGCTCTGTACTCTCCATTGTAATGTCAGATAAGAGAAGATGTATCTTCTCCTCGATACGAGGTACTTCCTGTCAAGTCCCGTAGCCGTGAACATCAGTCACACTTGTTCAGCTCTGTCATTGAACGATGCCGCTCAAAGCAGAGAACTAAACGAGTCATATTTTTTACATGCATGTGTCAAAAAGCTGCAAGATGGTATCACATCTTCTCTTCCCCATATTAACCACAGGAAGTACACAACCACAATGCAGTGATGAGACAGCCTGCACATGCATAACGCTGATGCCTTTCAACCCTCCATCCGTCTTCCTCAACCTCTCTCTTGCTTCATGGCATTCATGGCATTCTCTCTCCATTTCTTTTAAATGCAGTACAGTCGTTTTCACAATCTACAATCTGTCCCGCTGCTTCTCACCATGTCCAATTTCCAACATTACCTTGTTCCTCCAAGATGCCATTTGGTATCTTCTTGTCAACTGTTGTGACGACTGCTTTTCTTTGTTTTTTTAACCTGCCGGAAACAAACACAATAAAATGAGAATATAACATAAGTTTCAATGATGCCATGGTCATGGAGTTCAACTTTCCTTTTTAACTCAGATCTACAAAATGAAACTTGAAGATCTCCCAAAAGCCGGTCGAACCTACCATCTTAAACTCGAAAAGCTATTCTTTCTCATTAGCTGATGTCTTGGAAAACCGGCGCTCTAGTCCAAATGTGGTAGCGAATTTGTTCTGTTTTGTTGCCCCGTTTAGGTCCACTGTCAAAGTCTGACTGCCTGCTCTCTCTCGAAGCATGAGAGGGAGTCAGCTAGCGGCGCTTCCTGACTGGGCTCCGCCTCAATGACTAAAAGGAGGAAGTGTTTGTCACCCTGAGCTCTGCCCCCTCGAGTCGGGATCACAGCCAGTCAGCGAGGGCTCTGGGAGGGGGTGAGTGAGTCCTTGCTGAGGGGTTGGGGAGGACTTTTACCTGAGGAAGTACCAGGCTAGCAGTGCGATGACGAGCAGCAGCAGGGACAGGACCAGCACGGTGGGGAGGATGTGCTGGCTGTGGGATGTCACGTCTTCTGAGGAAGGAGGAGAAGCAGAGTCGGGGGGTCAGTGAGCAACGGCAAGAAAGAAGCAGCACGGCCGACCATTTTATTTTATATATATATATATATATATATATATATATATATATATATATATATATATATATATATATATATATATATATATATATATATATATATATGCGCCTGTATGCATTAATTAGTTTGAGCCATGTGCATATTGCATGACTGATAACAACTTCAAAAACAATACTTGGCATATTCGATGCTCTCCTCTGTTTGCAGGCCTGATTTAAGAGCTGGCCTCTGCAGTATTTCGTCTGCAGAGATAAGTCTCGGCTCATGTCGTTATGTCTGTCTGACAGAAAATGAGAGGCTTTAAGTGTGTAGACTCAGCCAAGAGTCACAGCCACACAGCCAACTGTTAGCTTTGTTTATAAGGACGCACAATGAGCCGTAAATTACAATCCAGAGCTGCTGAAGTTCATTGTCATCCGGTAATAACAAGGCTGTAGAAAAGGCTATTATCAAGCAGGAAGACACATTATAATTATATCTCAGGGAAAAGTGATGACTGCAGTGGTTGGCAATGGGATTTTATTGCTTTCTTAAATGGTTCAGTGTCGTTTAGTCTCACATGGCGAGGTCCATTGCCCTTGTCACTATGCATACCTTGTGTGTGGTTGCCATTGCCGGTGGAATTGGTTGTTGTTGTGGTTGCCACCAAAAACAGAAGTGGAACCATTGTGGCTGCAGAAAAACAAAATGAAGAAGGAGGATATTGAATTTAGTGGCAGACATGTTTGCAAAGTAAAGACTCATGGGAACATGGACGCTGGATAATCTCTCCATTGAGGGAATAAAAAAAGCTTTTGACAGATCTGAGACATATTTCTTTATCCATGACTGTTGCTTCCAGGAATGTGCTCATCGGTGCAAAGTTCATGGCGACACAATGGAACAACAAACTCACATCCTGGTCATTCATTAGCCCTGTCATGAATTGTACAGTGTAATGCCCAACATGTCCACAAGGAGGCACGATAATCAAATATTTGAACAACAAGGCGGCCACCATAACACCCTCGCCAACCCATTGAGAAAAAAAATGTCAAAAGATAACATCCAAGCCAAGGAAACATCCGTTTATATATTTCTATCAAAAGAAAAAACATCCGTCCTCAAATACCATTATTGTAACCATTCCATGCTTACCTAATGTGTACACACACACACACACACACGCACACACACACGGACACACACACACACACACGGCCTGAAAGAGGCTTAACACCTTCACACTCTACTCTTTGCCACCTCCCCTCCTCCTATTTGATAACCTCCCAACTACACAAGCACTCATTTACGCACACACACACACACACACACACACACACGCACACACACACACACACACGCACACGCGCACACACACACACACACGCTCTGTCCAGCGCCCCTACACTCCCACACAGTGACATCCAGGAGTCTCAGCTGAATGACTCTGATCATTCCTTCTCCCGAGGAGGAGGGGAGGCTGAAGGAGCATCTCCGATCGATTCTAGTCTTGGAGCATTCGAGCAATACACTTAACTTCTTTTGAAATCTGCTCGCAAGGTTTGAAAAACAATCAGCCTTGAAATGTTTGAAAGTTTTATTTCAACAAAAGTTGGATTCCAAGCAATCCGTGCCAGCACAGAGCTGCTATCACCCCATAATGAAGCAGAGCAGAGTGTGCTTTGTCTCCCGAAGGCTGCAGGTGTGTGTGTGTGTGTGTGTGTGTGTGTGTGTGTGTGTGTGTGTGTGTGTGTGTGTGTGTGTGTGTGTGTTGCTTTGCAGCTGCGGTGAAGAGAAAGCCCAGGCCAAGAGCATAGTCAATGAAGACACTGTGTGTTGAAGCCTCCACGCTGTGCCGCAGTGTCCTGTAATGTGTCCAGACAGGACACCGGAGGAATGCGGAGGCAGCCGAGCAGAGACACTGACTGCAGCAAGGAGAGAGCGAGAGAGCTAGAGAGAGAGAGAGAGGGAGCAGAAGGTCCAGGTCAATAATATTTCCTGGAGCGATTAATAAACCCTGACATGTCCCTCCGTTCCACGGGGGAAGACTGATGAGAGAATTCTAATGAGAGCAGAGAAGAGAGGAGCGCCGAGCCTCTCCGGCTCTCCTCCCTCTTTAAGGCTCTCTCTGCAAATGTCACGAGCCTGGATGAGGGGGAGGTTATTGAGCCCGCTTGGTGTGTACACAGCGTGTGGATCCTTAGGGCAGTGCTATGTGTATAAGACTTGAGGTTTTGTGATGTGGAAATTCACTCACGGTGCCGTTTGGGACTTTCCACTACACAAGCTGCGATGAATTTTATGTACGCTGGCTCTGTTTGTTTATGTGCGTTCGGTGGCTCAACGGGGACCGCCAGCAGACTGCTCCCAGCGAGTCCTGAGGCTGTGTCTTTTGGTGAAGTGCTGCAACCTCTTGTAAGCGTCCCCGAGCTCCTGGCTTCCCCTTTCCCCTCCATCACCTTCTGAAGATGTCCCCCCCGTCCCCGGAGGGGATCAAAAGGCCGTTCCGCCGCTCTCAAGCGTGTCCCGGCTCGTCATTGCAGTGGTCTCCAGCCCGACCTCTTCAGCATCTGTGAGGAGAACGCCAGCTTCCTTTCCTCCTTCTTTAAGGGGAAATTTCCCATGGTTCGCTATAAATAACACTGCTTCCCATTCCTCGGGATATCTTATCTCGACTTCTCCATTTCTCCCCACTCAGCATAAACCAGTCGAGACCACAAGTCTCAGATTAGACCATTAGCATTAGTCATCGTTTAGCTTGAGTCGGGCTCGGCAAAGAGCTATCATCAC